>NW_028258323.1:2657617-2989820 GCF_053883595.1 Heterocephalus glaber
ATTTACGTTTTTTCATTCTTTAGTACATCTACATTGCTTTCTTCATATGTCTTTGATTTTTCTAAAATTCTTTCTAATATCTAAACATTTTTTGAAATATGACTACTTGCTTAATTTGTAGGGCAGTATAGTCATCACTGTACTTTATATCAGGAAAGCCATGATGCCTTTAGAACAATTAAACTACATTTACAAACCCTGTACTCAAACATGGAAATGAGAAGGTATTTAACATTCATTAAGATCAGAGGTAGGTCTAGCTCTTGATTTCAAGACTTGTTACATTTTATTTTTATTAAATAAACTATATTTTTTGGCCAGTAAGAAACACCATGTCTTAATTGTTTTAAAGTTAGAAATAAGTAACTATGAGGAAAAGGATAACATTAACTTTGTGGCCTTCTATGGAAAAGAAACTGTGGGCTACTCAAACCTTCTCTTGGATCTCTGGCCAGCCACAAAACCAGCCCTGGAAAGAAACAGAACATACATTTCCAAGTTTACCAAATAAAGACAGATACTGCCTGAGGTCTGAAAGGCCACTGGTGTCTGCACTTCTAAAGTAGCAAAAAAGGCAGAAATCAGTCAAACCTGAGCTTGACAGCAGTAGCTGTCAGATTCAAACATGTGGTTGGCATTGTTTCCTTCAGTGCATTTACTGTAACTTTTGGCTATTTTATTTGGGTTCCCTTATTATTATTTTTAAATCTCTATAACTAGAATGTAAGACATTATCTGTTTAGCTCAAGGTTTTATCTCCAGTATTAGCAGAGTAGTGGCACATGGTGAAAGACTGTGAACTCTGTTTTACTCATATCTCATTGGACTGTGTTATTATAGAGTGCTTCAAGAAAATTATAGTCCAGTTTGTGTATATAGATATAAATACATATTCCCCCTTTTCTGCCAAATAATTTATCCAAAAACAACAAAGTAGAAAATCATATCACAAAGAAGGATATTGACAGTAAATAACAGTGAGAAAACTAATTTGTGATAGGATCCACATCGATACTAGAAGAAAATGAAAATTTTACACTTTGCAAAATTGATATAAATACATCTGAGGAGAAAAACCGTATCTATAGTTTTCAAGGATGCAGGAGGCAGGGGTGGGCTACAGCTAGAGACTGGAGGCCCCATCTACTTTACTTAATCCCAGAAAGAGTTAGTATTTCTGAGTGAAACGTCACACCGATGAGCCATATTTCCAGGAAGCAGTGTTTGTCTATAGCATAGAGAAGAAAGCAACATATGAATTGTGTAGGGGAGAGCTGGGAGGAGAATATCGCTTATCACCTCTGTTTAAGAAATTGTAAAGGCTATATAAACTCCCCCATAACTCTCTAGATCATAAGAAACAAGGCCCTGGCTTCTGGCTTCCTGTAAATTTCTTTCAAAAAGCAGGCACAGAAAGCTAGCAAACAAATCCAAACTTAAAATAATAATAATTGGAAAGGACCAGTACAGAATCTATATACACAGAGACTCTGAAAGGAAAAAAAGGACAGAAAAACAAGGCAATAGATTCTACAACATAAAAGATAAAAATGAGAAAAGTAGGCAAATTGATCCAAAAATAAAAGGATTACAGAGCTGTGTCAGACATGCAAAGTGGGCAATAGAGCCTCAAAATTCACATAATCGTGGCTACCAAAGAAGAAACAAAGTATTGAAAAGAAAAATGTATTTAAGGAAATATTTTTATGTCAAAGAAAATTTGATTAAAGCATTAAAAAGGCATATCATGAGTAGTAAAGAGTTGGTATAATGATTACTCCTGAAAAATATTAAATTTATTGGGTTTCAAAAAATAAAAAAGGGATATTTTGGATATTCAGGTGAAAACAATCAACTAACTTATATAGGAAAAAAGTCAGTTTTATCTCAGACCTCTTGAGAACAAAAATACCTGTCAGAAAATAATGTAGTAATAAATATAAACTTATCAAAGAAAGATAGATTCATATATAGCAAATTGCAACTTATAGATAAATAAAAGAGATAAACTGTTTTAGAAATGCAAAAAACACATATTTCAAGGAGAGGTTCTTTAGGATCTCCTAGAAAAATTCTTATGTCACAAACTATCCCCAATCTAAAGGTGACTAAGAACACAAAAGCAAAAGACTGGTGGTGAGTATTGATTAAATTAATAAATAGAGTCTAAATAAATCAAAATTAAAATAAATATGAAGGATAGGATGAGTCACAGAATGCAAATATTGTATGTTTGGATTGTGTATAAATGAGATAACTAAAAAGTAGAGTGAGGAGAGGGAGAAAAGATTTTCAGTAGATTTAAGTATTTGGAATTCAAAATCCATAGTATTTGGAAGTCAAAGTATAACATTTAAAATAAAAATTAAATAGAAGAAACAAAGAAAAAGAATAGTTTTGACAGGTTCACCAGACTTGACACAGTTGGGGAAAGGGGCAGTAAATTTAAAAATAGTTAATCTAAATTTCCCCAAACTGAGACACAAAAAATAAAAGTCAATAAAACAAAGTGTTCAAGAGTTATAGAAAATGTCAAGAAGTGTAATATGCAAATGATTAAAATCTCAGAAGAAGAAGAGAGAATGAGGTAGAAGAAATATTTAAAGAGATAATAGACTGAAATTTTCCAAGAATGATAAAAATAAAGAAATATACTAAACCACAAGTCTGAGAAATTCAGAGGCCATGAAGCAGAATAAATTACAAACAAAAAATACATCAGAGCACAGCATATTCAAACCATTGCAACTAAGGATAAAGACAAAGAAGAAAAACACAAAGACACATTACACATAGAAACAAAGATAAAAATTATAGTATACTCCTCATCATAACTGTGCAAGCCAAAAGACAATGGTGAAACATTTGCATTTAATGTACTGAAGAAAACCCTTTTACTCAGAAGTCTTACCCAATTAAAGAAAAAAAATCTTTGAAAATAAAAGACAAATAAATGCACTTTAAATTAAAAACAGAAACTGGAAGGACACATTTCCAGCATCTATGCATTCCAATTAATGTTACTGTAAGTTTTCTGGGAAGAGGAAAATGGCACCAGAAAGAATTTTGAATCTTTGTAAAACAATTAAGAATGATAGAAATGGTATAAATGAAAGATAAGTATATTTATTATGTTCTTATTTTAATTGCTTTAAAACATAGCAGACCATCTAAAGTAAAAAGAGTAGAAATATATTGTGTTTCTAGCATAGGCAAAGTAAAATGTATGTCTAAAAATGGTATAAAGATGTGAGAGAGGAACTGTTGTAGAGTCTTACACCATGTGCGATGCTATAAATATTAGAAATTAGGTAGAAGCAATTAAATAAAAATGTTCTACAAGTAATAGAATAAATATTATGCAAACAAGATATAATAATAATCCAATATTTCAGATAAACTGAATAATAAAAAATATTCCTTTTGAAAGAAGGCAGAATAAAAGGAGAAAAAACAAATGAGGACAAATAGAAAACTGCTATCAAGGTGATATATTATTTCAACAATATAAATAATTGTATTAAATGTAAATGGTATGAACACAGCAATTAAAAGACAGAGATTTTCAGATTGGCTAAAAATAATAAAATTATTTGCCAACAAGAAACCTACTTTAAATATAAACACATAGGTAGGTTAAAGATAAAAGGGTGGAAAAGATATGCCAATAGTAATGAAAAGAAGTTAACTTAGTTATATTAACATCCAAAAGTTTAAACTTCAACTCTGGGAATATTACCAGGAATAAGAAAGTTCATGGAGCCCACACAGTAGCAAGAGCAACAAGGGAACCTTAACAGCATCTTTCTGCCCCTTTTAATTTTATCCAGACTACTGGGTTTAGGGTGGTGCCAAACAATCAGTGTACTGGTTTAGTAATCATACACCCTTAATCTCAGCATCACACACTCTAGATCAGTCACCTCTGAAAAGGCTACTTATGACTGCATGAGGATTTGGAGAAACATCTAGAGCCAAACCATAACAGAGCCCTTGCAGTCTGCTCCAGACACAGGCTCCTAACCAGCACTCCAGAGTCTCCATAAGCAACTTTGAATTTAGTGCAATGTGAGATGTGAAGACGGAATTTTTTATTATTCTCTTCTCTTATGACTGGGGGTGAGGTGATAAGCATCTGGTTACACGGCTGAGACTCAGGTTAGAATTTATATTTCTCTGGACTATTTGTTCCTGTTGTTTATCAGTGGTATGATGTGCTTGTAATTTTCTTATTAATGTGTAGAAATGCCTTATGATGGAGATTGCAGACTTTTGTCTGCAATATGAGTAATAGGACTAGAAAATATTTTCCAAAATTTGTCTCACATTTTTTAATTCATTTTTGTATTCTCCAACCCCATGTATAACTATTTGATTAAATGATATTAGTATGAGCTCAGATTGAGGGTTTTTGTTTTTGAGGTGGTAGGGGGAAAACTGCTTGTTTATATATTATTAGGAATGATCCATTTGTGTGGGACATTTTAAAATAAGGAGATAAATGCAGATTGCTGAAGAGATGTCTTGCACAGCTGGGTCCCTGTGTGCATCAGATAGGAACTGTCTGTAGTGACAGTGAAGTATGAACAGGAAGAGCACAGGGGCACTTGTGGTGGTATACAGGCTGCTGTGGTGCTGCAAATCTGTACCACTTCTCTTCTAAGCCTTCAATTATTTTCTTAGTAAACAAAGCAGGTCATCAGCTGGACATGTGGATCAAGGAGGGAAGAATAAGAACCAGGAGAAAGAGGAAGGGGAGAGAGAGAGACAGAGAGACAGAGAGACATAGTAGGACTGCAAAGCAGCCCTTCTTAGCAGGACCCTTCATTTATAGAGCAAGATCAGAACATCTCCAGCTACACTTAGTTGAAGAAATCCAGGAACAGAAAAGCAGCAAGAGAAATTTATTCACAGTTGCAGTTTCTCATAGGAAGTTTAATCAGATAAGAAAGAAGCAAGTATAGTAAAACCTTGGTTTGCAAACATAATTCATTCTGGAAACTTGCTTATAATCTAAAGCACTTATATATATCACAGTGTATAGAAATAATGGTATAGTGTATAGAAATAATGGAAATAATGGAAACTCAGTTGATTCATTCCACAACCCCAAAATATTCATATAAAATGATTACAACATTAATATAATACAAAATAATAAAGAAAATACAAAATATAAAGAAAAATGAACAAATTAACCTGTATTTACCTTTGAAAACCTTTGTGGCTGTTGTGAAGGAGACGAGAGAGGAGGATTATTGTGCAGGATGACTCACTGTCACTAACAGAATCACTTGTATCTATTGTCTCAGTGGAATCTTTTTATTTTTGTGTAACTTTAACAAGAAACTTATCCAATCTGCTATGACACTTGCTCTTGCCTCCTTTTGAGGATTTTGTGGAAATGTGACATTGCATTGTCCTTAAATAGATTCATCACTTGCACTGCTACCACCTTATTCTGGTAGTGATTTCTACACAGTTCTGCACTGTTTTCCAAATTCTACACCTCTCCCTAACCTCACTTGAAGTGAGGGATTCCTCTTCCCTTTTCTTGTCCTCCTCTGCAAATGAGATCTCCTCTATAACTTCTTGCTGTTGGGAGATGATCAGTCACAATCCTGTAGAGAGGGGAGAGAGAGACAGAGAGAGATAGAGAGAGGCCATTAGTGGAGAACCAATGGCTCAGTTGTGATCATGTGATATTTGGTGTCATTCATATTGTAAGACACCACTCGTTTATCAATTTAAAATTTATTAGAAATGTTTGCTCATCTTGCAGAATACTTGCAGAACGAGTTACTTGCAATCCAAGGTTTTACTGTATATACATATTCATTATAATGACAGACCATGGAATTTAAGGAGTATAAGGAGTAAGTGTGTAAAAGTGAATTTAAAGGATTTCTGAGATTGGACTGTTGAAGAAAATGAACTTGAAATTTAGGGGACAATAGTCAAAGCATGGAGTGTATGAAATATCTCTTACAGAGGCACCATAGCTATTAATAATGAAATATAATGAGGTCTGTGTAATGACCTTTGGACCTTTTCCTTTATGTCTATTAAAAAGGGAAGGAAAATAAAATATAACAGACAACAGTGGATAGAATGTATCAATAAAATTTGGCATTCAAAAAGCAAATGGATCAGAGGAAAGAAAGTGAAGAATTGAATAATCAGCACAAAAGGAAACCAAATAATGAGTGGAAAAGTGTGAGATTTACAAGAGTCCTACTTAAAAGAAGGATACCAAAACATTGGAAGGAAATGGTTGGAAAACATATACAGTGACACCCTAACCTAAAGAAATCTGGGCTAGTAATACTGGTATCAGACAAAGTAGACTTTAAGTTAAAAACCATTAGTAGAGACAGAAGACTAATAGACAAGACTAACCTATCAGGGTGAGGAAATGATTCTAAATTTGTATGGACCTAATAACCTGAAATAACACAAATTTGAAGTAACAAAATTTAAAAGAATTCATGTTGTTGGTAGATGATTTTAACACCATTTTCTCAGCAGCTGGTAGAAGAATAGACAAAAATAAAGACTTAGAATATTTGAAAATCATGAGTAACAAAATTGGCCTAATTGATATATATATATCACTACATATATAGATATAGATATATATCACTGAGCCCAGAAACTCTAGAAGAGGCAATGTTATCAAGAACACATGCATTAAAAAAAAAGAACACATGGATCATTCATCAAAACTGAAGAAATGCAAGACATAAAGTGACTTTTTAAAAAAAATTCAAAGGGTTTAATCAAAGTCTGATTTCTGACCATGTTTAGAATTAACTAGAAATAAAAACAAAAATGAAACTTGAAAACATGTATATGTTTGAAAATTAATGAATATATTTCTAAATAATTCACTCAAAGTTGTGAACTGATAATGAAAATACTATTGATGAAAACTTACATAAAGCTGGTTTGGATAGGAATGTATAGCCTTAAATACATATGGTAAAAATAAACAAAAAAGGCTGAAAATTAATGGTCTGATCTTCCATTTCAAAACAGTAGAAAATGAACATAAGGTTGAATATAAAGAAAGTAAAAAGAAAATATAAAAGGCTGACTGTAGCTCAGTGGCAGAAAGCCCGTGTTGGGTCCTCAGTACCACACACACTCACACACACACACACACACACACACACACACACACACAGACACCCCGATAATAAAAAATATGAATAGAAATCAGTCTAGTTCTTTTCTTTTTTAAAGTACTGGGGATTGAACTCAAGGACTTTACACTGAGTTGCATCATCAACCCAGGTTTTTATTTTTTATTTTTAGTCAGGTTCTTGTTAAGTTAATTTGCCAGGCTGGACTCAAACTTGTGGGTCTCCTACTTCAATTCCTAGCTCTTTATATTGAACTTCAAGGTTGACTTGTTGCTCAGAACCATCTCTTCACCTTTGTAAGTACTGTCTTTAGAATGCCAAATAGGCTACTTCCTCAATTCAAAACATAAGAAATGCAGATTTTATTATATTCATAATTTCTAAACTTAATAATGAAATTTCCCAAGTTCATAATTTAAACTTACATTTACATTTACTGAGTAAATAACTATCCATCCCAATTAATTTTGAATGGTATTTTTCTGTGAAAATGTTCTTAGGCTTCCTCCTCAGCATGCTGGAATTTTGTGTGACTATTAACATCAGTCAGGTTGCCACCAGTTGTGTTCGACACTGATGCGAGATGGTGAACTGTTTTATAGTTGCTATAGTACTTATTCCCTCAAGTCATTTTACTTTAGTCCAAAATTTTAAATAAAATTGAAACCTATAACCTTCATATGGCATCCTCTGGCTAAAGACTTTCTCAGTTCTTGGCCTCTTTTTTTTTTTTTTTGACTTGTTGGTGTGTATAACTCAATACTATGAGAACAGCTGATTGGATTCTGCAAATCTGAAGGTTATATCTGTCCAACATCAGGAATTGGAATGCATCAAGCATTTTATCCCTTTTATGCATCAACTACCTTTTATCCTTTGTGACAGGTCACATATCGAACACATCGTGAATCTAACATTTTCAGCTCTTGTTCTTCTAAAACAAAGACTGCAAAACACACAATAAATGAAACCATTGGGTGGCCTCTTGAACACTGACCTCAGAGCTGGTCCCAGAACTTGGGTGTCCACACCATGAAAAAAATAAACACACCTCATTGCTGTTGACACTAATTGTGTCCTTCATTCAAGTCTTCTCAGAAGAAAAGCCAAGAATGCAATTGCCATAGAGGTCAAGCTCCTTCTCATCACTGGGGTGGCCCCTGTACACAGGGCTAAAATCCAATTATAGCTTGGGGTGGGATACTGATCACGGCCAATGCCCGGGCTATTTATAGTGTGTGGAGAAGGAGGGCAAGATGTTCTTCTGGGACATCCAGCATCCTTGACTCAGCACTAAATGTTCTTGCAAAGTTAAGAGAAAGAATATCCAAAAAAAAGAAAAATAGGGAAGAGGAGACTCAAAGACGTTACTCAGAATTTGGTTTCATTATACTTCATTACCTATGAAATGTCCTATAGCATAGTATTATAATTAGTTTTGTAAATCATTAACTTTCTAAACACTTCACTTAGAGTTGGACTACAGAATTTCTTATGGAGAAAGGGGATGTTTGGAAGAATGAGCAAACAGCATTTGGTTCCCCAAATGAATGTCTGTGTAAGCAGTACATTTACTATTTATACATTTACATAAATGGTAGCCTGGAACACAAATATTTCTACTGCTTGTTCTAGTAGTTAAAATGTCAAAGTACTGAAGGCTCCATCTATATTTGGTGAATTTTCTACTTCTTTCTTCTCTCAGTTCAGTTAGTTTTTACTTCATGTATTTTGAAGCTCTACTATTAGAATCATAAATATTTAGAATTGTTTTGTCTTCTTGGTAACTGGCTTGATTGTTATGATCTAATGTACATCTTTATTGCTGGCAATATTCCTAGATATGATTTTATGCAATTTAATTTAGATTCTAAATGGTTTTGTAGATTATGTGTAGGGGGAGAGGGCAATTAAGATGAGAATAAATTTCTATAGAAGAATAATACTTGAGAATGGTAAAGAAAATGTTTAAAAAGAATAAAGTGAAGAAGCATTAATCTTGCCAGATACATGGATATACTATAAAACTATAATAATCATGTTGATAAATAGAATAAATATTTCAGATATAGATTCCAGTATACATTTAAAAATCTAATGTGTGCCAAACGTGGTAATTTAAATTCTGTAAGAAAAGAATGATTTTAATAAATGGTTCTAACACAAGTAACCACATATTTTTAGAAAAAATAAAATTGGATACTTTCTTACCCAATATAAAATTTTAAAACTGAAGTTAAAGAATTAAATAAAGAATAAGAATGATATGAATTCTTAGTAGCAGAAAAAAAATAAAGAAAGACCATCAATTATAGAATGATGGTATAAATTATTCTACATTCACACTATGTGATATTTATTAAAAGAATAAACCAGATTTAAACAGTTGAAGTGATATCTAAGAGATATTTGTTATCAAATAAAATACAGAGTCTGCCAAAAATGTATACTTCAGGAAAAGAAAAACTTGTATAAATATTTTAGTACTAAATTTATTGAGACAGCACGAGATTAACACAAGTTACCTTTGGCCGCTATAATTACAAGAGGTGCTCAAAGTGGTGGCCATTAGCTTCTAGACATTCATTAGTATGGTGGACTGCTGAAGTGTGTATACATCATTTTGGAGAACTCTGTGTATAAGATGGGTGGTTATATAGGTACACATTTTAAAATAATTTTGGTAAAAGAAAAATATGCATCCTATAGTAGACAAACATTGACATATGACTCTATGATCATACAGAAAAGAAGTGGGAGAACAGATAGTAAATAGTAAACTGTTATGGAGAGAACTTATGTGGGTTTGAGGGAAGCAAGTTATAAGGAAAGGGAGAACCAAAAATCAAACTGCTTAAATTAAATGTGCATTATGCATTAATGTGAATTTATTCTTATACAACAAATTTAAATTAAGCTAAAAATAAAAGACTGGAGCCCACTGCTTATATGCAGGTCTTCCAACAGATATTGCAGTTGAAGACAGAGGACGGCACAAGTCCTGCCTGGGAACAATTCTGGCTACTGAGCCTAGGCCCAGCTTGTTCCTCCCTTCTTTCCTTTTCTGATTTTTTTTCAGCTCCACCATAACCTCGTTTGAATTCCTACAGGTGGGTGAGAGGTGGCAGCACTTCAAGGAGGGGAGAATTAGAAAGGATATACAAGTCACAAAGCATTTAATGATTGTGGAATTTCCTTTGTGTGTGATGAAAATGTTTTGAACTATGAAGAGGCAACAGTGGGATAATATTGTGAGTGCACTAAAGGCCACTGTACTGTACAGTTTTAAAAGTTTTAAATTTACATAAAGTAGATTTTATCTCTAAGAAGGCATGAAGAGTTACAGACAAAAGTACTCTGAGATGCTGTGTTCCGAACTTAGCGCATGTGTCACATGGAAAGCTCCTGTTGAGCATACGTAGATAGATGAGCACTGCTAAGAACACACTACCACAGCCTGGGTAAGTTATAAAGAAAATAGGTTTATTTTGGCTTGCAGTTCTGGTCCAAGGTCGAGGGCCCATATCTGGTGGTGGCTTCCTTTGGCAGGAGGGTCCACATGGCAAGGGGTCCTGCCCCTTACACCTCATCTCAGCAGGGGGCCAACTTCCTGGGCAGGACCCCTGAGCTTGTGCATCCGTGCCCTGGAGTCCGATGGTGATGAATGACAACACCAAGCATGAGGTGGACAGCAGGGCCCTCCTGTGTGCCAGGGTCTCTGCGAAGAGGAGGAGGCCGGACATGGCCTTCAAGCAGTAGTGGCTGCCCACCTGGCAGCCCATCCTCATGGCAGGCGGGCACTGTGCTGCCAACATTGTTCATCATCATCCCAATTGGCATCGGCATCTTTCTCACCTCCAACAACATCTGGGAGATCGAGTTTGATTATACTGGAGCCTTCCACTCCCTGCAACAATTGTTTGTTCCCTGTTGTGACATCTGAAGTTGCACCATTAACTTACCACTGGAAAAGGCATTTGAGGGCAATGTGTTTATGTATTATGACCTGTCTAATTTTTACCAAAATCATCGTCCTTATGTAAAATCTCGAGATTGAAATCACCTCAATGGAGATTCAAGTGCTTTGCTTAATCCCAGTAAGGAATGTGTCTTATTGAAGAAATGAAGATCTACCAATTGCTCCTTGTGAAGCTATTCCCAACAGAATGTTTAATGATACATTGGAATTGTTTCTGGTCTCCAATGAATCTGATCTTATACCTACATCTATCCTTTTGAAAAACAAAGGTATTGCTTGTGGACAGTTAAATGTGAAATTCAGAAACCCTCCTGGAGAAAGAACTCTGGAAGGAAGATTTAAAGGAACTACAAAGCCAGTAAAGTAGCTTAAACCAGTGTACATGCTGGATTCTGAAGACCATAATAATGGCTTCATAAATGAGGATTTTATTGTTTGGATGCACATTGGAGCACTGCCCGCTTTTCTAATGTTGTATCGTCTTATAGAACAGAAAAACAATCCTCTGCCTCCACTGTAAACTAGAGGTCAAAGCTCAGAGGAGCCTGTTTCTGTTCTTTTGGTATTTAACATTCAGAAATGTACTTCAAAAACAAAACAAAACAAAAAAACATAAAAGGGGCTGTGGATTTAGCTCAGTGGTGCCGCTGCCTGTCTCACAAGCACAAGGTCCTGAGTTCAATCCCCGGTACCAAAAAAACAAAACAAAACAGAAATTTACTTCAGCAATGGAAATACTCAAGCTATCCTTATTTGGCAGGTAAGTGTTTTGACTTAAGTGCTAACTTATATTTCAGAAATCTTTGAAACTTTAATTTCCTCTGTATTTCCTTAAATTTTGCGTTGACCTATAAGGTCAAGTATGGATGTGTATATACATTCTCTTCAGTAAATTTACCAATTGTTTTGACTGGTTTTCCAAGACATGCTTTAAGAAAATGTTCCATAAATATCCTATTTCTGGGCATTTTGGAATATGTACATAATTAACTATAATGTATACAGTTGAAGTTATTTGTTAACTAGTATTATTTTAATATTCCTTATTGAATAAATGCTGTAATTTTTTGCTATGGAACTTATTCTTGAAGTAAATGTAAACTTATTTTTCCACATACATGAAAATGTATGTATTTAATAGAGGTGATTTAATTGCATCTTTTAAAACTCATGTTTATATAAAAGAATGCTTATTAAGAGTTTATAATAATTTCATTCAGTTATATTTGAAATCAGAAGGTCTGAGTAATATATCGATTCTGATTAATGTATATATATTTTTAAGAGATAAAACAATGTAATGGTTAATAATAGAAATGTGGCTCACTTATTGAGCTTTGTGTAACATATGAAACTTAGCTAAAAGAAGCTGTAATTCATAGTGACTTTTAACTCATAAAAATTTTACTTGTATGAGTTACTTGGTATACAATTCTCCTAAAATTTCTGAGTACAGAGAGTATTCTTTATCTAGATATCGTTTCTGTTTGGGCAATCCTTTGGAATGCTGTTTATCTGAAAGTTGTCCTTCTTACACATGGTATTTGTTTTCTGGGTACATCATGGGCGATGGATATTTCTTCATTCTTTCCAGATTGAGTCTGTGCTGTTTAAGGGGGTCCGCTATTCTGCACCCATCTGTCTCTGTCTCTGTGTCTCTCTCTCTCTCTCTCTCTCTGTGTCCACCCTTTATTGTTTTAAACTGGGGAACCAAGTTAAAAGAAAAGGTGAAGAGATCTTCTAACATTTTCACATTGCCGGAAAAGACAGAATCTTAAAATATAATTGGAGTTTCATCAATTTTACAAGTGTATTGATAGCTTAAGGCCCTCCCTCTCTCCTGTCATTTGAACTCTAAGGGATTTCTCTTCCTTACTATGAAGAAAATTCACATGGGATATTCATATGGTCCCTGTGAATCATGGAGGAGGAAAAACATTTCTTTCTTACAGGCTTTATGCTTACATTTTGAAAATATTGCTGTCATATTCAAATTTCAAAGAATTCTATTGCATTTTAAAGCAACAAGGTTAAGTAGAAGACTTGGAAAATGCAGTAATTTGTAGAAAGTATTTTGAAATAAAAAGTTTTCCAATTGAAGAAATTATTCAGTAAATAAAGGCTAAGAAATTTCATTGAAATCTTAAAATGATTTAGAAATAAATGGGAAAATAGTAACTGTACTACCTAATAGAGAACCATTCAGCCTAAAGAAGAGTCAAGTGAATATAGTTTATTGGATAGTGACAGTTTATTTGTAACTGTGATTATATTTTAAAAATAGCATTCTGTTTGCATATTCTGGATTTATAAAAGTGAACAAAATTTTTAAAAAGACATAGCAAGGAACCAGAAGCGTGTGTGTGCGTATCTTCTGGTCTCTTCCCCTCTTCCTATCAAGCCACCACTATGCAATTATGAGGACTTCAGCCTGATGATTATTTAATCCTACTTACCTCCTGAAGGCTCCCCTCTAAACACTGTAGTTAAAGTTTCCACCCTTTTACCTCACCTTGAGGAATAAATTCCAACATAGTTTTGGGAGGAGACAAATCATATTCAATCCATAACAGCATGAAATCATTAATTTTAATTTTCTTCCTAGTTTTCATTTGAAATACAGTTCTTAAATCTTCCATAGATAGTTTATCTCCAGTGACCAAAGTACACATAGTCATCTCTGATAGGCTATGTAGGTTGGTGGTAGATTTTCAATATTATAGGTTATTGGGTCCTATATTCCTCCTGGGATATAAATTTCTTACTAATCTTTTTCATTGAAAAGCCACAGCTTAGCATAATTGCCCTAAATCCACATCATTTGGACCTGACATAGTGTTTACACTGATGCTCTTATTTAGTTAACAACGACCTTTGAAACATCTAACGCATCAATAAAGGCAGAGCTATCACCCTCTGGCTTAAAATGGACCCATTTGTGGATCTGAATTATTATTTCCCACAATTTCATTCATCTGATTCAAAACTTTACTGTCTGAAAAATGATACCATATCTTAACTATGACTTTTAGGAGATACTGTTTGCCAAGGAGGAGGAATCCTGCAATAGCAATACACCGACATCCAGAAACAATGTTGCTTCCAAGCCCACAACTCAGTGCCTGGCCTCCTAAATGAATGTCTGCCCTAGTAGGGACCAAAGTGTCCAGAGTGCTGAGTTAACCAATTAACATTATCTGATGGAATTTGCAATCAGAAATCATTGCTGAGCACTCTCATCCACTAAATTTCCTCGTAGCAACATCTTTACATTAAGGTCCTTGCCTTGGTCTCTTTCACTTCATCGCTGGTTTCGGAGGCATCAGCATTATCAACACTCTTTTGCCTTCGATCCAGTCTCCCCTTCCTGCTGCCTATGCGCTGAGGGCTGCTACCCTGGTAAGCTCTTGAAACACCTGGTTCTTCCAGTTCAAGAAGAATGCACCGGCACTCCTGATCATCAGTGGAGCTGAAAGACCCACAAGAGTAAGCAGACTTCAGAGGTGTGTATAACTGTGTGATAGAGAAAGTGTTCATATCCATAGCCCGCTAATGCTTGCTTAAAATGACCATGTTCCTATAACATTAAGGAATAAATTTCCTCAGTGGCTCTAGATATTTATGCTCAGAAGTGACATTTCCATCTATATTGGCTCTTCAGTTATTTTATTTTAGATCAGAGAGGATGTAATTATTTAAAATTCTTTTTTACCCACTAGATTCAAGCTCAGTGTCATTGGCTGACCATTGTTAAATGAATAGCTAGTCCAACTGGACAATTGCCTCCTGTAACAGTTCTTTCAGCACAACTCACCCCTGGATAGTGTTTCTTCTCAAGTCCTAATTACCGTAGAATAAACCCTTCTAATCCTGCATAAACACTGGAGTTGGTATGATGATAATTCCTAGTGCCCCCTGCCCCCACTGTCTCCGACTCAGATGATTTACCTGGGAAATTCCTTGGTACATATAAATTTCCTGCAGTAACTCTTTCAGCAAGAAAAAGTAGCTTGTGTAAACTAATTAAGGGGAAATCTAGAGCAAATAGAAAATTGAAATGCCATTTATTGACCTAATATCTCCAATGATGTTCCTGGATTTTCTTGCCATTTTTATTCCTTTGAGCTTCCTGATACAGTTTTGATCCTAATCATTAGTTTAAATTCTTTCTTCCCATACTTTTAACAGCCATGTCTCCATTTGTTTTCATAACATTTACTCTATATCTGGCTAATCCAACATCCAATATTTTACTATCTGGTTTCTCTAGTTCTATGCCTGGGTTTCTGAGTGCTTCTGGAAAAAGTAACAGAGTAGCCCAGATTGATGCCATTAGAACTCACAAGTCTCTCTTAGGAAGATTTCCAGTGTTGGGACTGAAGTTAGGATCTTGACCATAAAAAAAAAGTACATCTAAAATGAAATAAAAGAAGAGCAGAAACAAAGCAAGAAGCTTGGTGGGGGACAAGAATAGTACAGGCAAGAGCAAAGGTGTCATGTGGAGAGAACAAGAGGCTGCCTCTGACATTCTAGTTTCCTTGTATCTCTCTAGTTTCTTTTCTTTTGCTTTCCTTTTCATTTTACACAGCTTAAGAGGGTTTGGTTTCCATATCCATTAAACTGACCATACCCAAGGTCACTCTTCCTGTACAACATGGTTCCCACTGGCCACCTTTTCTCAACTAACTCAAGCATTTGCCTTGAGAGGTAACTTTTTAAATATGTATTTATATATGTATTTCTTTACTAGATTATAAATTTCAGATGGTATCTTTCATTTCTTTTATATCCCTGGAGCCTAGAACTCTGAGCATATTCCTAGTAGATGCTCTTTAGATAAATAAATGACTCACTCTTTACTAGATAACAAGAAGCTCTGGAGTCTTTGGGCACTCAGAAAGAATAAGCAATGAGCAACTGGGGAGCCTAGATGAGAGAAATACTGGTGGTGTCTGCTCTTTAAGGAAGACCAGACCTAGGCCCACTGACTGGAGGCAGGAGGGGTGTTTGCTCTCCAGCACTCCAAAGCCCTCCTGCAATCTCTCCTCCTGACCGCTCACTGACATTCAGAGGGCACCAAAATAAATCCAAGTAAAAATGTCTAATTATATTTGCATTTTAAAGACAGAGGGAAATATATTTTCAGAGTCAAACATTGTTTTACCAGTAACTTTACTACCTCCAATCCAAATGGCATCACATTAACTTATTTTGTTTTTGTTTGTTTTGCTTATTTCAGGACCTGTGGTTACTCTTTAGAATAGCTCCAGGGTAGAAATATGTGAATCCCCAGAGAAATTCAAACAAGTACCACAGGCTTCACATTCAGAGGTGGCAAATATAAAAGGTGACTTCAATTTCACCAACCTAGGAAAATAATATTTGGGGAACAAAATAAGAGGAGAGAAGCCTTGACAGGCTTGCAAGAGCCTAACAGTGGCCCAACCCTCTGCTCTTCAAAGTTTTGGCATCTGAAGAGAAACATCATGAGGCCACACCTTCGTGTGGCTACATATATGGCTTTAAGACCCTAAGCTACTCATTTACAGGTTTCTGCTTAAATTCACAACCACATTTTAAGCACAAAACTTTGTGGTTTATGAGTTAACAAGATGTCACCAAAGAAAATATTGCTCCTTAGGGTGTTCCTGCTGAGATCTTTGGAAATGTCAGATTGCAGCAGTCCCTGCACCCCACACCCCACAAAGTGAGCCTTCAGGTTTGAAAAGCACTGGTTTGCTAATGGCCGGTTACAGGCTGTGCTGTTCCACAAACAGTCTTGTTCGGTCTCTATGGGCTGTGAATGATACGCCTCAAGGAACGCTGGCTGATAGTTTTTCATCTTCCCCCCTAATTTTCTCACTAGAATGTTTAATTAGTGAAAAGGCAAAGTATTTATAGATATAATAAAACAGTAGAAGAAAAATGTTTTAAATATATGGATGACATGTTATATTTATACATATATATATATATACATACACAGAAATAAATATATATACACACCCACATATATTTGAAGGAGACTTTCAATTCTCACACTTGCCAGCGAACTGTGCAGTTGCATTTTCCTAGGGCAGGATGAAAGTAAAGTGACACATGCCAGCGTATACTTGGAGATGTTCTAAAATAAAAGGAATATATGTATGTAAAATTATAAAAGGAGTATTTCATGCTACATTTGAATGACTTAACGTCTAAGAAGTAAAATTTATTGAAGGCCTGCAGTGGCCAAAGTAGATCATATATCTCTATGCGCTTTCATTTCTTGTTAGGACCTTGACATAGGCATCATCAACACTATCTTACAAATGTGGAAACTGAGGTTTAAGGAAGCTAAAATAAATCTTAATTCTAACAAAAGGCAATGAATAGTTAGGCTAACAATTCAAATTTTTCTTTCAGCATAATTTCAAGGTGATGATGCAATGAAAAGTAGTAATGTAATGTTTTGTATCACAAGACTAATGCTCTCCAGTCCATTTTAATTGCCAAAATCCTTAATAAAATTTCCCAACTGGAAGTCAGAAGAGGCTAGAAAGAAAAGTGGTGAACTCAGTGGAACAAAAGGAAAGGTAGTCAACTCTAAAGGACTATTGACCTGTAAACATTAACTATGACAATATGTAGGGAAATTATTTTATAGATCCACTCAATAAATTGTGTTGTAGATAAAAATAGTTTAATACAAAAGTTATTTGAATTTGAGAATAGTATTGCATATTTTTACATTTAATGCAAGATTCCAATTAGGTGCTATCACTAAGAATTGGCCACCTAAATAAAGGAAAATGTAAGTTCTTAGTGTAACTAAGCTATTTTTCATGGTTGAGCTTAGAATGCTTTGTACAGTTCTCATGCCGTCAGATGTTAAAATAAGAAGCAAGGTCTCCATACTCACACAAATTTTCATCAAACATATTCTCTAAGACCAAGCTGCAGTTCCAGCAGTGATTTTCAGACCTTATGTAAGTATAAAGGAAGTTATCCTAGTTCAAAATTCATTTAACATGCAAAAATCAATTGACTTAAAGTAATTGAGGAGCTTTCTACTAGCCTGAAATAGGAAGTGATTAATATACAATGGAATGTCATGCCAAGAGGCAAAGAATCTAATAGAATGCTGCTAATGCCTTCTAAGTGATGAATGTGCTCATTTAAAGTCAGGATCTCCAGGTCTGCGCAAGCCCTGCCTGAGGTCACAAGTCTCGAAGAACACGCCAAATCAGCCCGCTGCAGACAGGCAGGTCTGCGCACTCCCTATGGAGGTCGAGAGTCCCACGGAAGACACTGAATCAACCCGCTGAAGACAGGCAGGTTTGCGCAACAATCCACTGGACCACCCGCCCCCCACTCCTCTGTACAGCCACCTGGTTACACACTACAAAGACGCAGAGGACACCGGACCCCCAGGCCACTGTATTGAGTCCCGCCGCTCCTGGCCCAGAGGTAGGGGCTTCTGAGCCAGCATCCCACTGCTCCTGGTCCAGAGGAAGGGGCTTCCTGGCCACCATCCCTCCCGCTGCTCCCAGCCAACAGGAAAGGGCCTTTGGGCCACCATCCCTACCACTGCTCCTGGCCCCTGTCCCACCTCTCCCAGCTCAGAGGAAGTTATCCATGCAGGCGCCAACAGCACCCCGCCTCCAGTCAAAATGAGAAAACACGTAAATAAGTCTCAAAACCAGACTTCCAGATCACCTACAGCAACCCCAAAGGAAAATGAGATGGAACACTCTGATACTCAACCACCTGGACCCACTGAACTGGTGACAAAAGGAAAAAATGAAATCAGAAATAATTTCTCAGATAACAGGAGAAATTGTGCTCCTAGTGCAAGACATGATTAATAAATCTAGAGAGGAGCTGAGGAACATGATGGAATCCCAACATAGGAAACAAATGGAATCCATAAAACAAACAAATAGATTTCCAGGACATGAAAAACTCCATTGAAAGTCTCCACAGCAGAATGAGCCAATGTGAGGACAGAATTTCAGATATAGAAGATAAGATTGCAATTAATGACCAGGAAAAGAAAAATTGCTTCAAAATTATAAGGGAACATGAGAAATCAATCCAGCAGCTGCTAGACCATGCAAAGAAGAATAGCATAAGACTGATTGGAGTCAATGAAGAAACAGGAGAGAGTGTAGATGGCATAAAAAAACTCTTCACAGAAATAATGGCAGAAAACTTCCAAAGCAGGGGAAAAGAGCTTGACATACAGGTAAATGAGGCATATAGGACTCCAAATAGCCTTGATCAAAAAAATCAACTCATAGGCATATGATTCTTAAGATTCCAGAAACTCAACAGAAGAACAAAGTTCTACAAGCAGTGAGAGAAAAGAAACAAATCACATACAAAGGAAAGCCCATCAGAATCACAGCACACTTCTCAACACAAACCATCAAGGCAAGAAGAGCTTGGAGAGACATATTCCAAGCCCTAAAAGAAAACAGCCTCCAACCCAGATTGATGTACCCTGCAAAATTATCTTTCAAAATTGATGGAGAAATAAGATACTTTCATGACAAAGAGCACCTTAAGAACTTCGTGAATACCAAACCAACACTCCAAAGAATTTTACACAATATCCTAGGAACAGATATTGAGGATCACAACCCCAGGAAGCAAAGCAGAATGAACCCATCTGGCATGACAAGAAATTAAATGTAAAGGGGGAGAACCCAACAAAAAGAAAGTCATGACAATGACAAGTCAATACGTTTCAGTTATAATCATCAACATTAATGGTCTCAGTTCACCAATCAAAAGAAATAGACTGGCAGAATGGGTCAAGAAGCAAAATCCAACAACATGCTGCATACAAGAAACACACTTAATTCGAAAGGAAACTCATAGACTGAAAGTTAAAAGGTGGAAAACAATACTCCATGCGACGGGAAGCCCCCCCAAAAGCAGGAGTAGCTATCCTCTTGGCAGATCAAGTAGATTTCAAACCAACACTGATTAAGAGAGATGAAGAAGGACACTACATCCTTGAAAAGGGAAGAATCCGAGGAAGAGATGACAATCATAAATATCTATGCACCAAACACTAGTGCACCCAACTATATAAAACAAATACTAACAGACATGAAAAGTCATATATGCACTAATACAATTGTAGTGGGGGACCTCAACACCCCACTGTCACAAATAGATAGATCAACTAGACAAAAAATAAGTAAGGAAATACTAGAACTCAATCGAACTCTTGAACAAATGAACTTAACAGATGTTTACAGAGTTTTCCACCCCACAAAATCAGAATACACATTCTTCTCAGCTGCACATGGGTCATTCTCAAAAATAGACCACATACTCACACATAGAACATGTTCAGGTAAGTGCAAAGGAATTGAAGTTATCCCCTGTATATTATCAGACCATAGTGTGATGAAATTGGAGATCCATAGCAAAAGAAACTCAAAAAATTTCATAAACACATGGAAATTGAACAACACACTTCTGAATAACCAATGGGCCACAGAGGAAATTGAAGAAATCAGACAGTTCTTACACTTAAATGACAATGACAATAAAACATATCGGAATCTATGGGAAACAATGAAAGCAGTCTTATGAGAGAAATTCAGAGCAGTGAATACGTATATTAGGAAAACAGAACGAGCCCAATTAAACAACCTGATGCTGAACCTCAAGCTTCTAGAAAAAGAAGAGCAAGACAACCCCAAAGTTCATGCAAGGGAAGAAATTATAAAGATCAGAGGAGAAATCAATGCAATGGAGACTAAGAGAATGATAAAAAAATCCATGAAGCCAAGAGTTGGTTCTTTGAAAGAATCAACAAAATTGACAAAACCTTAGCCACCCTTATCAGAAAAGAAAAGAAAAGGCCCAAATCCATGTAATTAGGAATGAAAAGGGTGAAATTACAACAGACCCAGCAGAAATTCAGAGGATCATCAATACCTACTTTGAGAACCTATATGCCAATAAGATGGACAGCACAAAAGAAATGGACAGATTCCTAGATACATATGAATTAGCAAAGTTGAACGAAGAACACCTAAAAATTCTGAACAACTCAATATCAACCAATGAAATTGAAAATTTCATTAAAAACTTATCAACTAAGAAAAGCCCGGGCCCTGATGGCTTCACTGCTGAATTCTACAAGACATTTAGAGAGGAATTACTGCCACTACTGTTTAAACTCTTCAATGAAATTGAAAGGGAAGCAATTCTCCCAAATTCATTCCTGGAAGCAAGCATCACCTTGATCCCCAAAGCAGAGAAAGACCCCACCGAAAAGGAGAACTATAGGCCAATCTCACTAATGAACATAGATGCAAAAATCCTCAATAAGATACTGGCAAATAGAATGCAGAAGATCATCAAGAAGATCATACACCCTGATTAAGTGGGATTCATCTCAGGGATGCAGGGATGGTTCAATATACGCAAATCAATCAATGTAATACACTATATCAATAGAGCCAAGGACAAAAACCATATGATTATCTCCCTAGATGCAGAAAAAGCATTTGACAAAATCCAACACGCACTTATGATAAAAACCCTACAAAAAATTGAAATAGATGGTCTCTACCTCAAACTGATAGAAGCCATCTATGAAAAACCAACAGCCAATGTCATACTAAATGGTCAAAAACTGAAATCCTTCACACTCAAATCAGGAACAAGACAAGGATGTCCACTATCACCACTCTTGTTCAATATAGTTCTGGAAACATTAGCCACGGCAATTAGACAAGAGAAAGAAATAAAAGGAATAAAGATAGGAAATGAAGAAGTCAAATTGTCATTATTTGCAGATGACATGATACTCTATATAGAAGACCCCAAGAACTCCACCAAAAGTCTTCTAGACTTAATAACCAAATTCAGTCAAGTAGCTGGTTACAAGGTCAACACACAAAAATCAATAGTTTTCCTCTACACGAATGACAGACTCACTGAGAGAGAAATAGGGCAAATAATTCCTTTCACAATAGCATCCAAAAAACTGAAATACCTAGGAATCAACCTAATGAAAGAAATCAAAGACCTCTTCCCTGAAAACAATGGCACTCTGAAAAGAGAGATTGAAGATGATATCAGGAAATGGACAGACATCCCCTGCTCTTGGGTAGGAAGGATTAATATAGTGAAAATGGCCATACTTCTGAAACTGCTATATAGATTCAATGCAATTCCAATTGAGATCCCAGCAGCATACTTCATGGACCTTGAGAAAACAATCCAAAAATTCATTTGGAACAAGAAGAGACCCAGAATAGCAAAAACAATTCTAGGTAACAGAGACATGGCAGGGGGTATCACAATCCCCAACCTGCAACTCTACTACAAAGCTACTGTGATAAAAACAGCATGGTACTGGCAAAGAAACAGACCTGAGGACCAGTGGAACAGATTAGAAGATGCAGAAACAATGCCAGACACACTCAGCCATCTCCTACAAAGGAGCCAAACACCCTCACTGGAGGAAAGATAGCCTCTTTAATAAATGGTGCTGGAAAAATTGGGTTTCATCTTGCCAAAGATTAAAACTAGACCTATATCTCTTGCCATGCACTAAACTAAAATCAAAATGGATTAAATATTGAAATAGAAACTCTGAACCAGTTGGAACAGAGTGAGGTAGAACTCTTGAAGACATCAGTGTAGGAAAAGATTTTATGAACAAAACCTCAGTTGCCCATGAACTAGCACAAACAATCAACAAGTGGGATCTCTTCTTATTAAAAAGCTTCTGCACAGCAAGAGAAATCACCAGCAGTGTGAAGAGACAACCCACAATGTGGGAAAAAATCTTCACCTGCTCTTCCTCAGACTAAGGTCTACTATCTTGAATCTATAAAGAACTTAAAAAAATCAGACCTCCCAAATTTAAAGACCCAATCCAAAAATGGGCATCTGAAATGAACAGACATTTCTCAGACAAAGAAGTAGAAATAGCAAATAAATACATGAAAAAATGTTCAACATCACTGGTCATTCGAGCGATGCAAATGAAAACAATGCTCAGATTCCACCTCACTCCAGAAAGAATGGTTGCTATCATGAAATCAACCAATAAGAAATGCTGGTGGGGCTGTGGGGAAAGAGGAACTCTGCTCCACTGCTGGTGGGAGTGTAGACTGGTGCAAGCACTGTGGAAATCAGTGTGGAGATACCTCAAAGAACTAGGACTGGAAGTTCCATTTGACCCCACTATTCCACTGCTGGGGATCTTCCCCAAAGAATTAAAAGAATCATACCACAGTGATATATATGCACCCATGTTCAAGCAGCACAGTTTGTGATAGCTAAAACTTGGAAACAGCCCAAATGCCCATCTACTGGAGACTGGATAAAGAAAATGTGGGGTTTTTAAAATAAAATGGAGTACTACTTAGCCATAAAAAATGAGAAATTAGAGACTTTTATAACTAAGTGGATGCACATTGAGGCAATACTCTTAAGTGAAATAAATAGGACACACATGTATAAATACTGAATATTTTCTCTGGTGTGAGAAACTGAAAGTGTAAATAAGGACTAAGATGTATAATAGATAATGTGAAATAGGAAGAAAAGGGGCAAAGGGGAAGGAAGTGGGAGGGCTAGGGGAAAGGATAGAAGGGAATGGGGATTAATATGAGAAAATGGAAAAATAGGAACAAAATCTTTGTAAATAGGAGGATGGAGGGGTTGAAGGGAGGGGTGGGCAAGGGTGAAAAATAAGAACCAAGAGAGACTATGTAAAGTTGCAAATTTCCAATGATGAATGTCATTATATTGTATACCTAAAATGTACCAATGATTAGAATGAATAATCAATAATGCAAAATAGGAAGAAAAGGTCCAAAGGGGTAGGGATAGTGGGAGGGGCAGGGGAAAGGAAAGAAGGGAAAGGAAAAATGCTGAGAAATGGAAACAATGGAAATAAAGTCTTCGTAAATAGGGAAAGGTGGAGGGAGTGAAGGGAGGGCTAGGAATGGGGAAAAAAATAAGAACAAAGATGCATTATGTAAAGGTTCAATTCCCAGTGAGAAATTTAATTGTGTTGTGTACTTAAAAATGTACCAATAAAAGAATTTAATAAAAAAAAGAAATTTGTGCAAGTTACTAATCAATTTTATAATAAGTACAATTAGCACATTGTATTGCTTATCCTTTAATGCAAGTTAACACAGAGAAAGCCCGATATAAATGGACTTAGCTACATGGACTTGTTTGAGAATAAAGTTCCTAGTGGTCCAGAACCATAAAAAAATAAAAAAAATAAAAAAATAAAGTCAGAATCTCATGAACTTATACAGTATTAGTATTTAGCAGGATTCATCTGCATGAAAATATTTTCAAAGATATATGTAAAATCTCACTTTATTAACGTCTATACCATTACAATCGATTTTGATGATAGCGAGCACTAATATTTTACCAAGATCCATGGGAAAGACATATCATTTTTATTTCAGAATAAAAACAATTTAATTGACATTGATTTGAAGATTAAGAGATAAATTCTCTATTCCAAAAATCTTTGTTCTTTAATCAAAGGGTTTAGTCCATCAAAACTATACAATCACTAAAGTATTGGGCTCATACCTATCTTTCATTATTTTTTTATTTGTTCTTATTATATTTCCCTATTTCTTTCATTGCCCTCTCCTGGATCAATCTAGTACTTTTTATGTTTCCATCTCTCTCAAACAAAATTTTGTTAGTTATATATATTTAATATTTGTTTTCTCTTCTGGGGAATAAGTCCAGCACCTTGCACATTATAGTTAAGTACTCTACCACTGGACTACATTTCCAGCCCTATATTTATTACTTTTGAAGTGGTCATGAAATTAAAACATATCTCTTGACTTATTAAAATTTGGTACTTTTTCTCTTTCCCAGACAATATTATGATCTTGAAACATTTTACCCTCATTTATTCCTTGTTCATCTTTTATATTATTGTCTCATACATTTTATTTTATATATATTTGGAGCACCACAATATTATTATTGCTATTATTTATAGTCAATGTTAATTTTTATTTATCTTCAAGGATATTTTATCCTTTACATTGATTTCATTATTTTCTGCATTTCCATGTTTCTATCTTACTTAATTATCTTTGCTACAGAATTCCTTTCTTTCTTTCTTTCTTTTTTTTTTTTTTGCACTACTGGGGATCAAAATCAGGCCCTTGCGAGGCAGGCGGTGGCACCACTGAGCTAAATCCTCAGCCCGTGCCCCTTTTTCAAATATAGACTTAATGAAGACAAATTCTCTCATTTTTTGTGTGTCTGGAATGTCTTTATTTCTTCTTCATTTTTGAAGAATAATTTTGCTTCACACAGAGCTTAACATTTCTGTTCAGCTCTTTACAGATGCCATGTTATTGTTTCTGTATTCTATTATTTATGATGGGAAATCATATATTGCTCCTTTGAGAAAAATACATCTTTTATCCTCTGGCTGATTTTAAGATTATATCTTTGTCTTTGATTTTCATGACTTTACTGTGATGTGCATTGGTATGATTTTATTTTTAATCATTCATTCTAGCTTAAGACTTGTAGATCAGTGTTTTTGTTTTAATTCTACATATGAATGAGACCATGTGGTACTTGTTTTTTTCAGCCTGGTTTATTTCACTTAACATAATGTCCTCCAGTTCCATCCATGTTGTTGCAAATAGTAAGGTTTCATTGGTTTTTTAATGGCTGAAGAGTATTCTATTGTTATATATGTACCACATTTTCTTTACCTGATAATCAGTTGATGGACTCCCAGATTGATTTTGTTTCTTGGCAATTTGAATAGTGGTGGAGCAAATATGGGAATGCAGATGTCTCTTTGATACACTGATTTGATTTCTTAAATCTGTAGTGCTATGCATTGTATTAAACACTTCCCCATTGCTGGGACAAAATATCTGACATAGGCAATTTAAAGGAGAGGTTTATTTTGGCTCCCAGTTTCTGTGGATTTAGTTATATTTAGCTGGCTCTAAGGCAGAAACATCATGGCAGAAGGGCATGGCAGAGGAAAGCTGCTCAATCCATGGCAGTCAGAAAGCAGAAAAATAAGGGAGGAGCCAGGAACAAGAATATATCCTTCCAAGTCTTTAGCTTTGTCCATTTTGTTAAACGGATCTACTGAGATGCTAATTTTGGCCATTTTTATTTTAGTTCTTGAGTTTATATTTGCTTCTTTTTAACACATTCTTGTCCTCTAATAAAAATCTTCACATTTCTTTGACTATGTTACTAATAGTTGGTTCAAGGCCATATTTGGTAATGCAATATCTGAATCACTTAAAATCTTTCCATTCTCTAATTTTTCTCTTGCTGGTAAATTTGTTTAAATATTAGACATTGTTTAGGAAAAACTTTAGAAGCTTTGAATGCTATTGTATTCCTTCACAGATGAGCCAAGTGAAGTAGTCAAATTGGCTAAGTGCAGAAGCTTTAATCTGGAGGTAGACATTATACGGTACTTCCTTCCTAAGATAAAGTGCTGTTTTTGATAAGCCCTTCAGTGTCTGGCTTGAGAGTCTGAAGTAATGTAAAATTCTGCTCTACTCTTCCTTCAGTGCATATATAGGCACCATTTGCCAGACATACTGGTGTCTTCTTTGGAGGAGAGTTCAGGAATGTGGGGGCTCTGAGAGGTGAGCACCAGGTCCTTCCTTCATTCACTCAGCTGTCAGGAATGTGCTGGCAGCCAAGTCCCCCTGTCAGCATCCCTGAAGGAAACTGGTTCACTCACATTACACTCATTCACAAGGGGAGCCAAAGGCAGGTCAACAAAGAGTGGAGTGCAGGACTTAGACCACTGGCCTTGTCTCAGGGCACAAACCTCCAGGACCACCATTCTTCAGAGCTCCCCATGGATTGGCTGAGGCTTCTGCTAAGAGCTGGGTCATGGACTCCACTCTTCCACCTGGCCTTGTCCTCTTGCATTGTCACCTTAAAGTACCTCCTCTGTGTCTCCCATGTGATAATCTCCATGTGGGCTGTATGGGAGTTGCCCGGTGATCAAAAGGCAATTCTTTAATCTATTGCCATTAATCATCCCATGGCCTTGGTCTTCTTTAGGATTTCCTTCAGAAGGAATGTTATTGACTTTGGTTTTCTGTGTGTGTGTGTGTGTGTGTGTGTGTGTGTGTGTGTGTACATGAGTTTGTGCTCTATTTGAATTAATCTTATCTCATTTCAGTTGAGTTCCCTAGAACTTATTATTAATTGACAGCGCCTTTCCATAGCACTGTAATTACTCATTCTTTTTCAAAAAACTGCTTATGTTTCAGTGAAATTTTGGGAAGAAAGGAAGACAAATACACTTAGCCTGTCATCTGAGATAGATGTCATCAGGCCACTATCTTGTATTAAGAACTTTTCTTCTATGAATTTTTTTTCATCTAAATGTGAGGTTTTGTAACAGAACCAAGAGGTCATGTGGAGTTTCAGACAAAGGCCTCTTTATAGGTGTTAAGGCATTGACTTTCTCATCTTACTTGACAAATTTTTCAAACAATTTTCTTTGGAAAATTAAAAATGAAACATACAAACTGTTTCTATCTGTACTGTTTTATTCTTTTACAATGTCAAAATAAGCATAATCCAAAAATTTTCCCTAAAATAGCTATTAACATATTTGATGGGAAACTATTTTCTATATATTCATATATTTATGTCTGATTTTTGACACAGGATTTTGGGGCTTATTTACAGTGTTATTTGTTATATTATTTTAAAATTAAGTTTTTGGTACATTTTAGGTATACAATATAGTGGCATTCATCATTGGGAATTGGTACCTTTACATAATCTATCTTGCGTCTTATTTTTTTCCCCATTCCCCTGCTCTCCCTTCAACCCCTCCATCCCTTCCTATTTACATAGGCTTTGTTTCCATTTCTTTTTATTTTCTCACATAAATTCCATTCCCTTTTTTCCTTTCCCCTACCCTTTCACTTTCCCTTCCCGTTTACCCCTTTTTCTTCCTATTTCACATTATCTATTATACCTTTTAGACCTCATTTACACTTTCAGCTTCTCATACCAGAGAAACTATTCAGTATTTACACAAGTGTGTCCTATTTATTTCATTTAAGAGTATCGCCTCAATGTGCATCCATTTAGCTATAAATGTCTCTAGTTTCTCATTCTTTATGGCTGAGTAGTACTCCATTTTATTAAAAAACCCACATTTTCTTTTTCCAGTTTCCAGTTGATGAGCAATTGGGCTGTTTCCAAGTTTTAGCTATTACAAACTGTGCTGCTATGAACATGGGTGCACATATATCACTGTGGTATGATTCTTTTAATTCTTTAGGGAAGTTACCCAGCACTGGAATAGCTGGCTCAAATGGGACTTCCAGTCCTAGTTCTTTGAGGTATCTCCATGCTGATTTCCACAGTGCTTGCACCAGTCTACACTCCCACCAGCAGTGGAGCAGGGTTCCTCTTTCCCCATAGCCCCTCCAGTATTTCTTATTGGTTGATTTCATGATAGCAGCCATTCTTTCTGGAGTGAAGTGGAATCTCACCATTGTTTTCATTTGCATCTCTCGAATGACCAGTGATACTGAACATTTTTTCATGTATTTATTTGCTATTTCTACTTCTTTGTCTGAGAAATGTCTGTTCATTTTAGATGCCCATTTTTGGATTGGGTCTTTAAATTTGGGAAGCCTGATTTTTAAAAATTCTTTATATATTATAGATAGTAGAATTGTGTCTGAGGAACATCTGGTAAAAAATTTTCCCACATTGTGGGTTGTGTCTTCACACTGCTGGTGGTTTCTCTTGCTGTGCAGAAGCTTTTTAATAAGAAGAGATCCCACTTGTTGATTGTTTGTGCTAGTTCATGGGCAACTGAGGTTTTGTTCATAAAATCTTACCCTACGTCAATGTCTTCAAGAGTTCTACCTAACTTATCTTCCAGTCAGTTTAGTGTTTCTGTTTTACTATTTAGATCTTTAATCCATTTCAATTTTAGTTTAGTGCATGGTGAGAGATATTTGTCTAGTTTTAATCTTTGACAAGTTGAAACCCAGTTTTTCTAGCACCATTTATTAAAGAGGCTATCTTTCCTCCAGTGAGGGTGTTTGGCAAATATGAGGTGGCTGAGTGTGTCTGGAGATTTTTCTGCATCTTCTAATCTGTTCCACTGGTCCTCAGGTCTGTTTCTTTGCCAGTACCAGGCTGTTTTTATCACACTAGCTTTGTAGTATAGTTTCAAGTTGGGGATTGTGATGCCACCTGCCATGTCTGTTGCCTAGAATTGCTTTTGCAATTCTGGGTCTCTTCTTGTTCCAAATGAATTTTTGAATTGTTTTCTCAAGGTCTGTGAAGTATGCTGCTGGAATTTCAATTGAGATTGCATTGAATCTATATAGCAGTTTTGGAAGTATGGCCATTTTCACTATGTTGAAAGTATGGCCATTTTCACTACCCAGGAGCAAGGGATGTCTTTCCATTTTCTGATATCATCTTCAATCTCTCCTTTCACAGTGCTGTAGTTTTCAGAGAAGAGGTCTTTGATTTCTTTTGTTAGGTTGATTCCTAGGTTTTTCAGTTTTTTGGATGGTATTTAGAAAGGAATTGTTTGCCATATTTCACTCTCAGTGAGTCTGTTGTTCATGTAGAGGAAAGCTATTGATTTTTGTGTGTTGACTTTGTATCCAGCTACTTTACTGAATTTTGTTATTAAGTCTAGAAGACTTTTGGTGGAGTTCTTGGGGTCTTCTGTATAAAGTATCATGTTATCTGCAAATAATGACAATTTGACTTCTTCATTTCCTATCTTAATTCCTTTTGTTTCTTTCTCTTGTCTAATTGCCATGGCTAATGTTTCCAGAACTATATTGAACAAGAGTGGTGATATTGGACATCCTTGTCTTCTTCCTGATTTACATGTGAAGGATTTCAGGTTTTGATCATTTAGTATGATATTGGCTGTTGGTTTTTCATAGATGGCTTTTATCAGATTGAGGTAGATACTGTCTATTCCAATTTTTTGTAGGGTTTTTATCATGAATGGGTGTTGAATTTTGTCCAATGTTTTTTCTGTATCTATTGAGATGATGGTATGGTTTTTGTCCTTGGTTCCATTGATATAGTTAGTGTATTACATTTATTGATCTGTGTATGTTGAACCATCCCTGCATCCCTGGGATGAATCCTACTTGGTCAGGGTATATTATCTTCTTGCTGATCTTCTGCATTCTATTTGCCAGTATCTTATTAAAGATTTTTGCATCTATGTTCACTAGTAAGATTGGCATATAGTTCTCTTTTTCGGTTGAGTATTTCTCTGCTTTGGGGATCAAGGTGATGCTGGCTTCCAGGAATGAATTTGGGACTATTGCTTCCCTTTCAATTTCATTGAAGAGTTTAAACAGTAGTAGCAGTAGTTCCTCTCTACATGTCTTGTAGAATTCAGGGGTGAAGCCATCAGGGCCTGGGCTTTTCTTAGTTGGTAAGTTTTTAAGTATGTTTTTAATTTTCTTGATTGATACTGGGTTGTTAAGAATTTTTAGGTCTTCTTCTTTCAACTTTGGTAATTCATAGGTATATAGGAATCTGTCCATTTCTTTTGTGTTTTCCATCTTATTGGTATATAGGTCCTCAAAACAATTTGTTTCTTGTATGCAGCATATTGTTGGATCTTGCTTCTTGATCCATTCTGCCAGCTTATTTCTTTTAATTGGTGAATAGAGACCAGTAACATTGATGGTTATAACTGATATGTATTGACTTATCTTTATCATGACTTTTTCTTTTTATTGGATTCTCCCCCTTTGTGTTTAATTTCTGGTAGTGCATGATGGATTCATTCTGCTGGGCTTCCTGGGGCTGTGCTTCTCATTGTCTTTTCCTAGGATATTGTTTAAAATTTTTTTGAATCCTGCTTTGGTATTCATGAAGTTCCTCAGATGTTTTTGTCACGAAAGTATCTTATTTAATGATTTTCCAAGATAGTTTTGCAGCATTCACCAATCTGGTTTGGAGGTTGTTTTCTTTTAGAGCTTGAAATACTTCACTCCAAGCTCTTTGTGACTTGAGGGTTTGTGTTGGGAAGTCTGCTTTGATTCTGATAGGCTTTCCTTTGTATGTTATTTGTTTCTTTTCTCTAGCTGCTTGTAGAACTTTGTTCTTCTGTTGGGTTTCTGGAATTTTGACTACTATATGCCTATATGTAGATTTTTTTGATCAAGGCTTGTTGGAGTCCTATTCACCTCACTTATCTGTATGTCAAGTTCTTTTCCCCTGCTGGGGAAGTTTTCTGCCATCACTTCTGTGAACATTTTTTTTTATGTCATCTGCACTCTCTCTTGTTTCTTCATTGACTCCAATCAGTCTTATGCTATTCTTCTTTGCATCTTCTAGCAGCTGCTGGATTGATTTCTCATGATTCCTTACTGTTTTTAAGAAATTTTTCTTTTTCTGGTCACTAATTGTAATCCTATCTTCTATATCTGAAATATTGTCCTCACATTGGCTTATTCTACTGTGTAAACTTTCAATGGAGTTTTTAATCCCCTGGAAATCTGTTTGTATCTGTTTTATGGATTCTATTTATTTCCTATGTTGGGATTCCATTATGCTCCTTAGCTCCTCTATTTTTTAAATCTGTGTCTGTTCTAGATTTATTAATCATGTCTTGCACTAAGAACACAATCTCTGTTGTTATCTGAGAAATTATTTCTCATTTCACTTTTTCAAGATCCTCTTTTGTTGCCAGTTCAGGGAGTCCAGTTGGTTGTCAGATTGTTCCATCTCATTTCCCTTTGAGGTTGCCTTAGGTCATCTGAAAGTCTGGTTTTGAGACCTTGCCCTTCTGCCATGATGCTTCTGCTGTGGAGCCAGCCATGGACTGAAACCTGTGAAACTGGGAACTAAAGTATATCTCTCCTTCCTTAAGGTGTGGGTGTCAGGTATTTTGTCCCAGCAACAAGAAAGCTGGCCAAAAAAGCAGTTAATGTATTTTTGGTTTGTTTGTCAGTGTCTCTGAATACCAGGCCAATGATTCAAGAGATGATGGTTTGCTGTAAAATATGGAGTCTGCCTTCTCCAGCCAAGAAGTTTCATTTATTCAGAGTGGCCATCTTCTGTGGTCCCCTCAGGTTGGGTCAAGGCTTTCTTAATGTGACCTTTAGTTACTATCAAGAAGGGAAGAAAGAGGAAGTCTGCTGTGTTGTTTTCAGGCTCCTTTCTGCTTGATCTGGTCTGTCTTTTGCTGAGGGTGTTACCTGTGAGCATGAGATTCCAACTTTTCAGCCTTCCAAGGCAGACTTATAACAGCAGCTCTCCAGGGAGCTTACAGGCCCCCCAGCTTGGACTGGTGCTGTGTCCTTGATCCCTCTTACTCTGTGGCTTCCAATTTCTTGGGCTAAGCAGTGGCTGGATCCTCCCGCTCTCCAGTGTGCAGATGACTGCCTCCAGTCTCTGATCCTGTAACCCTACACACACACACACACACACACACACTAATCATGCTGTTTTGCTAGAGAAACCTAACCAATATACCTAATAAAGAACCTCAGATTTGTTTGAATAAAAAGTTTAAAGAATCTGAAAGAGATAGAGATGACCATGATCTTAAAAGTCTTTGAGTCTAAGAGTTAACCAAATTCTGACATTTGATGAAAGGAATTCCCTAAAGACTGGTTAGTGTACAGGAGGACAGAATCATAATGGGGCCATCAAACTGCAAAATAAAACTCTCAAATGACAATTTGCGTTGAATCTTTGAAATTAATATCTATGATTCCTAAACACATACAACAAGCCCAGCTCTGTAGATTTTGGCACTATGAATATGTAAGAGTTCCTCCTGACAATTATCACCTCAGAGATTGAGCTACTTCCTCATTACTTCTGGATTGGGGTGGTTAAGGAATGTCCCTAGCAGAGAAGTGAATTTTCTGAAGTATTTTCTTTTTCTGATCATCACACATACACATTAAAATGTAGTTGATATCTTTCCATTTTGGGATTAAATTCCAGCAAGTATATGAACTGTTTATGTTTTAAATAATTATATAAATCCACAAAATAAATTCCTCTGAGAGTTTAGATTGAATATGTCTATCCGTACAAAATGTTTTGTCATTACTAATATTGCTGTTGCTCCCCTAAGAGCTATAATCTGTTGTGCTTTACCCAACAGCTATGCTAAGCGTACATTTACAACAAGAATAATGTAGAGACAGCAAAATTAATATTTTTGAAAACACATGCTGCTTCAAATTTTGTGTTTGTTTTTTTTTTTTTGTACCAGAGATCGAACTTGGGACCTTGCGCTTGCGAGGCAGGTGGCAGAACCACTAAGCTAAATCCCTGGCCCTCAAATTTTGTTTAAAATATATTCAAATACATACCATGGGGAAAAAACAATCTGTTGAACTGATTTATAATTATTTTGTAATTTAAAATTTTAATTTGTTAAGGAAGGCACCTTACTGCTTTTCTGGGTTTCTACTGAAGATTTTTTTCAGCTCATATTTCCTCCTTTGTTTTGGTTGCCATGGAGCACAGATTTAACCTGAGAAGCCTCTGTCTCCTAATCTGGTCCTTAAGTAAAGTGGGAATCATTACTTTATCTTTGTGCTTTCAAAACTATGATGCTTTTTCAGTCTATCCTGGGATTTCACTTGTGATGAGGGAGCAGTTTGGAGGCTAGGTCAGTGAGCTATGTAATACAGAAGAAATTCTTGAGAAAAAAAGACACTGAAGTCCTCATGAGAGCAGTTATGTAGGGAAGAAGAAGGGAATTAATTGTATTCCAGAATCTGCCAAGCCTGTTTCTTCTTCCTCTCCTTGCAGGGACACATTTCCCAGCCTCCCTTGGTGCTGTCAAGTGGCTCAGTTATAGTGGGTGGAAAGAGAAGAGAAATGTTGTGTGTCATGTATATTTCTGGGCCTCCCAAAAGCAACTCTCCCAGAGCTTAATCTTTTCTTCTTCCTCCATCTTTAGTTTGGATCTGTGGCCATGGCATGGCACGGAAACTCCTATGTTGATGTCAGAACTCCACATACCTGCCTATCAAATGGCACAGAGAAGCTCCAAGTCCAGAAAAAAACCTAGATAGGAAATCAGTTTTTTGAGCAACTAACATTAGGAGTTTATCTATTAAAGAATGTTTCATTTACTACATTACTTGCTTTATGTAGACTCAATCACAGAAACACTTTCTTAAAACATAAAACAATTAAAAAAAAATTTAAGTCCTCCCATTATTCATAGAACATGAACTAGGGCCAAAATTACAGATCTAACTTATTTTGTCTAATACACACACACACACACACACACACATAAATACATATATCATTCTGACTACATTTTATGCAAATTAAATTTGACATGACTTTACCTAGTAGATCCCGTTTAATTTTTATACTTATCAAGGTGGACATTCTTTTATTATATAGATGGTAAGACCCAGGCTCAGAGGCTCAGAAGGGTAAATTAATTTGCTGCAGGTCACTGAATCAGGACTGAAACCAAGTGTGCCTGGCTCTGAGGATGCCTCTCCATAGTGTGACTCTAGTCCACAGTAGAATTCTAGTGGATAGCTACTGCAGCATGGCACCCAAAGCAGTCTGCAGAGATGCTCACAGCTGATGTGCAAACACTGCAGTGTGGAGCCCTTGCTGAGTCTTGGTGTCCTGCACAGTGCACTCATCCTTGTCCAAGACAGCCACTTAATTAAGATTTCAATGCCGCATTACTCCAGGGGTCCACAGCCTTTGTGGCACCAGAGGTTGTTTTATGGAAGTGACAGGGGTGGTTTGAGGATTAGATTCTCATAAGGAGCCCTCCATCTAGATCCCTCGCATGCACAGCTCCACAACAGGGTTTCAGGTCATATGAGAATCAAATGCTGCACCTTATCTGATGGGAGGCAAAGCTCAGTGGAAATGCAGTGATAGAGAGGGCTGGAAAATACAGGTGAAGATTTCCCAACCAATGCTCACCTCCTGCTGTGTGACCTGGTTCCTGAGGACCCCGCATCAGTGTATTCTCCATGGCTATAACAAAGCACCTGAGGTTGAGCATGTATAAAGAAAGAGGTTTATGCAGCTCACAGTTTTGAAGACTGATGGTCGTGACAGCATGACTCTAGTGAGGTTCATGGTACCAGGAAGGATCACATCACAGCAGACCATGTGCAGGAAGGAGAGATCATATATAAAAACAGGAAGCCCAAGAGAAGGGAGTGCCCAGGCTTGCTCTTTTTATACCAACTCTCTTGTGAGAGCCAACTGGTTTCCCATGAGAATTATCTTAGTTCTCTTCAAGGGCAGTCCCCTACCATGGCATATCACCATCCTACTAGGTTCCACCTCTTAAATGTCCATCCTCTCTTAGTATTACCACACTGAAGGCCAAGTTTCCAATGCATGAACCCTTGAGGAACAAACTATACTCACACTATAACAACAGCATCAGTGCTATAAATTTGTCCATAAAAAGAGGAGCATGCAACATGTTCACTGTAGCTTTTTTCATGGTAGAAAAATACTGAACAAATCAAACACCCAGTAAGAGTTTGAATAAAAATACAATGGAATACTATACATTAGTAAAAATAATGAACTGATACATTAAGGCAAATTAATTGATATAAAAGTATATTTAACAGAAGAAGTCTGATACAAAGAATGACATAAAATTTTAGTTCTATAAAGTTCAAGAAAAGGAAAAATGAATCTAAGAAATAAAAATCAGAATAGTGGATGTCTCTGGCATAGAACAGAAAGAAAGAGCTTTTTAAGGTAGTGGAAATCTTTTATGTGTTGAATAGTGTATTAGCAATATCAAAATTCATCGAACTGTGCACTTAATTCTATGCATTTCACTATGTGTATACCTTAATTTAAACAATAATTTTGAGAAGGCCTAAGGTAAATCTATACTCTCATGCTACTTTCAGCCCTGCCAGCTTTGAACCCAGACTGTTCCTTAGCATGGGATGTGGACACAAACACAGATCCACTGGGCAAGCATGCCATAATTTTGAGGAAATGAAATAGTACTTTCCTGAGCTACATCTTCAATAGAGTTAAACTAAAAATAACCAATAGTTCCCCATAAAGTGCTGTATGATAGTTGGATGCTGTGTACACCACATTCCAGGTAAAAAGGATTTCTGGAAGCTTTGGGTGGGACAAGTTATTTTCTGACTAAGTTAAAAAAAGAAGTAATTCCACTTGTGGAGCCTAGAACTTTGATGTGATTTTGGAGTCAAGGGAATGCGAACATAATGGTAGGATAATAAAGGAAACCTTTTAGTAAGACTTGAGAAAAGTGTTTTTCCACTACCTCTAGAAATGAAATGAATGCATGCATTTGAGTTAGTGAAAGTACTTATAGGTCTAGAACAATGAAAAATCTGTTCACTTCAACTAAATTCACACTGAACACTTACCCTGGAATCTTTAAAATGTGCTTCTTTTATTTAGTTTTTTATTACTTTGATTATCTGTTCTTTAAAAAAGAGAAAAATGCCAAGTGAAGAAATATTGTGAAAGCCATTTGTTTGATGGTTTAGATATCTTAGAGGGTAGATATTAACATGCCACTAGTGGGTCTTTTCACAAAGAAATTACACACAAAGTTCTAGTTTTATTGATTTTTTTCCCATCCCTCCCAGCCCGCATTCACTTGGCACTGTGCCTAGTCCATAGTAGGTGCTGAAAAGAATGGATGGATGGATGGGAAGGAAACTTCGGAGTGTCTATTGCCTGCAATGTCACAGACTTACCAAGAGAGGAATTAGCTTATATTACTACTGCTTCATAGGCATATCAATATATACTTCATGAAAAAAATGAAATTAAGAGGTTACAAATTTCCCACTTCATGAATGCCTTTGTAGCCTGAGGGTACAGAAATAAGTCTCCAGTCTGCCTGAAAATGTCCCTTAGTGAAGGGACAAAAGTTCTGGACAATGCCTTTGTGGTTGCAAGATGTTTCCGAGTGAAACATACAAATATATAATTCTCCAATAAACCTCCTATCTCACCTTCCTTTTCTCATTCAATTTTCCTTGCTCAGTATTATCTGAAGAAGCTGTTGTCTATCAATAAGAAAAACACTGAAAATGATTGAAAAAACCACACATACCATTTAAAATTTATTTTTCACATTTGGCTTCATACATAGGTGTCCTGTGTATACTTAAATAACCAAAGGAGTAAACCTTATTATTATTATTGCTGAGGTTAAATGCTCTCATCTCAGGCCAACATGTCAATATGGTAATTTCATGTAATTAATGAATTTATAGATTTAGAATGCAAAACATAGTAATCCCTTCTTACATTAGAAAGAAGTTGCATGTATTAACTTCATTTGTACAGAAGAAGTAACTCAAAAAGTGTAATTCCTTGGAAATTTTAGGTCTGGAAATTGTTATCCAATACCTTCTTTCACCCAGAGTTTTTATATTGATTACAATAATTAGACCTATCTTTAAAACGAGGAAAAATAAAGACATTTTAAAGAAATATAGAGTATTAATTAGAGTATATAACCCATTGTTTGGCATTAACCAAAGAATATCATCACACTTCTACTCAGTGAAGTGCCATTTTTCTTAAGCATGTTGCTAAAAACTGTATTCCTGTGAAACCTTGTTGTACAAATTACATCAGTATCAAATTCCTTCATTATTATGCAAAGACTGAATAATATTTTGTGAATGGATAATGAACTACCTAATCAACTTTTGGTTGACTCCTTCACCATCTGACTAGATCTATAGAATGAAGGCGCACATCACAATCAAGGTAATTACTAAAACTTATTATTTATGGTATGGTTTTTACAAAGAGTGAATTCAGTTATTGATAGAAATTACTTCATAAGTGTTTAAAATGTCTTTTGCAGTTATTATAAGGTGAGTAATAAGTTATTTCTAGAACTTTATAAGTAAAATGGAAAGCAGAATAATAGCTACAGAATATTATTCTTTAGCAAGAATATGTTTCAGAAAATTATAATCTTCCTTGAACTTTAGGAACAAGTGTCTAGAATGTATTAACTGAATTCCTCTGTCTTGAAATATGAAGTTTATTTTAGGAAATCAGTGAAGCAATTTTTCCTCACTAGTGTCACAGATTAGCTTTGAAAAGTTCTGAACTCTCCCGTGACCTTCTTACAGTTAGGCACAGTAAGGTGTTCCATTTCTTCCTTAGACCATCTTTTCCTGCCTCCATCTTTGTGCCCAGCTCTGCTAGCTCAGCTACCCAAGGTGTTGTGATTCTATGTTTCCTCACTGCTCCAGGGCTGGGCACTGGTCCTGCACCATCCAATGTCTCATTTGCTGTGCTCTGCTGCCTTCTTTGCACTCCTTTCTTTTGATTGTTCCCAAATAACCTATTCTTTTGTGAGGTTCCTCTCTAGCCATGAATATTATCTACTCTCAATATTAAAGCATCCAAAGCCATAGGAAACTCCTCTCTCATGGTGGTCAGCACCCTTCCCACCACAAAGACCAGTTCTAGACTCTCCTGGGTTGTGGCTTCTCTCTGACACCATAGCACCAACAGAAGCAAAGACTCTGCTTCTACCTTAACAAAGTATGAACTTGAACATGGAACATAGCTTTTGAGCTATTACAGGAAAGCATAATTACAAGGAGGACTTGGCTCTGGTTTTAAATCAGCCTGAAATTGTAGGCAAATCCCTTAACCCCCCACCCTAGAGGTAAAGCCACCAAGACCAAGGAAAGACATGAGCTCCTGGTGCCAGCTCAGCAGATTTAAAGAAAAGTAAGGAGTTCCATATGTTTTATAACTTTGTAGAATTAGATTAAAATCTTGACACTTTAATGGGTTTTCCAGTTTACCACCACATAATTTTACTTGCTATTTCCTCTTTATTGTGGAATACTGAATTGGTCTATTTTGGCTATTGAAATTTTGAAATTAAATTTATATTTCTATCAAGTGCTTTCTACTTCTAGATTTTACAATATTTGTATCTAAAAATTAAATATAAATTTTTTAAATTTAGAGATTCTTCATCCAAAAAGGAGATTTTGGAAGGACATATCAGGAGAAAACAGATATTTCTATATTTTTGGTGTTCACAGTGACAAAAGTTAATGCTGCCCAGGGCTGTTAAATTTCTTACTTAAACTGCTTTCTGTTATTTCTGATATTTTTATTTCTTACCTATCATTTTACTCATCATCATTTCATTCCATTTAACTTTATTTTAAACAGTTTAAATTTTTCTTACATTTTGAAAATTGAGAAGAGAAATTCAGTTCATCTTCTGTCTCTGAACATGCCAGTGCCTGGAGTATAATCATCTTAGCTTTAAGAATGTCCTAAAAATGCATTTTCTCAGTATTTAGAAATTTAAATAACTGATATATTAATGTTTAAGATAATACATAGGAATAAGAGGAGGACAGAACTTATCCCCTTACCTAGACTCTGGGATGGCAGGAAGACCTCATCTGAACCAGGTTCAGACACTATGATAAGAGATCAGACATCCAGTGAGTTGCTAAATATTTAACAAGTTCTTCCTGTATGTGCAGCACCATCAGTTAGCTGAATAAAGGAAAGCAGAGCAGTAACTAGAAAATGCAAAAAAAACAAATCCTAAAACTAGAAATTTTAAGGACAGATGATCTGAATGAAAGCCACAGCAATCATCTGCAAGAAAATTAGACATGTATAGAAAGATTATTCTTCCAAAAGAGAAAAGCTTGTTTGGAATGCACTAGATTAGTGGCCCTAAGAATCTACATTGGACACATTCAAGCAGAAAATGCCATGGAGTTCCCAATAATGTCCACTACGTGACCAGCTGGCTTCAAACACCCCATGACTGTTGTAGCCTTTATGGTTGATGCAATAGAATGAGCCATATAGTATAAAATTACAAGACCATAAGTAAAGATTGGCAGTAATTTGTTTATTGTGGAATCACAAACTATTATTATTGTGGATTATTGCAGAAGTTTCGAGGCAGTGGGAAATCTAAGTAACACCAAAATATAACCCAGCCAGTAACTAAAAGACTATATTTATCAATTGTGGAATCCCTGAAATGATGAATTCTGAGAATGGATTTTTCAGTTCTTCACCAAAGAATGTGCTGATGTGATAAAACATAAGTCATTTTTACAAAACAAAATGCATACTTATGAAATATTCAGGTTAGTCACAAAATAACCAAATAATCAAATAAGTCCATGAAATTTTCCCTTTGATAATTTCTCACTGAAAATGCAGAAATTCAAAGAAAATTATAATATAGAGAGTAGATCAAAATTATCCTTCAGTCTATCCATATGTAGAAAAATATTTTTATTTGCTTGTTTTCCTTAACTGTGGCTGGTATAGACTGGAGAAGGAATCCTTAATGTTTTCTAGAAGCTGCTACGTCTAGGTATACCAATAAATTTCTATTTACTATTGGTTCTGTGTCCCTGAATAAATGGAAGTCTCCATCTTTTCAGTAAGAAAATTGCTACAAAATTTCTTCGGTCAATTGGAATGAGGAAAATTTCAAGAATATACATTTTTCCATTCTTTTAATGTTTAAGATTAATCATTGTAACAACCCAAAATATTCTAAAGGGTTGCCTTAAACTATTAAATTGTTCAGTATAAAAGAATTCAACAATATGTGAGAGATTTGACCTCAGGTGTGAGAATACAATAAAAAACAGTCATCTGCAAATCAGACAGAGGACACTCACCAAGCTACTGGTTGGCAGATACTTTGATTTCAGACTTCCACCTTCCAGAACTGTAAGAAATAAATATTTGTTGTTTGAGCAAGTCCATTTATGATATTCTATATCAGCCTGAACTTATTAAGACACCCCTGAAGATAAAACTGCCAGGTAAGAGAGGTCTAAATAATTAAAATTTTAAAAGAAAAATAAAAGTTCAATTTCTCTGGACATGAACATTTTCAGAAAATACATTCTACAATGATTACTAATATTGTACCTGTATAGAAGAGATTTTGATAAGATTAAAACATGAGATTCATTACAACAGCCTCCTTTTACAAATACAGTAGCTGACCTTATTCTTGGGGAATAAGTTCCAAGACTCCCAATAGATGCCTAAAACCACGGATAGCACCAAACCCTGTATATATCGTTTATTCCTATATATACATATGATAAAGTTCAATTTATAAATTAGGCTCAGTAAGAGATCAACAACAATAACTAATGATAAAATGGAACAATTGTAATAATATAATATAGTGGAAGTTATGTGGATATGGTTTCTCCCTGTCTTTCTCAAGTTAATACCTTATAATACTATATTCACCCTTATTCTTCTTCTTATGGGGATGTGAGATGATCCAACGCCATGTGATCAGGTGAAGAGAGGCTTGGGATGCAGGCTTTGTGACCTAGCATTAGACTGTACCCAGGATTACTTGAACAGAAGCACCACCCTACTGTGATAGCTGAGCTGGTAAGAGAGATACTAAGTGACTAATGGGCAGGTAGCACATACTGCATAGAGATTCTGGGCAAAGGAGTAATTTGTGTCCTGAGCATGAAGGAGTGGGTCAGTGTGAGATATTGTCACACCACTCAGATGGGTATGCAATTTAAAACTTATGAATGGGTTAGTTTTAAATTTTTCCATTTTGTTTGTGTTTTCAGACTATAGTTGAGCATGAAAAGCAAAAGTGCAGATAATTATAAGCTTCTACTGTAAGAGATGAATAAAAATTTCTTATTGAATCTCTTGGATCAAGAAGCTATACTAACAGACCATGCATTCTCAAAGAGAACAATATTTCCCCGTTGGGGGAAAAATAAACTCTGGTTCTTAGTAGTAGAAAAAAATCCTAGATACTATTCTCCAAGCTTCAGCCATATCCAAAAAAAAAATCTTATTCTTTAGGATTTAATTTCCCACCTTAGGGAGACTTAGCAGAATGATAATTTTTATTACCTATCTTTTTTTGGTACCGGGGATCAAACTCAGGACCTTGTGCTTGTGAGGCAGGCAGCAGAACCACTGAGCTAAATCCCCGGCAAGAATGATAATTTTTAAAAAGGTTGAGAAGCACTATGATGGATGGTCCTTCATTCACTCATGTTAGTCAGGATATGCTCTCTTCCAGACTGTGCTGAGTGGCTGGAGATGTAATAGTAAATAAAACTCTCTTCCTACCTCATAATGAATCTTCAAGCCATGAGAGATGTGCAGCCAGTCCTAGAAGAGAAGAGTCAGTACTATTATGCAATGGAAATATGTAGAAGAGGTACACAGCCCAGCCACAACTGGGGTGGGAGTCAGGGAAGGCTTCCTGTAGGATGAGACTTAGGACCGACTTAGACACACAAACTAGCATGTGCAAAGACCCTGATGAAAGACATGGAATGCAAGAAATGAGATATTTCAGAATGGCTGAGCTTGGTGTAAAGGAAAAGCATGAGAGCCATGAGGCTGGAGTGTTGGATAGGAGCCAGATCATGAAGGGATTTCCATGCAACTCTGAGAAGTTCATGTTTTATTTTGAGATTACTAGAGTGACAGGCAATAGTAAGCAGAGATTTAAAATGTTTTGTGGTGTTTTGGAAAGTTTATTTTGGCCCCAGTGTGACAAAGATGCCAGGGGTCATGAGGTAGACAGAAGTAAGACTTGAGGGGTATGGAATTGACAGCCCTACATGGAGACAGGAGGTATAAAGTCTAGGCAGGTGATGACAAGCATGATATCTAGACTTCTAGCTTGAGCAATAGGACAAAGACTACAGGGGGAAAGTCAGCTGGAAATGTAAGGTAATGTTGCAACTTTGAAGTGGGGATTTCCATTATAAGTTTAATACATGACCCTGATACAAACAAGGGAAGTCTATATATAATAACAGATGTGTAACTGAAGCCATGAGAATCAAAGGGATCATGAAGGAGACTGAAGAATGGAAAGAAGATATGGACAGGGACAGAAAACTGCAAATGCAAACATTTAAAAAGCAGGTGGAGAAAGAGTTGCAGAAAAGGAGCCACAGGCAAGGAGGGAAGGAGTAGGGAAAGCTGTATGTATAGCACAGTGGTGTGGGAGAAAGGCAGAGATTTGGAAAAAGGAAAAAATAGTGGAAAGCATGTGAGAAAGTAACTGAAAAGGGCCCATTCCAGTTTACAAGCCAGAACTCATTGGTTAACAAGAAAGAATTCATTACTAATCTTTAAGAATCCAGCTTCCAAGTTCTGGGGAGGAAAAGCCCATTCTGCAGTAGGTTACAATGGGAGTAGATGTGAAGAAATCCAGACATCAGATGTTGGCAACTCTCAAGAAATTTGGCATGAAGAGGAAGAGTCTGTGAATAGCTAGGTAGGACTGTGTATGGGTAAAATAGGGCTTTTGTTTCTTTCTTTTATGGAAGACCCTTGAAAATTAAATGTCAATGAAAGCTGATTGGGAGAAATTGATAAGGTAGAGAGAGAAAAGTGTCTAGAAAAGCCATAAATAGATCCAACAAGAATCAACTTTCATTCACTCATACTTAATCTCGAATAATGAAGAGTTAGAAGGAAAGAAACAAACTCAGGGGTCTTCCCTTGGAGACAGGAACTGCAAACACTCTACCCTTGAATCTGCTGTTTGCGAACAGAGTGTATGTTAACCTTCAACTTTATACAAAGAGCAAAAGCCAATCGATATGTCTCACTAATGTTCACCTGAGGTCAAACTCTATGAGAACTTCCAGTCTCATGTAAATAGCCATAGATGTGGTTTCCCTGACTCCACATAAAGCAGTTTAAATAAAGGCAGTCCTTGCCTTCCAGAATATTACAATAAAAAACAGATGACTTGAACACACACATTCACCACCACCACTACCGCACAAGGGCACAGTATAATAGTAAGAGAACAAGATGGTATTCCATAAGACTTTATGTCAGGTTCAAGTTTGGTATTTGCTATTTCTGTTGTATGGAATACATGTGTGTTCTGCTGGGAAATTCGGTAGGGTTAGGAAAAATACTACATGCCCTTCACATAAACAAGGAAGCCTTGGAGGAAAGAGCTTTGAATGCATTGTAAATTTTGTCATTTGTATTTCCCACCACTCAAGCTCCTAAAAGTTCAATGAGTGACAGCCACTGGCTGACTATATAAGGTCCTAGATCCAGAAACTTACTGATGGAAAATACTAGGCCAAGGTTGAACAGGTAAGCCTGGGTGGAAGGTGGAATGCATGCTGGAAAGGAGAGGGCTGAAGGAGTGTGAAACCTTAGACTGCCTAGGAAAGGATCGAGTGCTGGTGTTTTAAAGCACAATCAGGGAACTGTGAATAGTACTGCAAAGACCAGGTGGGTGCTCAGTACTGACCTACTTCTTGCTTCAGAGAAAATGAGCTAGACACTCCTTTTTAGTTTCAGAGAGAATGAACTAGACACTACTTTTTGGTTTCAGAGAGGATGAGCTGGATGTGAAAGCTATGAGAGAAACGGTAGAGACTTTAAAAATAAACACAATGCTGGCACAGTTGAGATTTTAGCATTTTCATGATAAAAAGGAAAAATTTCATCATTTATTTCAGAAAATTCAAGCTTTCAAACAAGAGCTGCAAAAACTTTACATGAAAAATGTTTTAAAGTTTTTTTTATCAACATTTTAAGCCTTGGATACTCCTAAATCTTATGAAAGGCATCTTGAAATCTATTCTAGCAAGCAAGAGGGAATAAACAAGATTTGAAAAGGAGGTAGGAGCTAGAGATTCTTAGATCTAGGGAGTTTGGTCCAAAGTCAAAAGCTAGCAAGAAGACAACTTATGGAATGTGAGAAAATAATTGCAAACTATGTATCCCATAAGGAGTTATTTGAAGGGATTCCTGCAAATCAATAGTAAAAAAACCCCAACCAACCAATCAAACAATCAAAACTAACAATTTGATTAAGAAATAGACGAAAGGCACAAGTAGGCATTTGCCCAAAGGACATACAAATAGCTAACAAATATATGAAAAGATGCTCAATATCTCTATCACTAATTATCAGGAAAATGCAAATCAAAATGACAACAAGATAGCATTTTACATCTGCCAGAAAACAAACCAAAGCAAACAAGTTTTGGTGAGGATGTGCAGAAATTGGAATCCTTTTGTCTTGTTGGTGGTATTGTAAAATGTTGATGGTATTATGGAAAATAGTATGAACTTTCTGCAAAGTATTAAAAATAGAACTACAATCCTACTTAGGATTAATAGAACCAGCAATCCTATGTCTGGTTATTTATCCAAATCAGGGTCTTGAGGAGATGCTAGCACTCTTGTGTTCTTTGCAGTACCATTCACAGCAGTCACACATGGAAAGAAACTAAATGCCCATTGATCAATGAATGGATAAAGAAAGTATGATAAACATATACAGTGGAATATTATTTTGCCCTTAAAAAGAAGGAAATTCTGCAATATGAGAAGCACAGATAAATCAAGAAGACATTATGCTAAAGGAAACAAGCCAGTTACCGAAGAACAAATACTTTGTGATCACACTGACAGAATTCGAAAAATAGTTAAACTTGGAATCAGAATGGAATGGTGATGATGAGGGGCTAGGAGGAGGAAGAAGTGGAGGTTTACTAGTAAAGAGATATGAAGTTTCAGTTCTACAAAAATGAGTAGATTCTAGATTGCTGTGAATCAGTGCACGTATAGTTAACAGTATTTTGTGACTTTAGAAGGTAGAACTCATGTTAAACATTCTTATCATTAAAAAAGAAAATAAACAAAAGAATGAATATGACCAAGACTTCACTCTGATAATTTATTCCAAATTCTGTCACAGAATGAATTGGGAGGGGAAATAAGCCAAGTGTTCAGGATTAGATTGTCACTACTATATCCTGGAAAGTAATAATGAAGATTTGAGCAAACACAAAAGCAAAAAGAAAGAAAGGAGAAGGTTAGAGTGTAAAGAAAAATGGGGGCAGTGCTAACAAGATGTGCAGCAGGTTAAAAATAAGGTACATCAGGGTGAGTGTGGGGTTTTCCCATAAATGACCCATCTCACAATGGAGCTTGACACTGTGTATGAACATATGTTCATACACCATCAAAGAGGATTGATTCATAACAACAGGCTTAAATGCAGGAGAGTAGTAAGATAATGACAATGTAATAAATAGTGTTGTTGACCACTGTTGGTGGGAGTATAGACTGCTACAACCACTGTGGAAATCAGTGTGGAGATCCCTCAGAGAACTAGGATTAGAGGTCCCATTTGACCCAGCTATTCCCCTGCTGGGTATCTTTCCAAAAGAATTAAAAGCATCATATAACAGCAGTATATGCATACCCATGTTTATAGTGGCACAGTTTGTAATAGCTAAATCTTGGAAACAGACCAAATGCTCATCAACTGGTGACTGGATAAAAAAGATGTGGTTTTCCTACAAAATGGAGTACTACTCAGCCATAAAGAATGATAAACTAGAGACATTTATAACTACATGGATGGACCTTGAGGCCATACTCTTAAGTGAAATAAATAGGACACATGTGTAAATACCAAATAGTTTCTCTGGTGTGAGAAACTGAAAGTGTAAATGAGGATCAAAATGTATAATAGATAATGTAGAATAGGAAGAAAAGGACCAATGGGGAAGGGAGGGGGAGGGGACAGAAGAGAAAGAAACAAATATGAGAAAAGAAGGAAAAAACAAAAACAAATTTTTGTAAATAGGGAGGGGTGGTGAGGTGGAAGGAAGGGAAGGGGAATGGGGAAAAAAAAAGAACAAGATATATCATGTACAGGTACAAATTCCAATGTTGAATGTGATCATAATGTATACATAAAATGTACCAATAAACTTAATGGGAACAAAAGAATTGACAAAAATAAGATGTTGTTGAGACAACCTTGATTATAGAAAAAAGCAAAGTTAGGATGTCAGATTTTTTTCTCTAGCACTATTCTTTAGAAAGAATGTGCCAAAGAAAATAATTGGAATAAATCAAATGAATTTAGTAGCTAGAAGATTACTGGAAAGTATCTGAAGCTTAATAAGGTATTGAAAACAGAGAATGGCAGAATATTAGAAATTGAAAAGGCTGTAGAGAGCACCTCATTTAATCATTTTCTTAAAAATATCTTTATAGATCATTTGAAAGTACACAAAAGTATCTACAAAAGTAGATAGAAGTACCATGAATCCTGATTAAGCAATTCGACAATTATCAGAAATTCATCTATTTCAATTTATAATCAAACTGATTTATTATTATCCCCACCATAGATAACTATTTCATCTCTAAGAGAAAAGAATTCACTTTTTAAAATAACAAAAATATCATCATACCTTTCAAAATTAACTGCAATTACTATAAAATACCAGGTCAGCATTCAACTTTTCTCTAGTTGCTTATCACTCTCTTTATATATGTTTCTGAAGTCTACCTAAATGTATAATTTCCTTTACCATTTTATTCTTTCTACTACTTTGTTGAAGAAACCAGGTAATGTATCTAGTAAAGTTTCTTCCCCTCTGGACTTTGCTGATCATATCCCAGCGGAGTCATTTTACATATTTTTCTATACTTGTGTTTCCTTTAACCTGGTAAAGATCTGGTCACTGAAGTCCAATTACTTGGCCCGCAGGCTCTCTGGGTGAGGGAGACACACAATATTGGTCTTTTTAAAATTTTATTTTGGTCTAGATATCCTCAGTGTTTAAAAGATTAGTTAAATTGAAACCTGAAAGTAGCTAAGAAAATTAAGTTAGTGGGAAAGTCAAGAATAAAACTCCAGTCTTTTGATTCTCAGCCTCTACCCGTCATTATATCATTACATCACTGTCAACAAATGCTTGCCAAATGACTGTAACTTAGTGAGTACTCCATGAAACATGTGTAAAATATGATCCCAGTACTCACAAAATGATCCAAGCTGGATATGCAGAAGGCCTCCTCTCTTATGACTGTTGAGTTCTTTGGATACTGTCTTTCTCATTTGTTCCCTCCTCTCCAAGCTCACTAGTACTGTCTGAGTTCAGAATTAATATGGTTTTCATCAGCCCCTAAGATAGTTTTTTCAAGTTGTCTTTCCCCATAACAATTTGCTTTCCTCACCCATCTCTGCATTCTTATCAAATGATTTTTCCAAACTGCAAACCTGAATGTTATTTTTCTGCTTTAACATTTTGGTTTGTTCAATTTCTATTATGAGCTCCCTAGTAGCTAGTGGGGCCTGCAGATCTCTCCATCATCTCATTTGTTGCTGCTTCCACCCACCAAATCCCAGTGTACTGAATTCTTGAAGTTTTCTGAATGTGCCAGCGAAGATATGCAGTAATTGTGAGCTCTAGAATTAGACTTGACTTTGATTTTTTGATTACTCCATTTATTAGGTATACAATCCAGGACACACCATTACTATGGCTCACTTTTTTCATCTGAATAGTGGGAATAATCTCAGATATTTTTTCTCTTTCTCTGTGTGTGTGTGTGTGTGTGTGTGTGTGTGTGTAATGAGTGAAATAGTGCAAGTGAAGAACTAGCACGTGAGCCCCAATATGTATGACATGGCAATATATTTGGTTTAATACATTTTCATATCCTTTGCGTCCATTCCTACAACTGCTCCCTTTTCCTTCTTGATAATCTCTGCCCTCTTGATAACCTAGGCAATTTCTAATCTCTGTAAAGATCCTGCTCTGTTGCTCTTTTGTCCAATTGAACTTCTGTATTCCATTGCACTTCTGAACCTTGTAGATATTTTAGTTGTTGTGCCCTACAGCTATATAGTTTTCTCCCTACACAGCTTTGAAAGTTTTAAAGATAAGGACAGGGTTTTTCTTTTAATGTGTTCTTGTTTTTTGTTTCTTCTTATGCTATCCTATAACACAGTCTACTCTGTAATTCAAGGATCAGTAAAGTGAACTAAATTTATGGGATTAAATTAATTGAAAGAACCCATTCAACTAATATTTTATGACTCTACATTTTCTAAGCAACCTTGATGAAACACCTTTCTTTGGATAAGTCATCCAAAGACTCTAACAGGTGACTGGCACACAATGATATGTATTAAGTTTGGTTTCTCTAATTCTTGGGAAATAGACCTTATGATCAGAGGAAGAATGAAAAGACTGGAAAAAGAAAAATATGCAAACCACAGACTAGCTAGATTTCCCTTTGCAAATTAAAAAATCAATACTTTCGCCTACCAATCTACTTAGTGGGGTTTGGTTTTCATGAATAATTTCAATAGTAATGGATTACTACTGCCAGATTTAGTAATTTTTCTACACTGATAGAAAAATATATGGAAATGAATAGCAAGAGCTGTACAGAACCCCCTTCAAAGTAAAATGAAACCTCATTTGTGTGACAAAAGGGGCCACATAAATGAAAGATCTAAAAAATTTATTTTACAAAAATTAAATCTGCCTCTTAGTAGCTGAATCCTCAAAAGAATTTTAAATTTTATTCTCAGCATCATGTTTAAGCAAATATATCTCATACAGCCTGATTAATCATGACATGAGTCGCTGAAGCATATTTCAGCAATAAAAACAAAATAATCAATATTAAAAAACTTATTATTGAGCTCCTTTCCTTTATTATTTGGTTTCTTTTTTTCTTCTTTCACCAATGCAGAATTGTGTCTGATGATAGCAAGTTTTCCTTTCTTTCAACATAATGAAAACTTGAGTAATTATAAAATTTTTAAATGGTTAAATCTTTTGCTATTTATTTTAATTCAAATCCAGTATATTATTATATATATTTGGAACTCAAACTATTCATCTTCATCTAAACCTTCAATTAAATTCCACAATGCAAACCTCTTGGCACTGGGACTACGTTTCATGTTTATTCAACAGAGCCTGTGTCTTGAAAAAGTGTTGAAGTTTGGGGGTATTCTGGTGAGACTCCACATTCTGACATCACCTTGGCCACGACAGTGATTGGCTGCTGAAAGGCAAAGAAAGGTTTATAGCGAGCAAGAGCAAGTGAATGAGTGTGAGGGCAGAGGAGGCACTCAATCTGTGTCCCTCACTGGTCAGCCTGTCTACTTGCTCCAGCATTGCCACAGGGTAAGACTCAATCTGACAGCTTCCTGCCTTAGGACCAGGCACTCCACACTCACATCTCTGTCTTGGCTTTGAGTTTGTATTTAAATGTGAATCTCACTGCATTGTGTAGAACAGCTATGTGATTTATCATTTGCTTACCCTTAAACTAGTCCCTCTGATTTTATTTTCTTTCCAAAGGGCTTAGCTTGTTAATCTAAGTATGTAAATAAGCTCTTAATATTATGAACATGAACTAGAAAATGATGCTTCTTGCTTTCTATTTCTGCTCATGATAGAGTGCTGTTTGTTTTCTCACTATGGTGCTTTCAGGATAAATTGGCTGAAATATTATTTTGCATTTGTAATTTTGCCTGGGTATATGCTTATTTCTCCATAAATTATACCTGTAATTAAGTCTGTACTTCAGGTATATTTAAGGTATTATATATTAGGTTTCACGGTGTTAATATCCTATAGCTCTAAAATCATTATGGAAAAATATGGTACTGAAGAAGTAAGTTATTTTGGTAACTTATTATATTCTTCCCAATAAAAACTTCTAATCAGATTGTCAAAATAATCCTTGAAGAATTGTCTGAGTTAGTAGTGGTCACTACAGATGCCTGCTTTTTGATGAATCACAAAGTAAATAAAATGAGATTTATGGGGCAGGCAATTGCCATACACATAAATTACTTAGTTCTTTAAAAAATATTGTCCCTGCCATGTTTTCATCTAGTTATTTTATGACTTTTATGAGAAATTTATGTAATCGTTAACTCTTTCTAGAGTTACATGTTTTAAGATTTTAGTTTTATAAAATATTATAAATATTATCCAAGGCGTTTTTGTGGTGCTGAATGGCAATAATCTTTGGTTTTGCTGCTGGGCTCCACTATGGGCTGCAAAGATCAAAGCATTTTTCAAAGCTCCACCATAGCTACGCAAGCTTCTTTAGCAGGTGGACTGTGAGGAAGTGTGTAGGTCCACTCTGCCACACAAATGGAGAGTGATGTAGGAGCCAGGCCTCACAACTTACTCTGTGTATGTTTATGTTAGGGTCAGATACTCCATATGGATGCAACGGATCTTGAGTGATGAGGACAAAATGGGAAAATCTACTTGCAGAGTACAATATATTACATGGAATTTGGACATTTTAGTTATTGTTTTTTGAGGTGTGCTTATGGGAACATTGCCATCATTGTTTCCCATTGCTACCAAAATACTCCCAAACTGTCACTAGGTACAAGACAGCTCCATCACTTACATGTATGTAAATGCAAGTCAGCAGATGTTAGCAAGCCTTTGGCTAAATTTGTTCAACCTCTAGATGATAGAATTTTTAATTAGAATTTTATCAAATACAATAAAATTAAAATAGGATAGGATTTCACTACCTCCTCTCACTTGTGAGGAATCTGTGAGGAAGTGAGGATCTTTACATGGCTGCAAAGCCCAGTGCTGTTAGGAACTAATCCCACTTTGAGAGCTGCATCAACTGTACCATAAGATTGCAGTCTCCATCCATGCCTAGCACCCAACAGGATCTCTGATTCAACCTATTAGAGTCTCCCACACTAGCAGATGAAAAACCTAATGGAGCTGTAGACCAGTCTAATTTTGAATCATCTCTGATCTCCCAAGAGGAGGCTCTGAAGAACTTTTCTCATAGCATGGCTATTGAGTGTTATATGCTATGAGGACAGTACTTCATATGTCATGCCCTGCCCCCACACACGTATGGCCATGCACACACACACACACACACACACACACACACACACACACAAAAGAAGTATTCCAAGATATTCATAGGATAAAGATCCTACCTCCTATTTTACAAATGAACTTTTATTGCAAAACCTATGTCCAAAAGCTGGAAAGTGTTTATAGCTCATTGCACAAAAGCAATCATTTAAACATATTCAAGTTTTGCCTAGTTTTTAATTATAAACAAACAGCGTGCCTAACTATGGCCACAGTTCAGTCTTCATAGCTGAATTGCCCATGTCAGCGATAGCCCCTTGCAGTGAGGAAATAGTCTTCCAATGACAGGTCACAGCAAAAGAGGCTAAAAGCAAATATGAAACTCAGCAGAACTCAGAAGGGCAGAGTCAGTCTTCTACAACTCAAATGGAAGGAACAATTTGAAAACAAATGTAGAAATATGTTTTTCTGTTTTGGTTTGGGTTTTTTTGGGGGTGTGTGTGTGTGTTTGTGTGTTGTTTTGATTTTGTGCTGGGGAGTGAATCCAGGGCCTTACATGTGCTAAGCAAGTGCTCTCCCATTAGACTACATCCCCAGCCAAGAAATTTGGTTTTAATCAGCCCAAATGTTGATTAGACAGAAGTGAGAACAAATTAAACACTTTGTCTTTAGATATGAGCAAAAAAGCAGGCACTTAATTTTAATGTTTATTAACCTCACCACTTCATTAATTTCAGAAATCATCATCAAAATGAAGACTGCTTTAATTTTGCTCAGCATCTTGGGGATGGCCTGTGCACTCTCTGTAAGTTCTTTATAAAAACCTAATAGTTATTTTTCCAATTTTGTCTTTTTTATGTAAAAAAGAGTATATGTAATAATTAAATGCCCTTTTAAAACAGATGAAAAATTTGCATAGAAGATTCAAGTTAGAAGATTCTGAAGAAAACGGGGTAATTAACGTCATCATAGTTCTTTGGCCTAGATTTGCTTTGGAGTTATTGAGTCTCAAAAATGAATATAACATTTATTTTGTTTGTCCAGGTCTTTAAGTACAGGCCACGATATTATCTTTATAAGCATGGCTACTTTTACCCTCCTCTGAAACAGTTTGCAGTTCAGGTAAGCATAGAAATTTATTTTCTTTTTTTCTATTGCAATTTAAAGTGATCAAATTTAACATCAAAACACTTAAATTCAACTCGCATGAATTCACCCAGAAAGACTGCTTATTAGAGAAAGCTGTTTTTCACATAATAAAGTCAATTTCTAAGTTTTCTCTTAAAGCAGAGATAGTCACACATAAATCATTTAGGCCCCAATCTAGAATGACATAAAACCAAACACCTTGGCATATGGAGTTCAGGTGTTTTGGCTTACAGACAAAAGCAAATTGTTTTCTATCATTCACAATTAAGCCCATGATAAGTTCATTGTCACATGATAATTCAGTCAATACTGTCACACAGCTGTTTTATATCTGACAATCAGAGTTCTCTAATTGGTAAGGAGAAAAATTGGTTTCATAAATAGCAGTAACCTTAAAAAGACACTTTGATAAGGACAATTTAGCCTGTACAGTTGACAGAGCTGTATGTCACATATTTCAGCAGAGTTATAATGGACCTGTAGCTCAAGAACTGCAGAGGGAAGAGAGAAATTCACAAAGTGCATCAAATAGCTTGTGAGAAAACCAAAACATCCCTAAAATTTGTAAATAAAAAGGAAAATAACTAATACCAAAAATAAGAGTTTCCATTTTTACTAGGTTACCTGTAAAGAGAACCTTTGAAAACTAGAGGCTGTGGTGTTGACTTTAAATATGCAGCAAACCAGATTCCACTATTTTTATTACTGAACAGTTTAGATTCTGAGAATCAGTTAGCACCATTGGACCCAGGACTCCCGGGACCCTAAAAGCAGCTGAGATGCTCAAATCGCTGCATTAGCATAGTGGCTTGGCACTGCATCTTACCATGTGTCAGGCTGACCCCACTAACTCACACAATGGTAGGACATGGCCATTTTAAAGTATTTCTAGCACCATCATAATTATGGGGAGTTTGTGAAGCCACAGAAATATGAGCATAAATGAAATAAGAGTTGCGGGTTTTCTGAATTGTCTTCTATTGCTTGGTTCACCTCAGGCCCAGAAATAAACTGCTCATTTGGAACTTTGTTCTCTGTGTTAAACTAAACAAAAAAGTAAATTCAAGTTTCTGACTAGCTCCTCAACTTTTTTTGAAGTATCTGATACTTAGCTATATGCATTCTCAGCTAGATATTTTTATGAGTACATATGTGTGGTTCAACTAAAATATCCATAGTAAAATGATATCGGGAGAAGTTAAATTTTCATTATTGATACATCCAAATTTCAAAAACCTTAATATACAAAATTTTCACCAATTATATGTAGTAGGTTTATCTCAACTAATGTTTAGTTTGTCTGATAATTACTTTAAAATAAAAATAAAACATATCTACTGACCCATCAAGCCAGTATTTATGACCTATTTTCCTACTTTGCAAAATTTGAAGGTCCTTAAATATATTAAATTAGATATTTAGTGTCCAGAATTGTCACCTTCAAATGCATTAAGCTGTATAGGCTTTGAAATTTTTGTCTTATTCAGAAAAATCTGTGTTCGTATACAATCATTTCTGAAATACCAACCTGCCTGAAATATGTCATGTGGATTACACAGCTACCAGCAGTCTCCTATAGCTTACCTATCTGCTAGGAGGAACCAGTAGGATCAAGCGATAAATTGGCAATAGGGCATAAATGAAAGCAAGGGAGGAAAAAGGAAGTGTCAATATTTCAAGTCATTGCAACAGCTTTTAAGTCATTCTCCCAGATTGAAGGGTGGTATGGTTGAGCCAGGGAGAAAGCCAGAGGTGAGGAGGCATGTAGAATGGCTAGAACACTCTTGCTGAGAAAAACAGCTCTGATTTGTAAATATACTGTCTGCTATATTTAATTTAACTAACAAGTAGAAATAGTTCAAATACAATAATCTGCTTCATGCCTGCTCTGGGTTGAAGACACAACCATTAAGGTCAGAGCATGGAAGGGAGACCTAATTATTCTCTTTCCACCCGAGGTTATTCTTGGCTGGAGGGACAAACATTCCCTTTCCCTGAGTGGATGATGTGGCCATCTGTGAGTGAGGCTGGTAGGGACAGCCCTGGCAGAAGGACAACATGAGTGTTTCTCCCACATGATTTCTAACGCAGAGCTCAGGGGCTTTCTGCAACCATGTTCTCTCCACATGGGACATATGGCTGGGACATCAGAACCATAGCTAAAATGTACAGGGCAGGAAATGAAAGAATTTGAAGCTGACTATTCATTTGATGCCTGGTACCCTTAGCAGTAGCTGCAGAAAAGATAGGAAAATTGCATATTTGGTTTGGATTGTCTTTGGTAGAAAGATAAAGTATCTCCTCTGTTGTCTTTAAGGTTGATAACACATATTCAGATTTACATTTCCTTTTTTAAAAAGTAGTAAAGCTTGGGCTGGGAATGTAGCTCAGTGGTGAAGCACTTGCTTGGGATTCATGAGTCTCTGGGTTGGATACAGGCACTGAAAAACTGTAAAACTCATTAACTTATAATTACATTTTTACATACAGATTCTTTGGGTTACTTTATTCTCATTTCTTATTAACCTCTTTAAGGAATGCTATTCTGTGAATCTCTTGAATGAGTAGTTTTCTTTATATACTTACCTCATATATATAAATTAACCTTATTTTTAAAAAATAGCTTGAGTTAGGTGGAAAGATTACAGATACCACTTTAATTTCTTTCAAATAACATTCGGATTTAAATTCACCCAGGCCTCATTATTTAAGAGAATCATCTAGTAACAATTTGCACTTGATAATAAGCCGAATCATCATTTTATTTATGTTTTTTGTTTTTTGTTTTTGGAGTTTTTTTGGTACCAGGGATCGAACTTGGGACCTTGGACTTGGGAGGCAGATGGCGGAACCACTGAGCTAAATCCCCAGCCCCAGGAAAAATCATAATTTGACCTCTGATTCCTTCTCTGTAAAATTAAAACACTGGACCTAATGATTCCTTCATTCTTTCATATTGGAACAATCCTGTGATTCTTTACTCTAGTTTTTCCATACAACATGTGTCAACATAGTGTCAATGCTGTGGGGTTGAAAATTTCATAAATGCCAAATACCTTCCTCACATTAGTATGAGACATGTTCTAAGTGAATAACTCATTCAAACTGGTGATATTAATCAGTTTCAGTATTTTTATTTTATCTTATTTCAAACAGCGGGAAATTTTAGTTGATGTTGACTGTATATGTACACACATACACATATATATTTTTTTTCTTTAGGGTAATAGTGACTCTTCTGAAGAAAATGGAAATGGTGATAGTTCAGAAGAAGAGGAGGAAGAAGATGTAAGAAATTTTTAGTCTTTTTACAAAACAAGCCAGGCAGCACAAAAACAAATAGGAAAGTAGTCTACTGTAATCTGGACTTAGCAAATAGCTGCTGCCACTTTACTAACTGCCCACAGTCTACTATTTTGAACAAGAGGGATGTTATTTTAACTAAAATCAACTAAAATAACCTGTTTAAAACACTCCTACAGTTTGGGTTTAAAGTTACCTATGAATGGTACACAAAAACAAAAATGTCTCTGTTTTTAGTGAAAGAAGTATAAAATCTGCTGAAAAACAACAGGAAGTATTTATATATACGTGGATGATGAAAACCTGAGTGAACATGATGGGAGATGACCAGTAAATAATTATCCTAAACTCAACATAATACTTGTTTTAAGGACTAAACTTTAGAAATTCAGTTTCTTAAGCTGGTAGTCTAAAAACGCCAATTGATATCATCTAGAAAGGTACTGTCATTCATCTGCCTTTCATAATGAACAGAATTGGGTTGTCATTTTAAATGAGAATTTCATGAACATTTTGTGTAATAATAAAATTTACATTTTATGGAAATTAAAACACTCAGAATATATACACATCTTCCTAAATAGTTATACAAATTAGTGTAGTCCATGGCTAAAATTAATCTACATATCTTGGAAATTGTGCTATCTTATTTATAATTAACACTCTTGCCTAAGGAAACATACTAATTAGGATGCATTTTCCTGGATAGTCAATTTTAGCTATGCACTGGTTTGGAAACTTCTAAATTCAGGTATTCTTGGGTGGTACTCATGAATAGACAATGACAGTAAAAAAAGAGATTACATATAAGGGTCAGCTACCTTGAAAACAAAACTGCTGTGGGAACATGAAAGGTGACAAATTATTAGTTTGGTTTTTTTTTAAGTACCATTTCCCATACCCTAATTACACTAATAGCTTAAAGGGAGACCTTACAAGAATGCCCCGCCAGTACTAGGAAAAATGCCACCTACTAAATCCCACAAAATTCTCCCTGGAGTTTCACATAGCAATCTTCCACAAAAACTAAGCTAGGGTTATCTATCTAACTACAGCTGTTTGCCTTACAGTGATCATAAAATTACCTTTACAGCTACATTTCCTGATTAGACTGCTTATCTTCTGACTGTGGTTCTTCATTTGTGGTAGTGGATGAGGATGGAGGAAGATTGGGTCTCTAATGAAGTCATGCACATGCAAAATTTTGCCAACCTCCCTCTGAACATATATATCCTCCCAGATCCTATCTACAAGCTCCTCTTGATGTAGTAGATCAGAGGTTAGAATAGCGTTTGAGGGAAGAATAGAGCTACACCCTCTTTTAGATCTCCTCACACTGCCTAGCATAATTTTTTTACACATATGTGGCACCCAGTAAATATTTGGTGGTTTTGTTTTGAAACTTCAGAGGAACAGCGATCATTCGTTAAAAATAATAATAATTGAGGGCCCAGGGATTTAGTTCAGTGTTTCCACTGCCTGCCTCACAAGTGCAAGGTCCGGAGTTCAATACCCAGTACAAAATAATAATAATAATAATAATAATTAATAATAATAATAGAAATGTGAATGGATAAAAAACGGAAATCTTCTACCCTGAAGAGATTTTGGAAAGGCATTCTTTCTCATTTCTTCTCCAAAATTTCAGAGACAGTTTAGGCTAAACATAGAATCCCCAGGAATTGTAGTCACGTGAGGAAGATGCCTGGGCATACATTTTTGGTCCACTCCTAAACTATTTAACCTCACTTTGAAAATGCTGAAACACACAAGAAAATTGTCATGGTTATGTAGCTCGTTGAAATTTCAGAAACAGAACAGATGAGTGAAATCAGCACTCATGTACAAAAGTAGCATGTGCCTTCTGCTCCATTCTATTCATTAATTGACCCCCAGTATTCTGACAACCACTATTCTGATTCTAACGGGTTTGGGGACTTATATATATATAGGCTTACATAACATGGGCTCTTCTATGTGTGTTTTCTTCTCTCAGCTTCAGAGATTCATCTGTATTGTTCTGTCATTTTAAATCACTCAGTCTTATTGTCAGAATTTCATGTGTGAATTTATTAAAATGTATCATTCTTCTGTTGATGACCATTTAGGTAGTTTCCAAGTTAGGGCTATTAGAAAGAATATTTCTATGAACATTGCAGAACTCCTGTTGAATATCTGCATTCCCTTATGGAGACCATTTACCCAAAAGTGAAATTTCTGAACCAATGGATGTATATGTGTTCCACCTTAGTAGATGCAACCAATCAACTTTCCAAAGCAGATATAATGATGTAAATTCCCACTGTCAGTGTGTGAGGGTTCCTGTTTCTCCACATTCTCACTAATACTTGTTTATTTCAGTCATCTAATTGACTACACACAAATCATTTATCTCATTGGACCTCGGCCTTCCTCTCCTGTGAAATAAGGATACAGGATGCAGCTAGTATATGCTTAAGACTCTTTCCAGGCATGCTAATAACTTCTCAAACCACTCAAAGGTTTAGTCTGTTGAATAAAGCTCAAAAATGAAAACCTAGAGAGACAAAATCGTATCTGTGGGGACTGGACACAATTAGCTATGACATAGTTATGGAGTAGGCTCTGGTAGTAGTAAGACTCTTCATTGAAACTGAAGAATTTACAAATTTAATGAAACAAAAATATTCTGCTTTGGTCACTCTGTGTCAATAAGACAAGCTAAATCTGGGTTTTGTTTGCTTGTTTGTTTGAAATCTTAAAGTTATCTTAACATTACAATCTCCTAAAATCATTTAAAATGAATCTAGTTTCCGGTATTCACTTAAAGTTAATAAGGTCTCTATATATAAACCCTTGACTTTTATTATTGGCTAAGAGTTACATTTGGAAATTAGCTCAATTAAACAACTCCCTAAAAGGATGGAATTAAGATAGATTAGTATAATGTTTGCAAACATAAGCATTCATTGAACAGTGTAAGTCTTCAAGCAATAATATAATACACTACTAAGAATTTCTTAGACTATTTATTTTCTATTTCCTACCGAAAAAGTGACTTTGTGTCAGGTGTTTGAAACACAAATACTTTTGAATTGGTAAAATAGAAAGCAGAAAAATGTAAAATGCACTTTCATGTGGCAAATAGGATTAGATAACTTGGAGTTCTTAGAATTGAGAAGTACAAATGTCAAAAGCAGAAGCAGAAGGATAAGCGGCCAAGGGATATAAAGATTTTCAAAAGAGTGGTCCACAGCTCCAATAAATCTTGAGCTATCTTCCAGCTACAGTAAGTATTTTTGCTATGGATATTTTCACCAGGAGACTTCAAATGAAGAAGAAAACAATGAAGATTCTAACGGGAATGAAGATGAAGACTCTGAGGCTGAGAACACCACACTTTCTACCATAACACCTGGCTATGGAGAAGAAACCACTCCTGGAACAGATTACATAGGGTTAGCTGCAATCCAACTTCCAAAGAAGGTAATAATTCCTCTGGGAGGTTAAGTCTGTTTTCTTTTCTTTATGGAAGTCCAAGGTTGTTCCCACACTACACTCATGGTGGTTGATACTATGTCCATTAATCTGTTGAAAAAGCAAGAACAGGCATCATTTCCCTATATATAAATAAGGAAAGATCTCCTCCCAGGCAGTTCTTTCCTCATGTCATTACATGACTTTTTACATTTTAACAGAAGACCAAAAACAGTCAATGAAAAACAGATAAAAGGTCCTAGAGGGAACACTGCCTCTCAGGGGAGGGGATTTCAGGACAGAGAAAGTGAGTAGGAAAGTTATGGTAAGTATCTCCACCCGAGAAAGCTTATCATGCTCATCTCCCCACACAAAGCACGTTACCAGTGTCGTCATGATGAGGGGTCAGAGCCCCACCAACCTTTGGTGAGTTGGAGCAGCCCCCATTCAGTGACAACCAGAACAAGGCTGTTGGCATACAGTACTGCGTGGCATGCAGCAATGGCCTTAAGTTGAAACTGTTTCACACTTAAATTTGGATCCCCTCAAACCTTTCCTTCCAGGCTGGGGATATAGGAAACAAGGCTACCAAAAAAGAAGAAAGTGATGAAGAAGAGGAGGAGGAAGAGAATGAAAATGAGAATAATGAAGCAGAAGTGGATGGAAATGAACAAGCTGTGAACGGCACCAGCACCAACAGCACGGAGGTGGAGAATGGCAATGGCAGCAGTGGTGCGGACAATGGAGAAGAAGGGGACAAAGAAAGTGTCACAGAAGCCAACACACCCGGAACCACCATGTCTGCAGGGCAGAGCACTGGCAGCTCAAAGACAACACCCTCTCCAAATGGTGTGTTTGAACCCACAACCCCAGCCCCCGAGGTCTATGGGTCCACCCCCCCACCCTATGGAAAGACCACCACAGCTGAGTATGGTGCTGAGTACGAGCAAACAGGTGCCAATGAATACGACCCTGGGTATGAAGTGTATGACAATGAGAACGGGGGGCCGCGTGGGGACAATTACCGAGCCTATGAAGATGAGTACAGCTACTACAAAGGCCGAGGCTATGATGGCTATGATGGTCAAGATTACTACTACCACCAGTGAAGGCCAGTCTGGGATGGAGTCACTGTGCCGGCTTACAGCTGGCTACCAGTTTCCAAGTCACCTCAGGAAAGTGCAATGTATCCAGTGTGCGTGGAATGGCATGGAATGGCAGTGCTGCTCCTAAGTGAGTTTCTGTAATTGCTCTGCCACTACAGGCTCTTGTTGCTTTTCCCTGCTGTGTTTCTGAAAGGTTGTTGTAAATCAGGAGCATTTATCAAGCAGTACACAAACCCAGAAGATGGAATTAGATTGAACTTTTTGAGGTTGTAGCTCTATAAATAGCATTTGCAATGTGTTCATTCTATTACTAATTGCCTAAATGTACTCTTTATACATGAGTACTTCTGAGGAGAGACCCATTGATGTTATGATGCTGTAAACAATAAATGTGTAATTGCTAATCACACCACCTATCCAACATTGTATATTAAGGTGGATTATCATCCTCATGTATTTTTATGTGATCTGTATGTATGTTCTATCTATAGGTTTTATCACAAATAAAAAGCAATCCTTCAAATGTATTATAATTAAGAAGAAAAGTGAGAGTATTTCCACTGTAGTATAACACATAGAAGAACTCTAAACACTTTCTCTTGGGTAAATCATGCTGGTGGGCAGGGTCAGCCCTATACATTAAGGAAAAGAAGAGCTTTTCTGAGAGTTGTCATATTTAACAAATATAAATAAAGGATGCCTGCTTGAATTTGCATTACAGAAAAATAATTTAAAATTTTTAGTACAAGTATGCCCATGAAAATTTGGTCCCTGTGAAATATCTGGGACATAACTATGAAATAAATGATTCACTATTTATCTAACACTCAACTTTAAATGAGTGTCCTATGTTTTTTCTGGCAACCTTACCCTTTCCAATTTGATTTTAGATGTGATAGGAGATGGAATGGGGTAAACACTCTCTCTCTCTCTCTCTCTCTCTCTCTCTCTCACACACACACACACACGCGCGCACGCACTGATATACAAAGCCTTCACAGCAGTGTACACTTTTAACATAAACATGAAGGCACATTTCAAATGAGAATAGTGAAGAAAAGTAGGTAGTTGAAGAAAACAAGAAGAGAAAAAATTATTCCTCCTTTATTCATTGTAAGCTGGATAAACACCTCCTGCAAAGCCAGACAATGTTCAGATGCTGACCCTATGAAAATGAAGAGCCCTTTCCTTAGAGTGACACCAGTTTGATAGCTAAGAGTTGTCAGATGCAGCATGCATCAACTTTTTATTTTGAAAAAATATCCAGTCTTTGGAAAAGTTGGAAGATGAGTAAGGAAGGACCCTTATTATGCCTTTCACCTACACTCCCCAGTGGTCAATGTTTTGCCACATCTATATCCTCTCTGTACTCTGTGTGTGTGTGTGTGTGTGTGCGCGCGCGCGCGCGTGCACGTGGTCGCACTTCTTTGCCAAACCATTGAAGAGGAGGTTGCAGACAAATGAAGCTTCACCCCTAAACACTATAGAATTTAGTGTAAAACAAAGAATTTTCCTGCTTAGCACAATACCATTCACATCTTCATTCTCTAGAGGTTTAATGTAGATACAACAATTAGAATATGCACTGTATATTCAAAATTTCCCCATTATCACAACAATGCCCTTCTCATTTAGTCTCCACAAAACTCTCTCATGTAGGTATCATCATACTAAGTTTACTGATGAAAAGACTGGCGTACAAGGAGATGACAAGCAGCTGAACTGGAGGTGAGATGTGGGCAGCCTGGCTTAGGCTCGCTCTTTATCAGCAAGCATTACTCTCTTGTCTGCCTATTCATCAGCAGGGATGGGCAGGCAGTCACTAATGGTGGAAATCTTGCTGGAAATAGCCTTATCCTACACTCACAATTTTCTTTGGACAAACCATACTTTATTACTTGAATCCTAAGGAATATTTTCAAATCCAGGATCTTCTCATATTTTTGGCATATCTTTCTATACAGGCAGGCTAGTCTTGCACAAAATACACAAGCTCTGGAGTTAGATGTGCTTGAATAATGGTATTATTAAGAGTAATTTATCTTCCCTAACCTTTCCTCCCTTATTTCCTATATCAGGGTAGTCTTTCCAAGTTGCTGTCCAGAGTGTGACACATCAGGAGGAACTTCCCATCAGCACGTCTCTCCTTTTTTTCTCTCTTTCCCAGATCCTTATCTTCCCAAGTCTATTCTCCACATTGAAATCAGTTTCCCTCTTGGTGTAGGACTTCCACTCATCACTTAGTCCTCAGGCTCAGTGTCTTTTTTATGTATTTATTTTACATTTAAAGAAAATTTTTTTTATTTTACATTTTTAAGATAGTAGGAAGCTCAATCACCTGACTCATCATGCTTTCTGAAAAAAAGCTAGCTGGTTAGCGGTAACTTGTATAATTAGGGTGGGTTTCATAATTCTCTTCTCCTACTCCCAAGGAAACACCCAGGATATTCCTTCCCACATTGTCAAGCAGTCAAGAAGTCCCCAGGCAGCAATGTGGTTGGTAACAGGGCTGTGAGGCACAGCACAAATTCCATAGATTCCACCCGGAGGGAGACAACTCACATGGAGTCAGCCAGTTTCCTACTTGCACAGAGAGCAAGCAGGGTCAGCATGCTGTTAGCTCCCTGAATCCCCAGGCCCACAGGATGACACTGATCCAGAAGGGACAGATGACACATGGCATTGATGGAGGAGGGTCATCTGCTGTTCAGCAGCCAGTTCTAATCCATAGCCCAGCAGATGGACTAAACCTTAAGAAGGCCAAGGAGCAAGTCCAGTGCTCAATAGACACTGGAGGAATGGAAGAGGAAGGACCTCATGGTCATCTTCCATAAGACAGGGAAGTGCACAAGAAGCAGGCTCAATATCTCTTCACCAAGCTGCTTGACCCTTCTTTCTCCTGAGGGAATTGCAGAGCATGTTGCCAAGATGCAGGTTTGAGTGCAGTCCCGTATGCAACCCATACAGGTGTGGTCCATCTGAAATCATGCAAGACTCAGTTTCATCTCCAGAAACTGCAGCATGTCTGCTCTCCCGCACATCTCTTTCAAACCACCAAATTGGAGAAGCTTTGAGTGCCCTGAACATGAAAGGACACACATAGGGACCTTTGGGTAGGCTAAGAATAGTCTCAAAGCATTAAAGAATGGGACTTCCACACAATGACCCATGAGAGACAAGCAGGCCCTCACCAGGCAATGGTGCACTAAATGGGGGTGGATGGTCTGAGGCTATTAAGGTGGCTACTCAGTGACTACTTCTCAAAGATTGCTCTGCTCTTCCTGTGGCCTGCCCGTATCCTGTCCCATTGTTTCGAGTCCCTCTTCACTTCTTCAACAGAGTGCCTCAATCATTATCTTCCCCAGCTGGTATCCTGCATGATATACATTTAACTTGAAGGGCCAAAGCATTAAATATGCCTCCTCCATTTCAGTTTATTATTGTGACACAAATTTTATACTATGGTTCTTTCATGGCTGACTATGTAGGAAACTACTATCCTTTATTTTCCTAACAAAAATTTACACTTGCAAAACTAAAGCTTTAGCTTTCAAAATGATTGCATTACATGTGGGCTTCAGGAGACTATATTGGCAGTAAAGAAAAAAATGTTGATTTTCTTTTCCTTTGAACTGTTTGTATATAAAAAAAACTCCAATCCTTACTTAGACAAGGGATGAATCGCTGAATAATGAGAACAAATAGTGAAAGTGTAAGAAGGAGAAAAGTGTAAAGATGCTGGTTTTTAAAAAATGTATATAATTGTTGTTAGCATATGTTGTAAACATAATAATTACATGCATCTTGGGGAACTGTTACATATAAATATCTTATGCTAATCATTTTCACTTCCCTTTCCATTTCCTGCCTTCCCGAGGCCCCTTGCTACCTCCCTGTTTCCTATCATCTATTTTTTATTTTGCTCTCTAAATTATATATATTTTGGTTTCTAATTTAAAAGAAATCATGTGATGCTTAACCTCCATCTGATTTTTTCACTTAGCATTATGGTCCAAGGTGCATTCATTTCCTACAAATGACTCAAATTTATCTTTCTTTATGGCTGACTTGAGAAGTACTCCATTTTGTATAAATACCACCATTTTCTTCATCCATTCATCTGTTGATGGGCATATGGGCCACTTTGAAGATTTAACTATTATGAGTTGTGCTGCTATATACATGGATACGCATTTATCATTGCAATATTATGTCTTTAAATCTTTTGGGAAGATACCCAGAATAGATACATCTGGGTCAAGTGTAATTTCTAGTTTTAGTTTTTTAACTCTTAAATGCTTAGTTTTCCTGGAACACAGATAACTAGGAAAAATAATAATTTTTCCCTTCAATTTTTTTTCCTTGAATTTTTCTAGGAACATATATGCATTTCATACAAAAATCCAGAAGTTGCAATCTTCAGTATAAATGGTTTAAGGAATCTCCACACTGATTTTTTTATAGTGGTTGTACTAATTTACGATCCCACCAACAATGTAGAAAGTTTTTTCCCATACAACCTTGTCAAGAAATTTTTTTTTTTTGAGGTCTTGATGATAGCCATTCTTTCCGGAGTGAGGTGGAATTCCCATATTGCTTTCATTTAAACATGCTGTTTTGAAAAGGAAAATGCAAAGTAAAGAAATACAAGCCTCACTTTAAAAAAAAAAAAGTCAACTTTAATTAAAAATAAGACACATGAGGGCCAGGGATTTAGCTCAGTGGTTCTGCTGCCTGCCTCGAAAGTGGAAGGCCCCGAGTTTGATCCCTGGTACCAAAAAAAAAAAATTTAAATATTTCAAAAGTAAGTCACGAAGCAATCACTTGGACCTTTTGTTTATTTAAATGCAGTGCCATTTGTTTTTCCTTAGATCCGTGATGGTGAACCTTTTAGAGCTTTCAATGATAACAAACAACCCACTGTGGCACATGTGCCATAGGTTCACCACAGCTGTTTAGATCTTTAAAATACTCAGTGGGTTAGAAAACCATACAGATGGACATGCTATGTTCCAGTGAAACTTTATGTGTAAAATCTGTTGGTGAGTTAGATTTCACCCACAGTTTACAGTTTGCTAAGCTCGTTTTTAGATGATTTTAAGAGTCATAAACTATGAAGGGTTGATTATTTTTTAAAATTCAGTTATTAATAAGTTAGGATATAAACAAGCTATAGGTGAGTGCATTATCTTTTTCTTTATTTATTTCAACTTGAAGATTTACTTTGTTTCAAACTCTATTTACAAACTTAGTAAAAGCTGGGCAGGGTGGGGGTGGAGGTCACACCTGTAATCCCAGTACTCTGGGAGGCCGAGGCAGGAAGATTACAAATTTTAACTCAGTCAGGGAAACTTATCAACTGAAGGAGAGACCTGGTTTCAAAAATTTTTAAAAAGTGTAGGGATATAGCTCAGTGTGTCAGCTGTGGGCTCAATTCCCAGTACCTCAAAAACAAAAATCACAGTAATTTTTCTTTCCCCCCACCCCCGAAATCTGTAGGTTGTCTTGTTTTGCAGCTGTTTTACAAAATGCTTGGAGCAGTTCCTGGACCTAAACACAGCGAGACATTATATTTGATAAATGACATTTAAAGATGATCTTTTCACCATACTGACTATCCTCTGAAATTCTGTAATCGAGATTATCAGGTATGTCTCACTACTCAGCCAGCTGAGGGAAAGCTTGATCTTGATTCTAGCTGTAGGAGATAAATGCAAAATCCACAGCTCTCATCAAACCCAGTACACCAAACACTTGGAGAGTCGCTTGCAGTGAATGCTCAAGGCTGGAACTGCCACTAGCGAATGTCATGGCTGCTGAATTCTCCAAGACTGGCTGTAGCACTCCCATTCTGCAAGCTCACCTGTGATGTGACATTGCTGCTTCTCCATCTGCACATGGAAACTATTTCTACGCTTCTTTAATCCTGATTGCCTTGACCAATACACAGAGTGACTCCATGACAGTCGTAGCCTACAAAACTGCCCTCATAATCTATGCTCTGTGCTCTTGAGACACGGGACTCACAAAGTAGAAGGAGAGAACCTTCTGAGAAAGAACAGAATAACAATAGAATGTGCATGGGACACAAATCCAAGCTAATGAGTTTGCAACCCACTGAGTGTGTTATATCTGGAGGCACCATGTGGGAGGGCCAGTGCATTCTGCTGCAGAAGGTCAGACACAGAAGCACCAAGCACCATCTTGGATGACTTTGGGCCAACTACTATACCCACTGTCCTCTGACTGTATGGGATGAGAGGTCTTGGGTGAGAAATGCATGGCTGAGCCAAGCAGATACTTCCAACCTTGAGAGGAAAGAATGACTCAGTGTTTCAGACTACTAAATGTTGAGGTGTTGTGATCAATAGCTATAAGTAACCAACTAGAATAGGAACTCACAAGCATAGAGAAAAATCTGTGTTCGTGAGAATGAATGCTATGAAATAAAAGTGAAAAGAACATAACACAATGCAGATAAGCATGAAGTTTAAGAACTGAAAAGAGTAAATATGCTCTAATTTGGTAAGAAAAGTTATTAGTATGCATCCAATAAAATGGATAACTCATTGGTAAATGTCATGTTCTGTCCCCCATGGGAAAGATTCTTGGTTCTGAAAAAATAAACAGCAACCTCTGAAAAATACTATTTTGAGAGTGAGAGACATTTTCCCCTCAAGGTCACACAACAAAGTTTTGTGGCCACTTCCAGTAATGTCACCATGTCCTAAAGGAAAGAGCTGGTATAATTATAATTACATTGTAACTACATCCTCTGAGTTACATTTTAAGGTGTAATAAAGCTTATTTTTAATATAAAAATAAAAGCAAATTATATTGCCATGTCTTCTCTTTGCTAGTAGTAGCTGAATGGCAAACAAATAGCCTAGAAAAAATGAACAGAACAAGCTTCATTCTGTTCTGTGGTCTTCAGGTTCTGCATCTGGCTGAAACTTTTATGTACTTCTGTGGAAATTCCCAAATACTAAGAGAAAAAATAATAACCAGAACCAAAACTAAATTGGGGGTAAATGAGAAAATTGGTTGTAAGGGATGCTCTAGAGAAAGTGACCTTTACCTAGCATAGGATGAATATTGATACTCAGCAATGAATATATTTAAAACAAAAATATTTTATTTTACTAAACACAGGGCCAGCACATACAATATGAATTATGTTTTGGAGATGAATGGAAAATAAATGCCTCTATGAAAAACCTGAACCCTTGACAATCTGACAGTATGGTAAAGAGGAAGTAGCTCAAGAGGGGTCCTCTTTTTTTCTGCTAAAATCACTGTGAAGATTCTCCCCCTGAATTAAAGAAAGGAAATACTATTTGTTGTTTGTGCATAGAAGTTAGAAAATAGAGAGCAATTTCAACTAGAACCTGTGGAAAGATATATATATATATTATATATAGTATAATATATATGTATATATAGTTTATGTGTGTGTATATATATATATTTATATGTTTACCTCTATTTAAGATGATGATAGAGTAATACGTTATCTAAGGCAGTTAAGAATAGCTGGTAATCAGTCCCAGAAGTGAAGTTTCCTATAATACCAAATTTGAAAAAATGTATAATCAAAGCAAGTGGGCCTAGAGTACAAGTACTGAAGAGATGATGGGAGGTCCTAATAATAGATGAGAAGACAAAACCAAACCAAACCTCCAGGGTGAGGATAGAACAGTAGCTAGAGCTGATAGTGTAGTTAGCTAACAATGTTTTCTTATCTCAAAAGATATTTTATTTTCTTATGAATATAACTATAAACATTTTAAATGATTGTTCACACAGAAGTGAGGGTAAGAAATGAAAAGAATGACTACAAGATGCAACAAGTTCCATAAACCTCTGCCATCTAAAATCTCTTTAAGGAGCAGCCCTGCGTGTCCTCCTGGCCCGGGAAAGCCAGGCTGCAGGCGTTGTTGCTGGTGTCTGCTCTCCAATCGCATACCAGCAACCAGAAGAAAGTTCACGTGCTGCCTCCTGCCCTTCTCGATTGCTTCCTGGGTTGTTCTGTTGTTGTTATTTTTCTTGTTAAATAAAGATGGTGTGAAGATAAATAACTTTTTACAGAACCCTGGTCTTTCCTTTGTTTACTGATTCCTAAGAAATGTTGTGGTAAAACTTTTTATTATCCAAAAACATTTTAGAGAATTTTTCAAGTGTTTGAAGCTCAGTGTCAACATGGGGCAAGTTTCAGGAGGGTGCAAGTAAAATCTCTTCTTCATGGACCTATAGGAAGTGATCACTTTTCTCTTTCTTCCCCCAGAATATTTTCTCTGCAACCTTGCAGCCAGAACAGGCTCTCTCTTTTTTTCTTTTGTCAATTGCAGGTTCTAAATTTAAGACTCAACTTGAATTTCCTTTTTTTTTTCTTTACTTTACTTCGTTTTAGCTTTGAAAGTGTACATATTTAGCCCTTGCCAGTTCATGCCCTGGTAGAACTTGTATCTCAGTCAATTTTTTTCTACAAAAATTCTATGTATTTTCTCTTCCCAGAACATATGCTTTTCTATATCAGGATTTGATGTCTTTCCATCATTTAAAGGAAGGTAAAATCTCACACACATGAAAATTCTTTTGAAAGAAAAGAAAACAAAGAAAAGCACATTTTAGAAAGATCTGAAACTATGATATCAAAGCAGCGAATAAGCCAACATTTTCTGAGCCTTGACCATATATGAGGTAGGTGCCTATGCTTTTACTGGATCATTTAAAATGTAAAGTTAATGTTAGGAAGAGTGTAGAAGCTCAGAACACTACATGGTTTTTTAACTGTTACAGAAGTTGCTGAATTGTTCACTGGTCTAGTAGAATTTCCAAAATACAAAATGAACATCTTTTGTGGTTTTCAGTTGTCTATTATTTATATAGCTTTATATTTGAGTTCAGTCTTATAGTTGAAGAATGCTCTTGTTTGTTACTTTTCTTTTCCTGACTTCCATTTCTTTCTAGTTCTCTTCTGTATCACACAAATCATTAGCAATTTGCTGAAATTCTAGGCAGGAATATTTATAGTGTCTAGAGAAGTAGACTGCTGTGTTCTCTTAAACTTCCATTCTCTTACTTCAGTGCTTCATTACTTTTGCCCTCATACTACAGAAATCATAAACAAGAAGGGAGAATCCACAGAAGACATGAAGGAGATCCAGATGAGTTCTCCTTCCCTTGAGGGTTAGATTACCACTAGTGAAGGGAAGAATGAGTGGGATGAGTAGCCACTTACTGTTTGATTGTGAAGTTAAGAACCAGACTAAAGGGCTGGGGATTTAGCTCAGTGGTTCTGCCGCCTGCCTTGCAAGCGCAAGGACCTGAGTTCAATCCCCGGTACCAAAAAAAAAAGAACTAGACTAAGAACTTTGTACAATTTAATTTAATATGCACGTTGACCTTATGAGACAATATAGTGCAGTGGTTTTTAAACTTTCTTTGCAGCCAAACTGCCTACTGGCAATTGTTACTTGCTAAGTATATGACCTTGAGCAAGCCCCTTAAGTGCTTTGTGTCTCATTGCTAAAATCCAGAAAATAATAAAAGAACATCACAGAGTTTTTACAGGAATGGAATAAATTAATGCAACACAGTTGGAACAATGCATGGACCATACCAATCACTCACTGAAAGTTTAGATTATTACTACTGTGCTCTTGTTTTCAGAAAATGAGAAACAGAAAGGTTCAGTCTAGTTGTTTAGGCAATGTACCTCAGTAAACATGTGGTGCAGGCAGGATTTGAACTCAGTTCTCTTTGACTCCAAAGCTAATAGTCTCCATTGTAAATGGTAATGTTCAAATAGTCTAAAATGCTTGGTTGGATGGCTCTAAATCAACAATGACCCTAGCTCAAGAGCTTGAATTCTAGCCTGGCAAGTATTAAAAACCAGCTGAAGACATTCAGAGGGGAGCTGCAGATATGGATAAGGCAAAAAGAGAGATTTGGCGTGAACTAGAAAAGGTGTCCTTCTCTTAGCCCAAACTTCCTGAGGGCTACGTTGTTTGTTTTATTGTGTTTGGTTGGTTTTTTTCTTTTTTTTTTGGTCTACTTTGGGAGTTTGGAGAAATTGGGATTTACATTTAAATTTGATTATATATTGTGTATAGAATGTGAAAATTGTGTTTAAGTGTACAAGTTCTTATCACAGAACATAAATTGTTCTTTCATAATCTTTTACTGGTGTTTTTGTACTTAATTCAAATGTTAATAATCCCACTAGCTGTTATAATTAGGTTTAAATTGAGAGGAACCTCCCTGTTACAATCATGAATTTGGCAGCCAGTTTGGACAAAACAGATGAAACTGGGTCTTACTGGGCATGCTATTTATTTCATTAAGTAACGCAGTGTCCTAACTTGACCATTTTTATAAAATTCATGTCCATGTCCAAACTCACAATATTTCCTTCAAAACTGTTTTCTTTTGCATATTTTCCCATATCGATAAATAACAACTTCATTCTTTAGTTGCAGGACAAAAGCATGGGTATCATCCTGAGTCTTGATTTTCTCTCACAGACCACTTCTCGTACCTCAGCAGTCCTACTGGCCTTCACTCCAAAATATCTCAGGCTGTGGCCACTTCACATCATCCCTTCTGCACTGCCCAGAACCTTGGAGACAATATGTCTGCTCTGTTCCTGCTTCAAATACACCTTCAGCCACTCCTGTGCTGAGACCTCCAGGGGCTCTCCTTCTCACTCAGGGTTAGGACCGAGTCCTTATGGTGACCTCCACGTTCCCTATCATCTGCCACCTAATACCCTGCTGACCTTATTTGCTGCTATTGCCCTTGCTCAGTCCTGCCAGCCAGTGACCCTTTCCTGTTTCTAGAAGAAGCCAGTAGGCTCTTTTTTCTGGGGGTCTGGTTCTCCTGTACCTTCTGTCAGGAACACCCTTGCTGTCTACAAGTCTGCACAGTCTGTGGATGGAGCTATAACAATACTACAGACCAGGTAACTCATAAAGAGCAAAATTTTATTTGTGGCTGTTCAGGAGGCTGAAAGTCCAACTTCAAGCTGCTGGCAGATTCAGTATCTGGTAGGGATTTATTATGTCAGAGATGCTGTATCCTCACAAGGCAGGACAGCAAGGGTCTAAAAGGCCCTCCATAGTCTCCAGCCCTTTCATAAGGTTGCTAATCCTTCAGGGTTTTCCCTTTATGATTTACCCACTTCCTAAACACCCTAGTCATAATACCATCAGATTGGGGTTCAGTTCTAGCACTTGGATTTTGGAGGGACACGTACATTCAAACCATGGGAATGTTTACTCAGAAGTCCCCTTCTCAATGAAACATTACCAGGACTCCTTACCTAAAATTTCAAGCCAGTGTCCTCGTTCCCATTGTTTGTCACCCCCCACCCCCGAACCTTTTTCTTAGACTTCAGGTCTGTTATTATCTCATATAACATACCTTACTTATTCATCCTGTCTATTGTCTGCCTCTGCCCCTGCATTGGAAGCCCCCCGAGGACAGGGATTTTCTGTTTGTTCATAGATGTTTTCCCAGTGTTTTCCCCATGGTAGGCACTTACAGCATTTTTACTAAATGCTTCTGAATTTTACTCAAATTGAAATTGAGATTGTAGATTTTCCATACAAATTAAGAGAAAAGATACTTTCTATTTATAGATGTATTTGTTTAAAAATATTTTCCAATTATAATCACACTCCTAATTAATAGTTCTGAAATCAATTCTAATTATCTGACAACATGATGTCTCAACTGAGGTATTTATATTTTCAGTTTACCCCACTTTCTGGAACATTTGATAGCACCTTTCCACCACAAAAACATTTTTAGATGTTTTTGTAAAATATAAAATTACTTTGCCCCTGCGGTTATCTGTGGGCATGCATAACAAATTGCTTGCTAGTGCTAAGTGGGCCAGTGCTGATTGGACATCGGGAACTTGAATAAACCTTAAATTTCAGCAAAATGCCCAGAGACTGCTCATCCTGCAGGAGAAGCCAGGTTTTCAGAAGGTCAAAGATCTCAGGTAATTTGGCTCTCATGATGTTCTTGATAGCAAATAGCTTTATATCACAGTGGTTTACATTTTCAAGATGCTTGGGACCCTGGCTGGGTTATTGATTTTGAAAATAAACAAATTGAAAATATTCTCCACTGAGCACAATTGTGTAATATTTAATGCTTTATTTTGTAACATAAGAAACGTGTCACCAAGCTCTAAATATCATCAACTAAAATTGATGCTTTAGTAGCAACTTTCCCTTTGATTTGACTGTCCCCAGACTTGGTCTGTGCTGATATTCCTACTGATCAATATTAAGATATTTGATAAGTTTGTCCTGATCTATAAATTGCTTGGAAGGCTAAATCAGGGTTTGAATTAAGATCCTTACAACTGTATTAATTTGGAAGAAAATAGCTTAAGACTTTAGAATATATTTAATAGCTTTATTTAATTCTCCAAATAAAGGTTTTTACTTTGAAATGTTTAAACATTGCAAGAATATTTAAGTTACTTTTCCCATTAAAAGTGTTTTTCTCCCAAGTAACCACAAAGAATGATGTATATTACTATAATATTGGTTGTTATGTGTCTCTGTAATGCTATGTGTCTATGTTAGTAAAATATTTAATGTTTATTAAAACCAACAGATTGCTAGTCCAAAGTATGGTGAGGCTTTTTTTCCAATCTAATGGCTACTTGACCTAAACAAACTTACTATATCTTATCAAGATATTTATCAAACTGTGAAAATGTATTTTATCAATAACTAAATGCTAATGTTTTAAATATCTTTTTATTGCAATCAATATAAAATACAATTTACATTTAGGACAGATACATATAGATTTTTCTGTAAAAGGACAAAAGATTAGACACTTATTTAAGGTACCATAGGGTCTTGATTAAGAGCACTGACTCCATAGCTACACTGCCTGGATACCAACCCACTTCTGCCCCTGAATATCTGTGAATGCTGAGATAAGTTATCTGGCCATTCAAAATACAGACATAGAGATCCACCTAGCTCCAAGGGATGCTGTGATGGTCAAATAATTGAATACACGTAAAACTCTTAGAAGAGTATGGAACTTATTTCAGTATTTAATAAATGTTAGCTGTTAGTATAAGTATTAAATAAATTGTTTTATTCTCCATTTCATGGATGGTGACTAATTCAGCTGCATTGCTAATGAATACAAGAACATATATTGGGGCACCAGTGTGTAATCAGATAAGATTTCATACCACACAGTGGTGTCTGCTACTTTGATGCTTAAAGATTCTGTTATGGGCTGCTATGTGACCTTATTGTCATTTCAAATTTTACATATATTTTCCTAAAGGCAAAAGAAAAGAAAACAGGACTAGTAAATAAATGTGTCTATAAAATGCATTTTTTGTATTAAATTCTTTTATTGGTACATTGTAGGTATACAACACAATTACATTTCTCATTGGGAATTGTACCTTTACATGATGCATCTTGGTTCTTATTTTCTCCCCATTCCTAGCCCTCCCTTCACGCCCTCCACCCTTCCCTATTTACAAAGACTTTATTTCCATTTTTTCCATTTCTCATCATTTTTCCTTTTCCTTCTTTCCTTTCCCCTGCCCCTCCCATTACCCCTACCCCTTTGGACCTTTTCTTCCTATTTTACATTATCGATTATTCATCCTAATCATTGGTACATTTTAGGTATTTTATTAGTATATGCTTACAGTACATAATGATGACATTTATCCTTAGAAGTTGGTACACACACAAAACACATTTTTTTACCTCCTCTTTGCCTCCTCTCTTCTCCCTTCCCCTTCCCTCCATTTCTTGGTCCTCTTCTCTTTTGCAAAATATCTATTTCCCTGTTTCCTATTATCTATCTTTAATTTTGCTCTTTAATTTATTTATATTTTGGGTTTCTCATATAAGAAAAACCATATAATATTTAAGCTTGTGTGTCTGATTTATTTCACTTAACATTATGGTCTCAAAGTACATCAACTGATTATTATTTTAATGATATCCAATAACTTTCACATTGGGTGTAGACATATGGAAGTTCTTAGATTGAAACATCCTCCATTGGGTTTAAATAAATTACACAAAAATGTATATATATGTATATATGCTAGTTTTGTAGCTATAACTATAGAAAATATGTAAAAGTATATGTTTAATATATAATTAATATATAATATAAATATATAATAAAGGAAATGGACTGCTGGGGAAGGAAGGATGTTTATTTACACTTCTCTATTTATGGCTGCAATTCACAATTGGCAAAGCTTAGGGTAAAATATCATTGTCTTTTCACAGAGATTCTCAAAGATGCAAGTTGTCTATGTGATACTGCTCCTTTTCAGTGTGACCTGGGCAGCTACAGTAAGCATTTACAAACTCATTTATGCTTCCTACAATCTCCTGCTCTGTCTTTCATGTCTGTTTAAATTAGCAGCACACCTACTTCAGGACAATAAAGTATAAGGCAAATAGAAAGCATCCAGTAGCAAATGCCTGTCTCCAAGGAGGCCCTTGATGAACAGGCACTGGATTACAAGATATTACCTTACAAAGAACACCAAAAACCACTGCTTTTGAGAACACTAATAGCTGAGACTAATGAGTAGTACACAAAAACTCAAATTGTAATGTGTCAAAAGAACCTTGCAATATTTCACTAAAAACTTGAAGAATTTGGCATGACTATTTTAAAGCTAACCAACTATATTTGGTAAATAGATGACAATGCAAAGGGACAAGAATATTTTTCTACTTCTTCCAACACGTGAGCATTGTGGGAATCTGCTAGCCATGTTCTCTTCATGGGGGTGGGTGGCTAATGCTGGGCAGTAGCACCCCTAAATTTAACCCATATGAAGCTCGCAGTTCCTTTTGTGTCTTCTTCTGAGTCACCCAGTCGAGTGAGCCTTCAGGATGTGACCAAATTATCTTGGGACAACACTGAGCATTACGGGCATTTTCTGCAATGCAGACATGGTGCCAATTAGATAATGTCTGAGCAGCATCCTAGCTTCTCAGAGTAACCTTTCAGTTGCAGAACCATGGAAACCCAGAATCATTCTGCTGCCAGCCATGCTTAAATATAGGTCCTGAGTGAGTGGGCGGCCAGTTGGGCAACCAGGCTGACAAGAGTGAACCACACTATCTGGCTAGGACAGCAGAAAGAAGTTGAGGAGAGCAGGCCACACTCAGTGCACATCCGCACACAGTCCTGGGGACCAGATGCTTAAAACACACAGACATCCATAGGTTCAATCCACATGACCTCAAGCCATGACGGCGTGGGTCCTCCAGATCCATTTCAGTCCAACCGAGGATGGGTTTATTTTGAGCCACATACTCCAAGGAACAGGGCTGGTCTTCATGACCATTTTCCAGCAAAATGGTATGTCAACATCAATCCAGTGACCACAGGTCAGAAGAGGATGCCACTTTCCTACAAGAGCCAGATCCTGGTGTCTTCATTACCAGACCACATTCAAGCCTGGACAACTGCCAAGTAGAAGCTGGGGAGAAGAAAGGGTTTAGATTCCAAATGGAGAAGTCTCAGCAAGGGTATAGAGACAGAACTTGGCATTGCATTAAATGTGATGTTTTCTCCAACAGATATAGATCCCATTTTTAGCAGTTATCTAATTTATTTAATAATAGATGGGTGGTATAAAAATTAGCATATACTAAGTCACATATGTCTTAGAATTATAAGCCAAATTCCAAAAAATTTTAAAATGGAAACAAGTAAAAGATGATTATTTGTTCATGAGATTCAGCTAATATCTATCAATTTACACTTACATTAGAAAGACACTGTTATAAATCACAACAAGTTATGAACTATGCTAAGGAAGTCTGTATTATCAGATAAACACAGACTCTGACAAAAAAATGTATACACACTTCACGAAAAGAAAAACCTTAATACTAAATTTATTCCAATATCACGAGATTAATATGTTACCTTTGGCCTCTACAATTACAAGAGGTGCTCAAAGTAGTGGAGATTAGCACAGTGAACTGCTGTTTGGGTAACCTTGGTCATTGAGACTGCTGCACATGCATTTTCAATTTCTTCTTTACAGGCCAGCAGTGTCGTGGGTTTTCTGAGATATATGACATCCTCTAGGGTCCCCCATAGGAGGGTAACACCATCTACTGAGAAAACAGCATACTAGTTTTCTTTTCCTGAGGTGTGTATACATTTTATTGGCAGACTATGTTTTGAATGACTATACGCGTGTGTGTGTATATGTGTGTGCATATGTGTGTGTAGGTGTGTATGTGTTCATCTAAGAAGATGCCTATACTTTCATTTCACTCTCTTGCTTAATATCTGTCCATCTCATTTTTGTTTTCTTCTTCCTGTAGCCTCATTTTCAGAACTATGTTCACTGTTTTAGTATTAATGAAGAGTAAAGCAATGCTCTTATTTTATATTTACAAGATCAAATAAATACCAACATGAGAAAGAAATGCAATAAGGAATAAAATTATAAAATAGATCTTGAAGATAGTATAATCTTTAGGAACATATTCTCTTATTAGTCAATGTTTTCATATGTAACTATTTAAAAATTTATTATTTTAACTATGGGACTTTGAGGGAAGACTTAGATTTAAATATATTTTCTACTTCTATTACTACCAGCTGCATGTGTACACAATTTGTTTCTTCTATTGCTTATCTCAAGGGGTTATTATAAAATCCAAATGAGATTTTTATACAAAAGTAGTCTACAAGCTGTGAATGTTATGTAAATATAAGGTGTTACTGAAAAACTATTGTTTGTTTCTAGAATGAAATGGAATATTGGGCAGATATATGTTGGAGCCCTGTCAATGGGTACTCTCACCAAGCTTTTGAGCTTATATTTCTAAGATGACTTTATTAATCAGTGTCCAGGCAGAAAAAAAATCCATGACTTTTAAGATTTATTCAAGAAGAACACTCTCTAGGTGAATAAAACAGCCAGCCTAAGTGGTCCTCAGCTGGTTTACCTCTGTTTTCATTTTTCTATCGACAGCTTCCCTCTCTTCTATGATTGATCTACCATGGTGCCTGGTTTTACTTTTGCATTCCCATTGAAACAAAAACACGCACCACTCACTGCTTCCCCTGGCACATCAGAGAAAAGCCAAGAGCTTGAAAAATAGGGAAATCAAAATATGGAGAACTGAAGAATTGTTCCACCTGTTTCTTTTACAGAAACATTGCTCCAGGATTCTTGAGTACTGTTCTGTATGTCTCCCTGACACCGTCAGCCCAAAGGCCTAAGACACCTGTGTTGGTCTAGTCTTCTTAGTTTCTGGCCTTTCCCCATTCCAGTAGTGTTCCCTCACCCCTAGGAAATTCCAGAAAAATTTGACACTGTTGGATCCATCTAATAGAAAGAATTTCTCCCAATCTGCATTCACCTCTAGTCTCTCTCCCTGGGAAATGTCAGGCGGGGAACTGGCTATAGCAACACCCATTCTTGGGTATGATCCTACCCATTACATGCAGGGCAATGGTTTGACTCCTGCTGAACCATCAGCACCATCACATTTTAATTCTGTGTAGCAGTTACTGAACTTACATAGTCAACCCACAGCTCAGAACAGAGTTTAGCTCGCTTATACTTAACAACACCAGTGTGCAAGTGAAAAGTTTTTTTCCAGTGGGCACCAATGATGGCCAAACTCCTTCACCCAGGAGCCATGCTGCCTTCTCCCACCACACCACACCATTGTTGGTTTTCGGTGCTGGAATCTGGTATTGCCTGTCTCTGGGGGAAGAAAACTGGAGCTCTCCTTTGGAACCCTAAAATAAATGTTAAAGGGACAAGTGGGTCTATCTTCTTTTGCTCAGAATGATTTTCCACATTGAATAATACTTCCCAGAGAGAGAAAAATAAATAAAACACTTGTTTGAAGGAACAAATGAAAGAACGTTCTATTTTGTGAAGTTCTGTCCTTGTCTCCTTGCAGACATTTCAGCCACAGATGGTGAAAACTAGGCAAGGCTGTGTGGAGGAACAGAGGTTACACAGAATTATTCTTCTCAAATAATTCTGTTTTGACTTTGCAAAGGAAAAAGTCAGTAAGAAATTTTTAACTTTAAAACTATTCCTGGGCCGGGGATTTAGCTCAGTGGTGTAGCTGCCTGGCTGGAAAACACAAGGTCCTGAGTTCAATCCCCGGTGCCAAAAAATAAAAATAAAATAAAAATAAAACTACTCTTGGGTGCTTAGAATGGAACAACATAAATTATACAACATTATTTGTACATTTTCTAGTTAATCAAGTATTGTAATTCACACAATGCATGACAGAAAAGAAGGAAGTCACTGTGGATAGAGATCTTTGCAGTGTGATTTCTTCCTTCAAATGAAAGAATGGCTTGCTAGGCAACTTGAAGAGGAATAAGAATTCTGGGGTGTTGTTACTAGCAAACATTTCCCACATGTGTACATGAGAGAAAAGTGATAGATAAAGGGAAAAAAGAAGTTGGTTAACAGGTCCTAATGGGGAATTAGGTTCCTCGGGATTAGTTGTCCAGAAAGTCAAGCAAATACTCCAGCTTTGCATGTCATCAGGGTGTAGAGCTTACTTCTGCCTACCACGGGTCTCCTGGCGGTCTCAGAAAATTCTATTCTAAGAACTAACAATCTGTTCTTTATCTCAGCTGAAAATTACAGGCCAAAATGGCAAATTTATAAACCTGAATACTCATGCCATGAGTTTTATTCATTGGATACCAGATACAAGTATCATAAAATCTGTCATTATGTCAGACCCCTCACCCATCTCACCTGAAAATATTTCCACATGCTCCAATTCCATTGAATTCGATGGTAAAAGTGTACCCTGGGAGAAAAAGCAGTTGACAGGCAACGAAGGGAAAACTTGGAAATAAGCAGAAGACAAGAGCAAGTTGCTTTCCTCAGGGACTGGCTGATGCACGCCCTCCTGTGGTTACAGGAAATACTAATGCGTGTCAGAGGCAATTTGGCAATTGATTGCCCCTGTTAAAAAAACAAAAACAAAAACAAAAACCCTGTATGGCATTATGAAAAAAAAAGCTAGAAAATTTCTTTGGAAGAGAAAAACCTATCTTAATATTATATTGTGTTTTTGTAGATAATTTACAGGGCTCACCATGAAAAACATGGGTATTCTATTTTTAAGTATGTTTACCCAACTCCTGGGAAGATAGGTCAAACTCACATATAAGTGAGATGGATCCTTCAGTGAAGGTCCTTTCTTATGAAGCACACCCTGGACTACCCTGCAGAAGTTGTAGGAGAGACAGAGAGGTGCAGTTTAGCTTTGGCTACTCCAAGGTGTCCATCTGTGGTGAGCCTTTCCTGGCCCCCACATCCCAGACTCCTCAAACCTCTCCACTGTGCAGTGTTATGATCTAGAATCTTCTGGACCCTGCCCATGGCCTGGTCCAGTCCTTCTCTGCTTCAGAACCTTCAGCTGCAGGTATGGTTGTGTGGACCCCACATGCCACCAGCTGCCCTGTTTCTGAGTCTGAGTAACATTGAGTCTTCTCCATATGCTGTAATTATGGGGATTTCACCAGGGGAAGGTTAACAGGAGAAATGACTTTGGACCAAAGGATGAATGCTTTAGTGTCTCTTAAATTCATTCCATGGGTGACTCCATCTGTGCAGGATGCTCAAAGAGAAAGAATGAGGCCCTTGTCTCAGGATGACAATAATCCTTTTCACTCAGTCTCTTCCTGCAGAATCACTGCCAATAGGCTAGAAACAGCTTAAAATGCCATCAGCAAAAGGACTATTTACTTTTCCAAATCTGGCTTCATTTCCTCTGGAAGTAGCAGTTTCCTTCCAGATTGTTATTTTCTTCTTCTGTTCAATATCCTTTACATAGCATTGCTAAGGCGGCCTCTAATTGCCCATTAAAATTAGATAGAACTTATGGCTGTGATACATATATGCTGGCATCTTCCTATTGTGTAAGATGCTGTGTGGGAATAAATGATTGAGAAACTTAATTGTTCTATCCAAGATCTTGGAAAAGAAGCAAAAGGCACTTTTAAAACTCATTAGAACCCAAGACAGAATTTGGAAAATACCATCTGCATGGTGGAATAAAAAGATCGATGTAAAAGAAACTGCCTCCTGCCTGGGTTCAGGAAATGCTGCATAATGGAAATAAATGAGCTGGGCCGTGGAGAGTGATTAGGATTTGAGGAAACAGAAGTGAGTGGGAGAGACCATTTCACTAAGGAAATAATACTAAGAACCAAGGCCCAGAAATGGAAAAGCAGAGCACAGCAAGACAGAGCAGCCAGCGGAGCCAGAGACCTCATGCAGCCAGTAAGGCCATTAGAAATCACTAACATCAGCAAAGTCAGAAAAGAAAAGGTTTTCAATTTTTTAATATTTTCCCCAATGCATAGTTAAAATGATTAGCTATCCCATAGCATAGTCTAAAATTGTTTTATGTTTTTTCTTTATGAAAGAATTCTATTCAGTCTCCTAATGAAATTCATTAGTGTGCATGCTGCTCTTTTAAAACTAGTAGAAGCATCAAAAATAAAACAAAACTTCTTACTTCAAGATAGGGAGAAAAAATGAAGAAGGGATTACTATAATTTACTGAATTTCTCACCAACTGCTTTATTTCAAAGGTTACATTAGTAAAGAGTTAATTAACTTGATTGCAATGGAAATATAAAGGTCCAAATAAAACTTTCCAAGACTCAATGACCAATTCCCTAAACCAAACTAAGTCAAATATTGAAAACGCTTTTTATTCAGAAGTAACTCACTGCAAAGCTTGTTTCTTGTTTTCTCATAGCCAAAACTTAAACTCTTTTCAGAGTATATCTGGGAATATAAAAAATTAGTGAATAATTGTGTCATAACTTCCACAAATAAATCATTTTAAATTTTATCTTGCAATCACTAAAAATTGCATTTTGCTGACTGCCTGTTAGCAAGCTTTATAAGAATAGAGTTCAACTCCGGAAACCATTTTTATCTTCAGTTTCAGGTGTGAGGTGATTCAACAATTTTCCCCCAAAGCTCCTGGCAGTTAATAAGAGACATGTACAAAAACAGGGAGTTCTCCAAATAGAACAGTATTTCTATGTGGGGCAGGAGAAGGGGGAAGGGAGGATAAGGGAGAAGGCAAGGAAGAAGAAGAGCAAACGAAATCTGTTTTAGATAACATGTTGTCGGGACCCATAAGCCTACAGAAGCCACAGCCAGAAGGCAGCATTCAGACAGTCCCGGGGCAGAGGGGTCAAGAATGAGTCCACTTCCAGGTGCCCTTACAACCACATTAGAGAACTCTAGCCAGCTGTGCACCCTAATTCAAATGATTGTCACTGACATGGTGCTGGAAAACAAGCTGTCTTTCCATAAAGGGCTCAGTACAGTTCTGTATGAAATTGTATTTGTGGTCACTTATGTAGAATTTGTTTATGATAGACATGTGTTAGATGCTTTACATGCATTAGATCATGTAATAAAATCATTTAATACTCCCAACGATCCTTGAAATGTAAGTATCACTTTTCTTAATTTATGGCTAAACAGCCCAGGCTCAAAGAAGTAACACAATGGCAGAGGTGGGCAGCTGATTCTAACTCCTGTCCTCTTTTCACAGTACAACTTCTTCCCATGAGTGCTGTACTGAGGGATTAAGAAAACCACTTGGCAACTCTTGTCTGCTATTTCACTTGATGCTGATGCTATTCCCTTTGACCCTGGCTTCCCTGAATCTGGTCTTTCCATCCTCTTTGCTATCTTCCCTACATGCTTGCCCCCAAAGTGTGAGCTTCCCCTGACGACTCTTTTTCTCCATTGAGGAGCTCTCACTTATTTTTACATCTTTTATCAACAGACCCAAGAAGATGTTCACATGCACAGATTGAAGTGTGACCAGAAGAGACAAATTAGGCTGGATTGGTAAAAACAGGGCTATGGCCAGGACAAGGACGGTAATAGATGCTGTGTGCTTGGGCCTAACAAGGTCATTTCAGAGTCTGGGGCTGATGGGGAGTCCCATGGCCACAACCAGAGCATAGGTCTGAGCTGTGACCTATGGAGAGAGATGTTCTGCGCCTCCATGCCCCTGCAGAACTCCTGTCATGAAGCCATTACAGATTGCTCAGAATAGGTAGCACCCAGCCAATTTCCTACATATCTCAACCCCTCAATAATACCTGTTAGTTAGATTTTGTATTACTTCTGAGTTCACAGGGTGATGTAGTGGTCTTGTAAATTCTAGCTCATACTACACTTTGGAGTTGGAAAGAAAGTATGACCTTTATTCTATGTGAAGTTCTCCTGTTGTCCAAGATCTTAGAGGAAGGATGAATAGAGGGGATTATAGAGGGGTGAGGTGGTGCACATAAATTCTTTTCTATCTGTAAACTTAGGGTTATCTAAGTAATTTAAACAGTTCTTTCAATAAATCCTCCAGCCTCTTTTAACTAAACATCCTGGGATCATCACTCCCCTATTTTCTCTAATGAAGTATCCAGGAGTGGCTTACACCATCCACTGCCTACCACACACTACACACACAACCCTGGCTTCCACCATAGTGGAGAGGAAGACAACAAGGAACAACATTGCAGTCATGTGTGCGTGTGTGTGTGTGTGTGTGTGAACATTTTATTGTCCTCTACCTTTTCCTTTCCATCCATTTTTGTCTCAGGGAATTTTCTTCCTTAGGCCACTGTTACTAAAATTTCTGACAGAGAACAGAGGTTCTCAGAATGTAGCCCCAGATCAGCAATGGCCACATCATCTGAGAACTTGTCCAGATGCACAATCTAGACTTCACCCCAAGCCCAGTGAGTGAGAAACCATGGCCACTGGGCCCAACAACCTTGATTCAGCAAGTCTTCCAAACAATTCTGCTAAGTGCTAAATTGAGAATGACTAATTTAGATCATCAGATTTGTTTTGTTATTCAGCAAAGGGGGAAGAAAAGAAAATTCATGAATCCTTTTCCAGATAATGACCAGAAATGTCAAATCTTGATGCAAAATGTTTTGTTTGAAAGTCAGAAGTTGATTTATTTCTTAGATTCTTTTATTTGTAGATTTTCTGCTAAAACAAAAAGAGAAAAATAAAAGAAAGGAACAATATCTTCTTTTAGGAGGATGGATAACTCTGTACCTCTTATGGTCAGGGCCAAAGCTGGGGTGGGGAGAGAGAGAGAGAATAATTTAAGAATATGAAATTCATTTCACTTGCAGTGACTCAATGTTAATATGAGGATCACATTCTTTAATCATGCTCTCTTTAAATTCTGGTTCTACTTCAAAATCTGGCCCTGATCTGTATTTCCAGATTAATTTTTTGCTCTCTTCTTTAGGATCTCTCCAGCCCAGCCTTATAGTTTTGTTTGTATTCTCTTTCAGTGATTATGTTTCCAAACACTGGGCTCTGCTAGTTCCTCTTAAAAGATTCTCACCACTTTCCTTTAGCACATCTGAACTCTACCCATCTTTCAGACCTTGTTCATTCTTCTTTCTCTGTGAAATCTGCTGTGGCCATTACAGAATGATGTCCACCTCTAAACCTCTCTTGAGTTAATAGCTTCTTTTCATTGCCTATATGATGATCGTTTTTTAAAATATTGCCTAAGAGTTAGCAAATTTTGAAAACATAGCATAAAATAATCCCTTTATATCAAAAATTATACTTTAGCAGGAAGAAAAAAGCAAAGACAATATTGCCCTTCACCGTTTTGACAAGAGAAGAAACCAAAAGCCACCATCTCTTGAAAACATTGTCTGGGGAAGTGAGAAAGTTTTGTCCCTTCTTGAAGCCAATGAGAATAACCAAAGTAGTAAATCTCCACATCTCTCAGCAAATAGACAAACTCTGAAGGATGAGTATAGAGTCATTCAGAACAAGAAGGCCCACAAGGATCTAATGGTCCTCACATATCCTGAATCCACTGGCCCCAGAAGGGCCAAGGATGGAGACAATGATACCAGGAGGCTACATGACCAAGAAGAATACGGTGCAGCCCTCATCAGAAACAAGGTGCACCATGTAATGACAGTGACAGAATGGCGGGGGGAAGAAAACAAAGAGACCAATCCTAGAAATATTCTAACCAAAATTCCAGTAGATGTCAACCATGCTAAAGCCCTCTCCAAATGTAAGAGTCATCAACCGGGTGTACCAGCCCAGAATAGCCCAGTAAAAAACAAAAGCATCCGGCATATTCGACGCAGCACTCACTACCTACCACAGCTCTCCAAAGTGCGAAGAGTCCCCAGTGATTTTGAAGGCAGTGGTTATGGTTATGCAGATCTCCAAGGGAGAGGGGACAAGGACATCTCTCCTTTCAGTGGGGATGGCCAACCTTTTGAGGACATCTCTGGCAAAGAAGAAGCTTTTGGTCTCGACCTAGAAAGCACAGATAGACAAACAGGGCTCTTTGGTCCAGGTGAAGCTGAGACTGTGAACACTGACACAAGGGGCCTGGGTCCTAATGAGATCCCGGAGGGAAAGGAAGGTGGTGGTGATACCCTTTCAGCCAGGGCTGGGACCTCGAAAGAGGCAGGAGAGGCTGCTGTGAGTCTGGTAGAGGGCAGCAGTGACATCACTGGCAGTACCAGCTTCAGGGAGCTCCCTGGGAAGGAAGGAAGCAGAGTGGACACCGGCAGCCAGAATGCTCACCAAGGGAAAATAGAGCTTCATTACCCAAATGCCCTCTCCAAAGGGCAAAGCGAAGGGGGCAGTGCTGTTGTCACTGAAAGTGCCACTCACAATGAAATTCCTAAGCACGGCAAAGGTGGCACTAGAAAAGCTACGGAGCTGTCTGGTAGGAACCAAGAGGCCTTAAGTGAAAAACACAGATTTTCTAGTAAGGGCAAAAGCCAGGGCCTGATTATTCCTTCTCATGGTCTTGATAATGAAATTAAAAATGAAATTGGTTCCCACTGTGGCCCCCACAATGAGGAGAATATGATAACACACAGCAGGAAGAATTCTTACGTACCCCATGGGCAAAATGACTCGGTACGGAGTAAGGGTGGGTCACAAAGGCAAGGCCCTTGGGGTTACAGAAGACATCCTTCTAATAAGGGATTTAGCACCCGGAAAAGGGCCAGTAGCAGTGAGTCCTCTGACAGCAGCAGTTCAAGTGAGAGTGGCGGGCACTAGTCCTGTGGCTCTACCCATCGCTTTCCACTGGGCAGCAGAGGACAGGGTCCGACAGCTGACTGGGAGGGAGGATGGGTTGAGCAAGCCTAGAGCCCTGCCCTCCTGGTGTGTGGGGGGGGCACCATGTTAAGGATCAAAGTACAAATTCTAGTCAGGGTCATAATGCTTTTTCAAAAATCACTCATTGAGGATGTGTGTAACAGGCAGCATTTGAGCGGGTGTCGTTTGTAAAGTTTGTGAGTGTCACAAAAGCCTTTGTTATATTTTTTTGCTGTGTAAACATGGAAATAAACAATATTTCTCGATGACAATCTGTAAGTGGATGATGTATGAGGAATTCTGTGCTAGTGATGCATGATTTCAACAAGAGGAGTTCTGCCCCCCGCAAAGGCAGTGGGTATAAAGTCCCCATCCTGCTGAGCCCACTTCTCCTGAGTCCCTCTGCTCTAATAGACACAGTCCATTTCGTGTGCCACTGTGTGCTTTTTTCTATTGTACAGTTACATGCTCTCAAAGGCCAATTTTATTCCTGAAACAAACCTCATGTCACCACTTGAGTCAATGCTATCTCTTTCCAAACAGGAGGTTAAGGTGGAGGGAGAATAAGGGAAGAATTTGAGAAGAAGAAACAGAAATGAAAAAGCCAGACAAAAACAGCTTGAAAGACACTACTGGCCATTCCCAATTGTTCCCAGCCTATTTTTCCCCCTTCCTTTAGTAGAGGTGCTTTTCCAGCTATTGATGGCTTTGTGTCGCAGTTCTGAAAATTAGACATAAGTCTTCTGATAAGGAAAGGGGGGCAGTTCTGGAAGGTTTTGCTCTCTCTGGTAAGAGGAACTTACACACCTTCACTCCTTCTTATCTCACATTCTTCTTCTGGGATTAACATAAATATGATGTCTGGAAGTGCAGCAGCTGTTTTGTGGCCATGAGGAAAAGGACAAAACAGACATAGAGATGTCTCCTGCTTCCAGCGTCCTTGTTCTGTGAGACAAATCTTCCTCATGGGTTAAGTCACCATCAGTTTTGTTGTTATTGATAGCTAAGTCAAATTCCTAACTGACATACCTCTCCATTCTTAATTTCTTCCAAATGAGAAGACGGGTCAAGGGAAGAGGAAAAGGAGAAGCAGAAGATAGAGGAAGAAAAGAGCATATTCTCTTGCTCTTTAAGACCTAAGCTCCCAAACAGCATAAGCTATGACCAAACGTTCTGTGTAGCCCTTAGACTGTAGAGTTAAATAACACTGTAGTGCAAGTGATTGTCATAAACTCTGTGCTTCCTTCTTAAGATCTGACCTCCCACATTAGTAGACAGAAGATGCTTTCTCCTAAACCAAACGAGCAATATAAGCCATGGAATCGGTCCGATTCTACCACCTCCACACACACAGAGGCACACACAAACACACACATAGACGATAGTGGCCAACATGATTTGAGGATTATCATGTTATGTTCTATTAAATTCTTTCATCTGCATGGCTCCCCTATTATCTGAGTATGTCTACATTTTATAGATAAGAAACTGAGAAACTTTAATGCTCCAACTAGTACATTGGGATTTGTACCTAGGCAGCCTGGATCAAGTTTGGGCTGTTAAACACTCACTGTACTCCCTCATCACATAGCATAATATGCAATTCCTCTTAACATATGTGGGTGTGTATATAGAGAATGTACACCCAGGTTATATATGATATATATGACATAGGCCATATATGTATGTAGATAGAGGGATGAGTAAAATGCTAAGTAGATCCTGAAAACAATACACCATTTTTTCTTCCATGTGTTCTCCATCTTCTGTACATACCAGAGTTCAGTATCCATGAAAAGACCTTACACGTCACCTAATGTCACCACCAGAACTCCTTAATAAGCTATTCCTCATACTCTGCTTTTTTAAAAGAAAGACAATTTTGGCCAAAAAAAAAAAAAAGAGAGAGAGAGAAAAGCTTCAAGACAACTGATGAAGAAGCCTATATCAGAATTTAAATTGCAAATAAATGAATTAAAATCCACCTGCTAGATATATTGTGGGATATGTTGTGAATGGTCTGATCACATGCAGAACACTTGGGGTGGTAAAAAAAAAAAAAGCATGAATGAATGGAGGAAGTGGTGCTTTCTTTGGGCCATTCCAGGTGGGCATGTCCAGAGGTCATCTGTCCCAGTCTGGATCTCAGGTTCCGGTTAGAGTGTTTCCTCTCCATGCCTGCATGTTCATGGATACCTCTTTAAATTACCAGAAGGTTCATATTTTCTTCTTCCAATTAAAGGAACCAGGAATGTCCCCCAACATCTGGAGGCATTGCTCTTGGAAGCAGATGTGGAAGAGTTGGTCCAAACAGAGAAGATTAGAGACACACAGGATGCTCTGCTGGCAAGCACGGGGCTCGAGCTTTACCCAAACCTGGTTTCAACCACTAAGCTGCACTATCTTCAAATAAAAAAGTAAACATACGTTTCCAAAATAGGGCAGAAAACTTCATCCTCTCCTAGCTGCCTTGCAAGGGTTGAAAGAAGCGGACATGGTCTGCCACCTTGTGCCCAAAGGGAAAAGCTCTGTTGCCAGTCCTGGCAGCAGACTCCACACTGGGTCACTTGTTCACACACCTGCTTCTCCCTCCAACCTCACCTCCCCTGATTTCTCTGCTTGTAAACATCTGCCTTCATTTTGCAGCCTAATTAACACGTTCTTAGCAACTCCTGCCCCAACTGGGCCAAAATTACTGACTGTTTGGCATAACATTCAGCTCATTTGAAAAAATCCCTGAATAATGATGACATTTTACAAAACTCCACAGGGATCAAAAGAAGAAGAGATGAGTGTGATCCTTACAGGACTACAATTCTGTTGAGGAGAAAGGCATACAAAAGATAGAGGGCAGAATGTGCAGAGCTCAATAATGTCCATAATAGATAAATATGATGCAAAGGAAGTGATCAAGCAGCTTTGAGGGAAGGAGGTGATCAATTCAGTTTCTTCAAGTATTACACATTTAGAGGGGCTGCAGACAATATGTCTCAATGGGCAAATAAGAGTTTGCCAGTTGGTAACTTTAAATCATAGTACTTCTGCTCTCAAGCTCAAGAAAGATCAGCCACCAGCAACGAGGCAGTGGAGGTAGGTGAGGGGAGAGTCAGCAGAGGAAGAAGGAAGAAGCCCTGCCACAGGAAGTCACAGGGGCTATTGCTGTCCTGTAAATGTCCTCGCTGCTCAGGCTTCAGCAAGACAGCATGAGTTTTAAGACACTCCAATGCTTTCACAGAAACTTACCTTTCAAAAACAATTTCTAGCAATGTACACTCTTCTAGTTAAGATATTAATTCTTACAACCATAGTATTAAAATACAGTATTAGGTGGCTCAGAGGAAAAGAAGAAATAGATGAGATTGAATGAAGGTAGTGAACAGGGGAATTGGAAGCAGAAAGAGAAGGGGTAGGGGATAAAGAAAGCCCATAAAGAAAGAAGAGCAAAAATCCAGTACCACCTCAAAGGCAGAAACTCAGATAAGAAAAAATATAAAAACCATCAGCGAGCTTACAATATCTGTAAGAATGGTTAAATGAAATAGAAGGTTTGGACATTGGGTAATAAGGACCAGAGAACTGCAAGCCAACACTGGGTCATTAAATGGACAACACTACACATTTATGAGATAGTTTTGTGTAGCATGTATGTCTGTTTAGAAGCATGGCTGCTGCGATATTTGAATTGTAAGTAGACTGTTATGATTGTTAGGCTAATGGGTTAATAATAAAATTTTAAATAATTTCAATTTTAAATATTTTAATGTAATAAAGTAGAGAGCTTTAGGAAGATAGCCAAGCTGTTTATATGCAGAAAGTAAGCCATGCTGGATTTTTAGCAAAGAGGTGATTCTGATGGAGGTGGTCTGGCACCGATCCTAGAAACACTGTTGAGTGAGTAGCTGGAGTAAGATTTATGCTGTAAGGCCATGGATGGGGCCCAAGGTTTCATTTGTGAAATATTCTTCACATGATTTTAATATAAGCCCAAATTTGAAGTCACTGGCATGAGCATCTTTCCCAGTGACCTTCAGATCATTCTTCTTGGGTCTCCTGTGAGTTCATGGTGATATTCCACTCTATAATAAAGAGAGAGTTTGTCGTCTCTGTGATAGCTTCCTATCAACAAATAATGGAAATATGAATAAAAGGGAAATCTACAAGATGCCATACAAAAATGGGCCCAACAGGCTCTTGTGAAACTGGAATTACTCAGTGGGTGTATGTGGCTTCCCCAATTCAGTACTCTGTGGAAAATAGTCCGGTGACACCAGAGCTGTGGTGTGGAGGTGGTCACACCACCAGTCAGTCATTTGGACAAGATGTGACCGCATCTATTCAAAGCTCCATGTCCTGCAGAACAGAAAGCAGGAGTAGGAGACAGAAGGAACTGAAGGAGTGAAAGTTGACAGGGCAAAGGAGCAAGAGTCACAAGGTTCTGCCTGGATATGGCGCTTGCTGCCTTCTGTTGCACGTGGGCTGGAGTTCTGGAAGAGGCTCCCTGGGAATGGGAACTTAGGAGGAGGAGTGATGATCCATGAATTCACTGGGAACCTACCTCTGTCCTGGTTCAGTCTAGGAGTTCTTTCTTCCCCAGAGATCCAGGTGGATGAAAGGGACGAGCCTCTTCCAGGGAAGGGCCAGCAGTAGCCATCAGATTCTGTCACAGGAACTGGAGGGAGGGCGGTTGTGACCACCCCGTGGTCACAGCGCCACCTGTCGCCAGTGGAAAGCAGTCTGTCCAACCCACTATGGTGTGTGGTCTTTTAGGGAGTCCTGAGGGACTCCTAGGGGTACTCCTTTATTTTAGCTTCCTCTTGCTTGTTCATCGTCACGTACTAAAATCTGTGAAAGTGACCTTGAACAATTTGCTTGTGTTTCTTCTTCAAATACCTTAAAGCTTTTTCTGACCATAAAAGAAAGGTCCAGTATATAAAATCACAAAAACTATAAAGGAAAAGTCATAACTTCATCACATTTTTCCTTCCAGTTCTTTTTCTAAGAGTTATGTATAAAAAAACTTGTCTCATGCTTTGCATTCTTTTTGGCATCCTGTTCTATCCTCTTAATGTATCATTTTGCCACATTATTAAAAATTATTTTAAATTTCATTATGTAAATCTACCATAATTTGTTCAGTCTACTATTGAAGGATATTTAATATTTTCCCAATTATTCTGTATTGTGCTTTTAAGTTAAATCTTAATGCCACTGACATCTCACCATCATCAATATTTTTCAACTTCATTGACAAAAATTATACATGATCGCTACCAATTCTTTTTAAATGGCTTCATAGAATTGTACCTCTTGAATATTTTCAGCTAAATCACTACTTATGGACATTTAAATCATTTTTAGATAATAAACCACTGCTACAATACATATCTTTGGTTGTGTACCTTTGTGTATCATAGTAGGGTAAATTGCTAGCATTACCAAGCCTGTTAAATATCAGATAAAAAATGCATCACCAAGTTGCATATACCTAACACTGTGTTCTCAGAGGGATTAACTCTTCAGTTTTACAGCAGTGCAAAAGCAATGTGTGTCCAGTAGAAGTTATACTTCAAATTGTGATGTTTTTCTTGCCTGGCTTTCTCAGGAAACTGGGGAGTGGCTGGGAGACCCAAGTCTCACACTGGGCCACCATCACAAGTGGCGACAAATGATAATCATAGGGTGCTGTGTTGTTAGTGTGCTCTGGATACAGATAATAATTGCATGAGATATTCAGTATTTTGTTATAAAATATGTTTTATATTGATGAGTTTGCCCGATTGTAGGCTGAGCAGGTGTAGGTTGGCTGGCCAAGCTATGAAGATCTGTACTGTAGGTGTATTAAATCCATTTTCAGTCTATAACATTTTCAACGAAGGAAGGATACACTCTCCTGAGAACTCCAGAATCATCTGTATTGCACTTGACATAAATTTCCCTCTGGACACCTATCCCTCACGTGTGGCAGACTCGGCCAGGAGGGTCACCTGCAGATCTTTCTATGAAGCACACCTTCTGAAGCTCCCTCCAAGGTTCTGATTCCCTGCGGGTTCCTGGAATCTTGTTTTAGGAAAGGACTCAGCAACACTAATAGGCAGCCAGGGCTGAGAAGAGACCCAGGCTGGAGAGAACCTGAAATGATGAAAACTAGGAATGGTCACTAGAGGGCAGCATCGTTCACTTTTTAAGGATTTTAAAAATAAAATTAATCCGAAAGAAAGTGACATTTTTACTTTTATTCCCAATTTGGAAATGATATCTCCTCATAGGAATATATTGTAAAATATATGAACAGGTACCTCTCTTTTATAACTCCCGTATCACACTACTTTTAAACTCAATAATTAATTTTTTTAAATTTTATTTTGTTGGTACATTTTAGGTATACAATATAATGACATTCATCATTGGAAATTTGCACCTTTACATAAACCAACTTGGATCTTATTTTTTCCCCTTCCCCTGCCCTCCCTTCAACCCCTACATCCCTCCCTATTTGCAAAGACTTTATTTCCTTTTTTCATTTTCTCATATTAATTCCATTCCCTTCTTTAGTTTCCCCTACCCGTCCCACTTCCCCTTCTCCTTCCCCTTTGCCCCCTTTCTTCCTATTTCATGATATCTATTAAACCTTTCAGTTCTTATTTACACTTTCAGTTTCTCACACTAGAGAAACTATTTGATATTCACATATGTGGGTCCTATTTATTTCACTTAAGAGTATCACCTTAATGTGTATCCATTTAGCTATGTCTCTAATTTATCATTTTTTATGGCTGAGTAGTACTCCACTTTATTTTAAAAAACTACATTTTCTTTATCCAGTCTCCAGTTGATGGGCAATTGGGCTGCTTCCAAGTTTTAGCTATTACAAACTGTGCTGCTATGAATATGGGCACACATATATCATTGTGGTATGCTTCTTTTAATTCTTTGGGGAAGATACCAGCAGGGGAATAGCTGGGTCAAATGGCACTTCCAGTCCTAGTTCTTTGAGGTATCTCCATACTGATTTATACAGTGGCTACACCAGTCTGCACTCCCACCAGCAGTGGAGCAGGGTTCCTCTTGCCCCACAGCCCCACCAGCATTTGTTATTGGTTGATTTCATGATAGCAGCCATTCTTTCTGGGGTGAGGTGGAATCTCAGTGTTGTTTTCATTTGCATCTCTTGAATGACCAGTGATGTTGAACATTTTTTCATATGTTTATTTGCCCTTTCTACTTCTTTGGGAAATGTCTGTTCATTTCAGATGCCCATTTTTGGATTGGGTCTTTAAATTTGGGAGGTCTGATTTTTTAAAGTTCTTTATAGATTCAAGATAGTAGACCTTTGTCTGAGGAACAGCAGGTGAAAATTTTTTCCCACATTGTGGGTTGTCTCTTCACTCTGTTGGTGGTTTCTCTCACTGTGCAGATGCTTTTTAGTAGATCCCACTTGTTGATTCTTTGTGCTAGTTCACAGGCAACTGAGGTTTTGTTCATAAAATCTTTTCGTACACCAATGTCTTCAAGAGTTCTACCTAACCTCTGTTCCAGCCAGTTCAGCATTTGTTTTAGTATTTAGATCTTTAATCCATTTCAATTTTAGTTGAGTGCATAGTGAGAGATATAGGTCTAGTTTTAATCTTTGGCAAGTTGAAACCCATTTTTTCCAGCACCATTTATTAAAGAGGCTATCTTTCCTCGAGTGAGGGTGTTTGGCTCCTTTGTCAAAGATGAGAGGTGGCTGAGTGTCTCTGGAGTTGTTTCTTCATCTTCTACTCTGTTCCACTGATCCTCAGGTCTGTTTCTTTGCCAGTACAATGCTGTTTTTATCACAGTAGCTTTGTAGTATAGTTTCAAGTTAGGGGTTGTAATACCCCTTGCCATATCTCTGTTACCTAGAATTGCTTTTGCTATTCTGGGTCTCTTCTTGTTCCAAATGAATTTTTGAATCATTTTCTCATGGTCTGTGAAGTATGCTGCTGGGATTTCAATTGGGATTGCATTGAATCTATATAGCAGTTTTGGAAGTATGGCCATTTTCACTATGTTGATCCTTCCTACCCAGGAGCAGGGGATGTCTTTCCATTTTCTGATATCATCTTTAATCTCTCTTTTCAGAGTGCAGTAGTTTTCAGAGAAGAGGTCTCTGGTTTCTTTTGTTAGATTGATTCCTAGGTGTTTCAGTTTTTTGAATGCTATTGTGAAAGGAATTGTTTGTCCTATTTCTCTCTCGGTGAGTCTGTTGTTTTTGTACAGAAAAGCTATTGATTTTTGTGTGTTGACCTTGTATCCAGCTCCTTTACTGAATTTCGTTATTAAGTCCAGAAGATTTTTGGTGGCGTTCTTGTGGACTTCTATATAGAGTATCATGTCATCTGCAAATAATGACAATTTGACTTTTGCATTTCCTATCTTTATTTCTTTTATTTCTTTCGTTTGCCTAACTGCCATGGCTAATGTTTCAAAAACTATATTGAACAGGAGTGGTGATAGTGAACATCCTTGTCTTGCTCTTGATTTTTTTGTGAAGGATTTCAGTTTTGGACCATTTAGTATGATATTGGCTGTTGGTTTTTCATAGATGGCTTTTATCAGATTGAGGTAGAGACCATCTATACCAATTTGTGTAGGGTTTTTTTTTTATCATAAATGCATTTTGGATTGTGTCAAATGCTTTTTCTGCATCTATTCAGATGATCATATAGCTTTTGTCCTTAGCTCTATTGATATTGTGTATTACATTCATTGATTTGCATATGTTGAATCACCCCTGCATCCCTGGGTTGAATCCTACTTGGTCAGGGTGTATGATCTTCTTGATGATCTTCTGCATTCTATTTGCCAGTATCTTACTGAGGATTTTTGCATCCATGTTCATTAGTGAGATTGGCCTATATATAGTTCTCTTTTTTGGTTGGGTCTTTCTCTGCATTGCGGATCAAGGTGATGCTTGCTTCCGGGAATGAATACGGGAGTATTGCTTGCCTTTCAATTTCATTGAAGAGTTTAAACAGTAGTGGCAGTAGTTCCTCTCTAAATGTCTTGTAGAATTCAGCAGTGAAGCCATCAGGGCCCGGGCTTTTCTTAGTTGGTAAGTTTTTAATTACGTTTTCAATTTCATTGATTGATATTGGGTTGTTTAGAATTTTTAGGTCTTCTTCGTTCAACTTTTGTAATTCATATGTATCTAGGAATCTGTCCATTTCTTCTGTGTTTTCCATCTTATTGGTGTATAGGTTCTCAAAGTAGGTATTGATGATCCTCTGGATTTCTGCTGGGTCTGTTGTAATTTCACCCCTAATTGTATGGGTTTTCTTTCCTTTTTCGGATAAGGTTGGCTAAGGGTTTGTCAGTTTTGTTGATTCTTTCAAAGAACCAACTCTTGGCTTCATTAATTTTATTGTATCATTCTCTTAGTCTCCATTGCATTAATTTCTGCTCTGATCTTTATAATTTCTTCCCTTGTATGAGCTTTGGGTTTGTCCTGATCTTCTCTTTCTAGACACTTGAGGTTCAGCATCAGGTTGTTTAATTGGGCTCACTCTGTTTTCCTAATATGAGTATTCACTGCTATGAATTTCCCTCGTAAGACTGCTTTCATTGTGTCCCATAGATTCTGATATGTTGTATTGTCATTGTCATTTAATTGAAGGAACTGTCTGATTTCTTCTTTAATTTCCTCTGTGATGCATTGGTTATTCAGAAGTGTGTTGGGCAGTTTCCACATGTTTATGAAATTTTTGCAGTTTCTTTTGCGATTGATCTCCAATTTTATTGCACTATGGTCTGATAATATACAGGGGATAACTGCAATTCCTTTGCACTTACTTAAACATGTTCTATGAGTGAGTATGTAGTCTATTTTGGAGAATGACCCACGTGCAGCTGAAAAGAATGTGTATTCTTATTTTGTGGGGTGGAAGACTCTGTAAACATCTGTTAAGTTCATTTGTTCAAGAGTTTGATAAAGTTCTAGTATTTTGTTGTTTATTTTTTGTCTAGTTGATCTATCTATTTGTGACAGTGGGGTGTTGAGGTCCCCTACTAATATTGTATTAATGCTTATATGATTTTTCATGTGTGTTAGTATTTGTTTTATATAGTTCAGCACACTAGTGTTTGGTGCATAGATATTTATGATTGTCATCACTTCCTCTTGGATTCTTCCCTTTACAAGGATGTAGTGTCCTTCTTTGTCTCCCTTAATCAGTGTTGGTTTGAAATTCACTTGATCTGCAAAGAGGATAGCATGGAGTATTATTTTCCGCCCTTTAACTTTCAGTCTGTGAGTTTCTTTTTGAATTAAATGTGTTTCTTGATGCAGCATATTGTTGGATTTTGCTTCTTGACCCATTCTGCCAGTCTATTTCTTTTGATTGGTGAATTGAGACCTTTACCATTGATAGTTATAACTGATATGTATTGACTTATCATTGTGATGACTTTTTCTTTTTTGTTGGATTCTCCCCCTTTGCATTTAATTTCTTGTCATGCCTGATGGATTCATTCTGCTGAGCATCCTTAGGCTGTGATTCTCATTGTCTTTTCCTAGAATATTGTCTAAAATATTTTGGTGTGCTGGTTTGGTACTCATGAAGTTCCTAAGGTGCTCTTTGTCATGAAAGTATCTTATTTCTCCTTCAATTTTGAAAGATGGTTTTGCATAGTACATCAATCTGGGTTGGAGGTTGTTTTCCTTTAGGGCTTGGAATATGTCACTCCAAGCTCTTCTTGCCTTGAGGATTTGCATTGAGAATTCTGCTCTGATTCTGATGGACTTTCCCTTGAATGTGATTTGTTTCTTTTCTCTCACTGCTTGTAGAACTTTGTCCTTCTGTTGGGTTTCTGGAATTTTAACAATTATATGCCTATGTGTAGATGTTTTTTTAATTAAGGCTAGTTGGAGTCCTATATGCCTCATTTATCTGTATGTCAAGTTCTTTTCCCTTCCTTGGGAAGTTTTCTGCCATCAGTTCTGTGAATAGTTTTTTTATGTCATCTGCACTCTCTCCTGTTTCTTCATTGACTCCAATCAGTCTTATGTTATTCTTCTTGCATCATCTAGCTGTTGCTGGATTGATCTCCCGTGGTCCCTTGCAATTTTAAAACAATTTTTTCTTTTCCTGGTCACTAATTGCAATCTTATCTTCTATATCTGAAATTCTGTCCTCATATTGGCTCATTTTGCTGCATAGACTTTCAATGGAGTTTTTAATCTCCTGGAAATCTGTTTGCACCCATTTATTTCCTATGTTGGGGTTCCATCATGTTCCTCAGATCCTCTCTAGATTTATCAATCGTGTCTTGCACTATTGGCACAATTCTGTTGTTATCTAAGAAATTATTTCTGATTTCATTTTTTCCAGATCCTCTTTTTTTTTTTTGCCAGTTCAGGGAGTCCAGGTGGTTGAGTATTAGAGTGTTCCATCTTGTTTCCCTTTGAGGTTGCTTTATGTGATGTGGAAATCTGGTTTTGAGGCTTGTTTACGTGTCTTCTCAGTTCAACAGTGTGTGTCAGGGGGTGCTGTGTGGCTCACCTCCCCTGTGTTGGGAGCAGTGCTATGGCGGCCCAGAAGCCTCCTCCTCTGCTCTGGAAGTGGTGGTACGTCAACCTGGAAGCCTCCTCCTCTCTCCCCTAAACTCCATAATTTAAAGAGCTGTTTTATTAGAATAGTGGTAGCCCTCAGAAACTTTTAGTCTAGGGTTTTTTTGCACACACCCCTTCTACAAAACCCAAAATATATTGTTTCTAAGATAATAGCTAGAATTGATCTTCACTAAACACCTCTTTTGTTTCTTATTAATATCTGGATCTCATTAAAGCCCAGGAGCGGCTGTGCTTGGTTTTGTGAGAAAACTCTGCCATTCTCCTCCTAATTCACTCTCTAGAGGTGGATGGGTTTTTGAAAGGAAACTCACAGGTCATCTAAAGCAGGAACATCGTGTTTTAGCTGATAATCTTGCTGTTGCTTATGTACTTACACTAGAAGAAAGCTCACTATATTACACTTCAGGTTCAAGGTAAAATGATTCATTGTTTTTCCACATAACATTGTTAATGTTTTCTACCCTTCTCATCCCATTAAACAATTTTCTCTGACCTTTCATGTGACCCTTCACCATACTGGTTACTGCCACTTCGTTGGGCACAATATTCATCATGTTATTCTAACACCTGAGCACAGAATGTGACAATTACCTCCTTTATTCTGGCGACTCACTCCTATTAATATAATCTAATAGTGTAGCTGTTCCTTGACATCTACAAAATGCTTGTACCAGTACTTGGCCCTAAATTCCAGCTGGATTAATGTTTTCTTTACTTCTTAAGTAATTTCAAATTACATAAATTCTAACCTCTGTTGCAAGCAAACAATTAAGATGAATCTAATCTGTCAGCTCTTAATTGGGCTTATCTGCAATTCTAACATCAGGCAGGAGCCATCCACAAATGGTTCAGAATGGACAAAAAATATAGTTCAGAATGCTTTACTCCTAAAGTGTACAAGTTATTTTTATAGAGGAAAAGGAAGTAACATACAGAAAGCTGATATGACATTCAGATAGCTCCACTGGCAAACAGTTGGCATTTGCCTTATTTGAAACTGGTGTGAGCAGCTGGAAGCCTTTGGTCGACTGATGCTCAGGTGCTATGACAGGTTGAGGTGAGGCTGCTTGTTGTAAGAGTAGGTTATAGGAAAATGGTCAAAATATGTTATATGCATGTACAAATATGCCAAAAGGAGACCCGCTATTCTTTTTTTTTTTTGGTACTGGGGATCGAACTTGTGTCCTTGGCTTTCGAGCCAAGTGGCAGAACCACTGAGCTAAATCCCCGGCCACAGGAGACCCACTATTCTGCATAGTTAATATGCGTAAAGAAAAAAAGAGCAGGTTGACACAGCAAGTTAAACTATAATGTCAAGTTAGGTTACAGCTCATTATGCATGTAGAAACTTTTAGGCCAAACTTAAATCGATTTAACATCTGCTTCTGCTGATTTTGCGTGTTTGTTTGCTTCATAGAACCAATATTAAATCAACTGTACTCCTTTATATGTTAAACCACTAGTTTTCAGAACCAAAATGCAAGTAGTATATTTCTTCATGCTATTTACCCAATCATTTTGGAGCCTCAATCTCATCACCCTATATATGAACTATCACTCCCAGTTTTTGAGATGCAAATAACTTCTGGGTGTTCATTTCAGATGTTTGTAGGAATGCTGAGCAGGCTGGGGGCAAAGACAGAGCAGTGCCTTGCAGCATTCTGATTGGCTCCCCTGTAGTCTGATGCTGATCCATTAATCAATACTTGTTGAGTGTAGCTGTTCAGCTAATTATGAATATGGCTCTATTATTACCTACCCTAGATTTGTCCACAACAGAATGTTGTCAAATGCCTTGCTAATGACAACAGGCTGAGTTCTACAGAATTTTCTAAATCTGTTTGACCAAGAATACTTCTAAAAGATGAAATCAGAATAGTGACAAAATAATATAAAAATTATAATAATATAAGCTTAAAAATAATAGAAGACTTTCACTCTGGCAAAGGTAGAATAAAAGTGCTTTTACCTATTCCTTCCACTAATCACAGCTGAAATTCCTGGATACTCCTAACATGAATCAGATAAAACCCTGAAAGATGGAAATAATTAGACAGATTGGCCTGGGACCTTTGACTCAAACAATCACTCATAAGCAGTAAGTTCCCTGAGTTTTGTTTTTGCTTCATATATCCTGGATTTGGAGCAAAAGAATCTGGTAGTCCAAAAAGTCTTAAAAAGTGTAAGGGGGAAAAAAACAGTAAAAGCCTGCACTCTTTAGCCAAAGGAAATAAAAAGGCAATCCAGAAAGACCGGAAACTTTTAGACAATAACCACTCCATGGTAGTCAAACACTACAGAAAAATCTGTTGCCCTGTGCAAACTAAGGCTGAATGAGACCCTAGACTTCCACCTTCATGAGGACATTGCAGGTGCCAGTGGAGGTTATGTTGGGAGCCACATTTCCATCCTGCCTGGAATCAGGAGGAGCTCATCTCAAGAACCACACATACACTTGGATGTCAAGGACGAGTAAGAGAGAAACCTAGACTCCTACCTACACCTGCTAGAGTGGTGTAGAGAAAGCCAGCTGAACCAGAAGGGAAATAAGATCCCAAGTTCAACCCCATAATATAAAAATACCCAGGACTTGTTTGAAAATTTCACATCATAGAAGGAAACAGGAAGATCTCCAGCTGAATGGAAAAGAGGCAACCGATAAATGGCATGCTTGGATGATAGAAATGCTAGAATTATCTAACAAATCATTGTAAGGCAGTCACAAAAATGCTTCCTTGAAAAGACTTATGAATACACTTCAGACAACTGAAAAATAGTCTCAGCCGAGAAATAGAAGATAGAAGAACCAAGTAGAAATGTTAGAACTGAAAGATACAATAACAAAACATTTTTAAAACTCAGTGGATGAGAAGAACAGAGGGAACAAAGGAAAGAATTGGTGAACTGGAAGTGAGAACAATTGAAAATATTCAATCTGAACAGAGAGCAAAGAGACTGAAAAACAAAACAAAGCCTTGGGACCTGTGGGGTTGTAACAGAAGTTCTAACATTTGTGTGACTGCAGTTGCAGAAGGACAGGAAAAGGGACAGGGCTGAAAAAATACTTGAAGATATAATGGCTGAAAACCTACAGATTTAGGCTATTATCAAAAAGATAAACAATAACGATAACAAAGGCTGGCAAAGATACAGAGCAAGGAAATTCTCATACACTGCTGGTGGGAATGTAAATTATTATGATACAGAGTTTCCTCAAAAAAACTAGGAATAGGCCCAGGGATTTAGCTCAGTGGTTCCACTGCCTGCCTTGCAAGCGCAAGGTCCCGAGTTCGATCCCCAGTACCAAAAAACCCAAAAAACCCCAAAAAACAAAGAAACAAAACTATGAATAGAGCTGTCATATGATCCAGGGGTCCCACTACTGGATCTACATCCAAAGGAACTGAAGCTGGACTACAGATTCAAACAGCTGAGTGAACATCAGACAGGATAAATCTAAAGAAACCTACAGTAAGCTGAAAAGATCATGGAGGTTTCTCCTTTCTGAGTAAACAGAGAATCTGATGCACCCAGTGGGCTAATCCTTCTAGAGTAAGGTCATCTGATATTCCAATTAATGGAGGATTCTGTTTCCCAGCCCAATTAGAAGGCTAGCAGAACCTGTCATCAAAATGTTATTGCATTGCCTCGCAGGAATCTTTCATGCATGATGCTTGTTGGAGGGAACAAGAGGACAGAGAGTGGAGACTTCACTGTGCCTAAAAGAACAGGCTTTTTGCTATTATTGCTGTTTGTTAATAAATGCTTGAACATCCGTATTCTGTATGACTTGTTTTCACTTTTATATACCATCACTGTATCAAAGTTGTGAGGAAGAAGCTCTGTAGTTCTTAACTACTCTCAATTATTGGATGTTATCAGTATTTACCATTGGCACTTCATAGTTGTGAATTGCTTAATCAACTGAAATCATTCATAATTATATAGTACCAAACAGCCCTATTATAACAATAATAGCAGGTAAGGGATTAGTCTACATTTTATAAATTATATGCTTGGAATACATTAAGCCAGTCTTCCATATTTAATGATAATGTACTGCTTATAGGAAAGATCAAATCACCTGGCTTAAGTTGAGAGGAATAAGACACACATCAAATCCTAAGAGTAGGACTTAATTCTTGGCTATTTGGATAGGAATTAGGGTATTGGGCAAGTGCACTTGAGTAGAGGGTCCTGTGAACTTGAAAAATGATAGGAATGAAAGGAAAATTGGAAAACACAAAAACAAATGTAATTCGAGTGTCAGGGAAATATATTTATAAATATCAAACCACCCTAAACGTCAGAGGCTTAAAACAAGAAGCATTTTATTTAGCTCCTAGGCTCTTGGCTAGGCTGGATTGTTCTTCCAGACTGAAGTGCCCACTGACCTCCTGTTGTCATTCATGCACCTGTGCTTGGCTTGCTCTTGGTTGAGGAATGGATGATCAGCAGCCACACTCACTGGTGATTAGCGGGCTCCACTGGTCTCCTAATGGCCTTTCCTCCTTTAGCAGGCTAGTCCAGGCTCATTCTCTTGACAGTATTCCATGTAAGCACTTTCCAATTCCCAGAATACCTCATGATTGCTGATGACCCATTGGCAAAAGCAAACCACAACGCAAAGCCGTGAGCCACACAACTACTTATGCAACAGCCACCTAACAAAGGATGTGGTAAGGGAAGGGGCAACATTGCAGCCATGTTTTCATTGCCCCTGAAAGAGTGTGCCAGCCATAAATATCACACCAAGTAATGTCAATCTTTGTCTACTCTCTTACTGGGTGACTCTTCCTACCATAGGAACAGAGCCTTCTCTTAAACACTGGTCCTGCATAGGAATTCATTTTTAAGTGCTCTATAATTTCAGGTTTGAAAGAGCTCAAAAAAAAGAGTTACAGTATGACTGTAATTCATTTATTCAACAAATGTGTACTGAGAGCCTACATGATACTAATCATTAAGGACATTGTTGTGAACAAGGCAAGTTAAAATTCCTACCTTTAGGAGTTTACATTTAGGGTGCACACAGGTAATAAACAAGTTAAAGATGTAAAATAAACAGTATGTTTTACAATAACAAATACACCAATGGAATGAGTGAGAAGAGAAAAGTAGTCTAAGCATGGGTTAGAATCCTTGGTCAGACTAAGGTTTAGAGATTAGAGAACCAGGAAGAACCAGCAAAAAAATACCAGGCCTGAGCAGCCAGTGAGGTTGGAAGAAAGGTGAACAAATGGAAACCGACTATTTTGATACACTTTGTCTTGCAGAGCTGAGGTCAATCTACGGTGATAATATTAGATGCTAGAGGTTTCACATTTTTTTTGTTGTTGTTGTTAAATTCTTTTATTGGTACATTTTAGGTATACAACACATTTACATTTTTCATTGGGAACTTGTACCTTTACATAATGTATCTTGGTTCTTATTTTTTCCCTATTCCTAGCCCTCCCTTCACCCTCTCCACCCTTCCCTATTTACAATGACTTTATTTCCATTTTTTCCATTTCTCATCATTTTTCCTTTCCCTTCTTTCCTTTCCCCTGACCCTCCCACTACCTCAACCATTTTGGACCTTTTCTTCCTATTTTACATTATCGATTATTCATTCTAATCATTAGTACATTTTAGGTATACAATATAATGACATTCATCATTGGAAATTTGCACCTTTACATAGTTTCTCTTGGTTCTTATTTTTCACCCTTGCCCAGCCCTCCCTTCCACCCCTCCATCCCTCCCTATTTACAAAGATTTTGTTCCTATTTTTCCATTTTCTCATATTAATCCCATTCCCTTCTATCCTTTCCCCAGCCCTACCACTTCCTTCCCCTTTGCCCCTTTTCTTCCTATTTCACATTATCTATTATACATTTTAGTCCTTATTTACACTTTCAGTTTCTCACAACAGAGAAACTATTCCGTATTTATACATGTGTGTCCTTTTTATTTCACTTAAGAGTATTGCCTCAATGTGCATCCACTTAGCTATAAATGTCTCTAATTTCTCAGTTTTTATGCCTGAGTAGTACTCCATTTTATTTAAAAAAACACATTTTCTTTATCTGGTCTCCAGTAGATGGGCATTTGGGCTGTTTCCAAGTTTTACCTATCACAAACTGTGCTGCTATGAACATGGGCACACATATATCACTGTGGTATGATTCTTTTAATTCTTTGGGGAAGATCCCCAGCAGTGGAATAGTAGAGTCAAATGGAACTTCCAGTCCTAGTTCTTTGAGGTATCTCCATACTGATTTCCACACTGCTTGCACCAGTCTACACTCCCACTAGCAGTAGAGCAGGGTTCCTCTTTCCCCACAGCCCCGCCAGCATTTGTTGTTGGTTGATTTCATGATAGCAGCCATTCTTTCTGGAGTGAGGTGGAATGTCAGCGTTTTCATTTGCATCTCTTTAATGACTAGTGATGTTGAACATTTTTTCATGTATTTAGTTGGTATTTCTACTTCTTTGTCTGAGAAAGGTCTGTTCATTTCAGATGCCCATTTTTCGATTGGGTCTTTAAATTTGGGAGGTCTGATCTTTTTAAGTTCTTTACAGATTCGAGATAGTAGACCTTTGTCTGAGGAAGAGCAGGTGAAGATTTTTTCCCACATTGTGGGTTGTCTCTTCACACTGCTGGTGGTTTCTCTTGCTGTGCAGAAGCTTTTTAATAAGAAGAGATCCCATTTGTTGATTGTTTGTGCTAGTTCATGGGCAACTGAGGTTTTGTTCATAAAATCTTTTCCTACACCGATGTCTTCAAGGGTTCTACCTAACCTCTGTTCCAACTGGTTCAGAGTTTCTATTTTAATATTTAGATCTTTAATCCATTTTGATTTTAGTTAAGTGCATGGCGAGAGATATAGGTCCAGTTTTAATCTTTGGCAAGTTAAAGCCCAATTTTCCCAGCACCATTTATTAAAGAGACTATCTTTCCTCCAGTGAGGGTGTTTGGCTCCTTTATCAAAGATGAGGTGACTGAGTGTGTCTGGAGTTGTTTCTTCATCTTCTAATCTGTTCCACTGGTCCTCAGGTCTGGTTCTTTGCCATTACCATGATGTTTTTATCACAGTAGCTTTGTAGTATAGTTGCAGGTTGGGGATTGTGATACCCCCTGCCATGTCTTTGTTACCTAGAATTACTTTTTCTATTCTGGGTCACTTCTTGTTCCAAATGAATTTCTGGATTGTTTTCTCAAGGTCCATGAAGTATGCTGCTGGGATCTCAATTGCAATTGCATTAAATCTATATAGCAGTTATGGAAGTATGGCCATTTTCACTATATTAATCCTTCCTACCCAAGAGCAGGGGATGGCTGTCCATTTTCTGATATCATCTTCAATCTCTCTTTTCAGAGTGCCATAGTTTTCAGAGAAGAGGTCTTTGATTTCTTTCATTAGGTTGATTCCTAGGTGTTTCAGTTTTTTGGATGCTATTGTGAAAGGAATTATTTGCCCTATTTCTCTCTCAGTGAGTCTGTCATTGGTGTAGAGGAAAGCTATTGATTTTTGTGTGTTGACCTTGTAACCAGCTACTTGACTGAATTTGGTTATTAAGTCTAGAAGACTTTTGGTGGAGTTCTTGGGGTCTTCTATGTGGAGTATCATGTCATGGGCCAATAATGACAATTTGACTTCTTCATTACCTATCTTTATTCCTTTTATTTCTTTCTCTTGTCTAATTGCTGTGGCTAATGTTTCCAGAACTATATTGAACAAGAGTGGTGATAGTGGACATCCTTGTCTTCTTCCTGATTTTAGTGTGAAGGATTTCAGTTTTTGACCATTTAGTATGATATTGGCTGTTGGTTTTTCATAGATGGCTTCTATCAGTTTGAGGGAGAGACCATCTATTCCAATTTTTTGTAGGGTTTTTATCATAAATGCATGTTGGATTTTGTCAAATGCTTTTTCTGCATCTAGGGAGATAATCATATGGTTTTTGTCCTTGGCTCTATTGATATTGTGTATTACATTGATTGATTTGCATATATTGAACCATCCCTGCATCCCTGGGATGAATCCCACTTGATCAGGGTGTATGATCTTCTTGATGATCTTCTGCATTCTGTTTGCCATTATCTTATTAAGGATTTTTGCATCTGTGTTCATTAGTGAGATTGGCCTATAGTTTTCTTTTTCAGTTGGGTCTTTCTCTGCTTTGGGGATCAAGGTGATGCTTGCTTCCAGGAATCAATTTGGGAGTATTGCTTCCCTTTCAATTTCACTGAAGAGTTTAAACAGCAGTGGCAGTAGTTCCTCTCTAAATGTCTTGTAGAATTCAGCAGTGAAGCCATCAGGGCCCGGGCTTTTCTTAGTTGATAAGTTTTTAATTACATTTTCAATTTCATGGGTTGATATTGAGTTGTTCATATTTTTTAGGTCTTCTTCGTTCAACTTTGGTAATTCATATGTATCTAGGAATCTGTCCATTTCTTCTGTGTTGTCCATCTTATTGGTGTATAGGTTCTGGACGTAGGTATTGATGATCCTCTGGATTTCTGCTGGGTCCCTTTTCATTCCTAATTGCATGGATTTGGGCCTTTTCTTTCCTTTTTCTGACAAGGTTGGCTAAGGCTTTGTCAATTTTATTGATTCTTTCAAAGAACCAACTCTTGGCTTCATTGATTTTTTTGTATCATTCTCTTAGTCTCCATTGCATTGATTTCTCCTCTGATCTTTATAATTTCCTCCCTTGTATGAGCTCTGGGTTGTCCTGCTCTTCTTTTTCTAGAAGCTTGAGGTTCAGCATCAGGTTGTTTAATTGGGCTCGTTCTGTTTTCCTAATATGAGTATTCACTGCTATGAATTTCCCTCTTAAGACTTTCATTGTGTCCCATAGATTCTGATATGTTGTACTGTCATTGTCATTTAATTGAAGGAACTGTCTGTTTTCTTCTTTAATTTCCTCTGTGACCCATTGGTTATTCAAAAGTGTGTTGTTCAATTTCCACATGTTTATGAAATTTTTTGAGTTTCTTTTGCTATGGATCTCGAATTTCATCACACTATGGTCTGATAATATACAGGGGATAACTTCCATTCCTTTGCACTTACTTAAACATGTTCTATGTGTGAGTATGTGGTCTATTTTTGAGAATGACCCATATGCAGCTGAGAAGAATATGTATTCTGATTTTGTGGGGTGGAAGACTCTGTAAACATCTGTTAAGTTCATTTGTTCAAGAGTTCGATTGAGTTCTAGTATTTCCTTACTTATTTTTTGTCTAGTTGATCTATCTATTTGTGACAGTGGGGTGTTGAGGTCCCCCACTACAATTGTATTAGTGCATATATGACTTTTCATGTCTGTTAGTATTTGTTTTATATAGTTGGGTGCACTAGTGTTTGGTGCATAGATATTTATGATCATCATCTCTTCTTGTTGGATTGTTCCCTTTACAAGGATGTAGTGTCCTTCTTCATCTGTCTTAATTAGTGTTGGTTTGAAATCTACTTGATCTGCCAAGAGGATAGCTACTCCTGCTTTTTTTCGGGTTCCTGTCGCATGGAGTATTGTTTTCCACCCTTTAACTTTCAGTCTATGAGTTTCCTTTTGAATGAAGTGTGTTTCTTGTAAGCAGCATACTGTTGGATTTTGCTTCTTTGCCCATTCTGCCAGTCTATTTCTTTTGATTGGTGAATTGAGACCTTTACCATTGATAGTTATAACTGATATGTATTGACTTATCATTGTGATGACTTTTTCTTTTTTGTTGGATTCTCCCCCTTTACCTTTAATTTCTTGTCATGCCTGATGGATTCATTCTGCTGAGCATCCTTAGGCTGTGATTCTCATTGTCTTTTCCTAGAATATTGTCTAAAATTTTTTGGTGTGCTGGTTTGGTACTCATGAAGTTCCTAAGGTGCTCTTTGTCATGAAAGTATCTTATTTCTCCATCCATTTTGAAAGATAGTTTTGCAGGGTACATCAATCTGGGTTGGAGGCTGTTTTCTTTTAGGGCTTGGAATATGTCACTCCAAGCTCTTCTTGCCTTGAGGGTTTGTGTTGAGAAGTCTGCTGTGATTCTGATGGGCTTTCCTTTGTATGTGATTTGTTTCTTTTCTCTGACTGCTTGTAGAACTTTGTCCTTCTGTTGAGTTTCTGGAATCTTAACAATTATATGCCTATGTGTAGATTTTTTTGATCAAAGCTATTTGGAGTCCTATATGCCTCACTTATCTTTATGTCAAGCTCTTTTCCCCTGCTTGGGAAGTTTGCTGCCATTTTTCCTGTGAAGAGATTTTTTATGTCATCTCCGCTGTCTCCTGTTTCTTCTTGGAACCCAATCAGTCTTATGTTATTCTTCTTTGCATCATCTAGCAGCTGCTGGATTGATTTCTCATGTTCCCTTATCATTTTGAAGCCATTTTTCTTTTCCTGGTCACTAATTGCAATCTTATCTTCTATATCTGAAATTCTGTTCTCACATTGGCTCATTCTGCTGTGTAGACTTTCAATAGAGTTTTTCATGTCCTGGAAATCTATTTGCATCTGTTTTATGGATTCCATTTGTTTCCTATGTTGGGATTCCATCATGTTCCTGAGCTCCTCTCTAGATTTATTAATCATGTCTTGCACTAAGGGCACAATTTCTCCTGTTATCTGAGAAATTATTTCTGATTTCATTTTTTCCAGATCCTCTTTTGTTGCCAGTTCAGTGGGTCCATGTGGTTGAGTATCAGAGTGTTTCATCTCATTTCCCTTTGGGGTTGCTGTAGGTGATCTGGAGGTCTGGTTTTGAGACTTATTTATGTGTTTTCTCATTTCGACTGGGGCCGGGGGCTGTTAGCACCTGCAAGGATTACCTCCTCGGAGCTGGGAGAGGTGGGACAGGGGCCGGGAGCGGCGGTAGGGATGATGGCCCAAAAGCCCTTTCCTGTGGGCTGGAAGCAGCAGGAGGGACGGTGGCCGGGAAGCCCCTTCCTCCGGACCAGGAGCAGTGGGATGGTGGCTCAGAAGCCCCTACCTCTGGGCTGGGAGCGGCGGGACTCAGTACCGTGGTCTGGTGGTCCGGTGTCCTCTGCGTCTTTGTAATGTGTAACCACGTGGCTGTACAGAGGAGCAGGGTGAGGGGCGGGGGGTGTCCAGTGGATTGTTGGATTTGGCATGTTCCCTGCAACTGGCGATCTCGGTAGGGCTTGCGCAGACCTGCCTGTCTGCAGCGGGCTGATTCGGCGTGTTCTGCACAACTCGGTTTCATATTTTTGAGCTACATCACTGACTGCCAAACAGGTCTGTAGGAAATTTGATTGCTTTTAAGACGTAAACTCAGATTAATTGGCAAAACTTTAGCTTTACCTGAGTTCTAGATTTTCTACAGTTATGACTATATAATAACAAGACTGATTTTCTTCATTGCCAATACTTATGTATTCATCTGAAATCACAGTAAAATATTCACCTTGAGAAGTTATTTATTACATTTCATAAATACTTTCAAAACCCATGGAAACTCCATTTGACTGGCATTTCCTCATTCTCCAGGGAATTGTGATTTTATGATTACTAACACTGATACTACTACTGCACGTCATTTCATAATTCTCAACAGTAGACTCCTACATCACGTTTGCAATACACATCATAATCCAGCTTGACTAGACTAACATGATCATGTCATGGGTGAAAACTCTGAAAAAGTATTGAAATGGTTAGTTTTATGGGTCAGTTTGGCAGGGCTAAGGGAGCATCAGATGACTGGTAGGCATTATTTCTGAATGAGTCTGTGAGGGTGTTTTTGGAAGAGATTAGCATTTTAATTACTAAACTAAAGAGAATCACCTTCCCAATGTGGGGGGCATCACACAATCTGCTGAGGGTCAAAACAGAGCAAAAAGGTAGAGGAAGAGTGAATGTGTTTCCTTTGCTGGAGCTGAGATATCTGTCTTCCCCTGGTCTCAACACAAGTTCTCTGAGTTCTCAGGCCTTCAAGTTCAGACTGGATTACACCATCAAGCAGTTCTCCAGGTTGCAGACAACATATCTCTGGACCTCTCAACTTCCATAATTCTATGGAGTAATCCCCATAATAAATCTCCTCTTATATAGCTTTATAGATCCTAAAGGTTATGTTTTTCTGGAGACTCTTACTAGTATAGGTAAGTTATTCTTAGTAACATAAAAAAAACTATAGATATCCAGAGTGAGACAAGATAAGCTACATAATTTGTGAAGTTTAAATTTCTTTTAAAATGCAGGGGGAAATAGGGTTAAGCAGTAAAATAGAAAGCTCCTTTCTTTCATGTATCTTATCTGCTCAAGCCCATGCTCCAATGTCCTATCAGTTTTCACCAATAGCCCAAAGGTTCAAAGATAAATTATAAAGAACTTGAAGCTGGAAAGAGTGGAGCAGTAAACTAACTAAGTGTGCCTCTGGCTAGACTAGGGTTTTGTGTGACAGTGCAAGTCACAGGCTCCTGAAGCCACTGGCCCAACAGAGCTCACTGCTATTCAGATACAGTCAGCTTCCACTGATGTAATTACAGATTTTGTCTTTATCCCTCCTTCCTTCCACAAAAACTTCTTTTACTTTTTACTAATTTTTCCTTTTAGATTAAAAAAATAGATTCAAGATAACTGTGTTCTTCAGGACAACCAAAGCAGTGTCTCTACAGCAAAGTCAAAGGCAGACAAGTATGTGGAGAGAGCCCGCCTGGTCTGGCTTCCAGAAGCAGATTGGGAAGTACAGGAAATGGCAGCTTCTTTGACTTCAAGTTTAAACAAAACAGCAGCATTTCTCCTGTAAGTGGGTTTTAACAAACACCCTAAAGGCCACTTTATACAAAACCTCAGGGAAATTCAGTGGGGCAAAGTCAGCATCATCCCTCTGTTTGTCTCATCTCATTTCCTTTGCTTCCTGTGGCCTACATGTCTAATTCAAGAGACATGCTCAAAAATATTGGTTATTAGACAACTTGTGGTTAATTTATATTCTCTGCGTGTTCTAGATTTTCTGCTAAAATACACATGGATGATTTAAAGGAGGATACTATCTGTGGAACCAAGTTTCCTAAATTCCCAGAAGAAGTTTCATGTGACTGCCCTCCTATCTTTTCAATGATAATTTTTTTCCCTGGTAGAGAATCAGTTAGTTCTTTTGTATCTTGCTATATTGGAATGAATTATATGCTGAATGAAGCTTAACTATTTATCAAAATGTGAGATAAATCTGTACAGACTAAATGTAAATGTCCTCTCTTTCAAAAACCCCGACATTGATTTTAAATACAACTTTTTAATTTGATGCACTTTTTAAACTCCCTGCAGTATAAGATCACCACAGTGGTGCTCAAATCTGTCATATGCCAATGCTGAGTGGGCAAAGTGAAATGTACTTATTTCTAATCCATTAATGTCCACTTACAGTACATCATAGGTTTTCTTAAAGCATTTAAAAATGTTTTCTGAAACTCTTGAGGGAGTTCCAAAATAAAATAAGCTTTATTTTAATTAATTGATATTAACTACTTAATAGTATTAGGAGAAATGAAATAAAAATGAAATCCATTTAGAATGTCAGATATTCTTCTGACTTCCATAAAATTCTGTTGTCACTACCTCAGTCATACTGAAGCCATCTGAGTTAAAGTTATGCCAGCTATATTTGACTTCACAGCTTTGATTTAAACATAGAGAACACTATTTCTTGTGAGGGAAATGGCAGCACCTGAAGTGAAACTGGTATAATTCAATGCAGTTTTAGAATGACCACAAGGAAGACATTCTGAGACAACTGAGTTGAACTTTCCTTGAAGCTTCTCAGACAAAGTAGAAGAGGGTATATTGGTGAGAGGAGGAATTAGAACATTAGAAATAAATTTTCCCCAAAGTGGACATGAGGTAAATGTTTTCCAGTCACAACACAAATAGAATTTGCTGACAAGGTCATGATCACATCGGACAACACACAACTGGGAAAAAGAAACTTACAGAAAGCATTGTTTATTTTTAACTATAAAATTTGGAGTATTTCCAAACTACCTCTGGGAAGTGCCTGCCTGCCCTTGAGCTTATTTTACTTCCTTTTCTCTCTTCTATCCCTCACTCCTTTCCCAGCACTCAGATGTCACCTGATGGGTAGTAGGGAGGTACTCCATTGAACTGTATTAAAAATGTCTAGCAAAGTTTTCTTTCTCTAACTTCTACAATTGATTGGATTGAGTTAGATATTTATCATTGGTAAGCAATTCCTTATTGACTGAGCTAGAATATCTATGCTCTAAATTTGATGCAAAACTTCCATGTTTTTCTGGCCTTGGGATTCTGACTTATTTTTTTTGGTACGGGGATCGAACTCAGGACATGCCCGGCACTTTAGCATTATTTTTGAGATGTCAAATCTAGAATTTGCATTGCATTCCATTTAACAAACAACCTTCTACTCTATTACAGTGCTGTAAGACTTCTTTGGTAACCAAAAGACTTTATTCATAACACAATGTATGATTTTATATAGATTCCCGAAAGTGGGAAATTGATTATATTATTGTTAATTTGAAGGAGGATCTTATTATCCTAAGCTAGTGAATAAAACAACATTGATCTCTCCTTATTTCCCAAGACTGACATCAATTTGAAGCATGATCACCGAAGAATCACTTCTTTATGCTACACCATTAGTAGGCATAGCTCCTTTCAAAGGCCAAGGGAATATTTAGCATGCTTGATTCCTTTATAGACATTCTGACCCTAGGTCTTTTGGCTTCCCTGGACTGGTGAGACTTGTGTCAATGGTTGTTCAAAGTCACTCAGAGTATGATTTTTAATGCCTCTTGAAGGAGATTGAGGAATTGAAACTGACTCCCTTAGACCAGTCTGGTATAATTAACTAGACTCCATGGCCCAGATAATTCCAGGGTTCATGAGACCCAGGCTATTTAGATGATTCTTTCAATGAAAAAGTCAATTGCAATGCTTTATAAATAACATGGCTTTGGGGATTTATATTACTGGAAGAGTATTAAAGAACACTGCAATAGCTATATTCTTGCAAAATTTTACATGAGATTGAAAAAAATGCAGATTATTCATCTAAAAGGATGGAGTTGATGCCACCCCTAAAGTTCAGAAGTCAAGATTAACTAAGTGGGATTTTAATCCTCACTCACCTCTTTTGACCTGTGCCAACAGGAATTCTAGTCATAGTCCACAGTAATATATTTTAAAGTTCTCTTTCCTCATTTCTCTTGCATTCCAAATTCCTTTCCCTACAGCTCACACAAGTCTTCCTTGAAGCAATCCCTACAACCTCTTCCTGAAGAAATTGACCTACCAGCTCCTTTCTTCCTGTCTCTCTTAATTGTTTCCATTTGTAGTAAGTCTGAGCATTTTATTACCTGTATCTTCTCAGGTCTTGCCCTTCCTATTAACTGTCAGTGTTTCTCAGCCTTCTTTTTTATTACTGCCTGTTCTAAGGAGTCCCATTAGATGTAATCCCTCTGTAGACATAACATATATTTTCTTATGTACTATATGCATATCTGGGCCTTACCTATAGAAGATTATCATTTCTCCTCCCTATGGGCCAGTCTTCCCTACAAGGACTGGGGGGTGAGATCACAACAGTGGAGAAAGCCTGGTGGTCACATAGATGGAGAGAGGAGAAACCATGAGCAAGGGTTGTGAGCATTCTAGTCCCACCCCTTTCATCCTGGTGTCACCCATGCAAGTGTGTTAAGTCCTAAGCACAATTGCTAGGCTGTGCTGTCCTCTGGTTCTGTCTGGCTCTCCTCCTTAGCATCTGTCTCCCTCCTTTCCCCCTGGATAACTACTGCTCTCCTCACTTAACCAGAACACCATCTCCAACACCCAGTAAAAACCTGAATGTTTGAAATCTTTGTCAAACAAAACCAGCTAACCCGAGCTGCTTCTTGAATGTGAAAGATTCATCCTGCAAAACTTATGCAAATTGGTTTGGGCATCATGGAGTGTGGCAGGGAGGTGACCTGAAATGAAAGGTCATTTAGAGGACACCCAGTCTGCCTCAATTGCCTCTCTTGACCACAGTCTCTCCCCAGTAGCATTATTTATTCTTATAGACAAGAAGCTTTGAGGGGAGGCTAAGAATATCTTTAATATCTTCAAATTCACCATGGCACCTAGCATTATACCTTGCATATTAATGCCATCCAATAAAGCTCAGCTGAATTCCCAATTCCATGTATTCTTCATTTTAACAAATACTCCTACCTTACTTCAGGTCCTTGGTCTCCATCCATTGATTAGAAAATCAAATTCCTATACAATTTTCCCCATGAGCCTCATTAATATTTCTAGGAGTGTGCTAATTTCTACAGTGTGCTGAACCTTTCAAACTATTGGCCTCCAACCTACAGTAAGCATTGCATTTCATGGTGTGACCTAGTCCTTCTACACACATTCATGAGTCGAAGTTTCATGAAACTATGTTATGTGCAGGTACTCTCTAATTTCTATTTTATTTTGCTTCTGAAAATTACAGTTTTGGCCTGCTAAATTGTTCTCATGACCCAGTGGTGGGATGTGACCTGAAGTTTGTAGAACAAAGGGCAATGTTGACATTCACAGACAGGCATGAGTCCAAACCCAGCTCTTGAGCCCAAAGAGCTTGTGGGTGTTGAACAAGTGATTTAGCCTCTCTAGACATTGGTTTTCTCTTCTTTCAGACAGAAATCATCATCGTATTCCAATTATGTGCAAAGATTGTTATAGGGAATTACATAAATAATTCCAACATACAACATAATAAATTTTAATAATTATTAGTTCTTATTATTCACTTTTTGAGTCCCTTGGAGAAAGTTGAAGAACATTTAATATAAGACTTGAATTTTACTTACTATGCACTTAATATGTTCTATAATCTTATGACCTTATTTTATTCAATAATTTTATATGCCTATAAGTCTTCTTGACTATATAATAGTCATGAAGACTTTTGAGTATGAAGTTTTTCTTCTACAGCATATGGCAGCTGGCCCAAAGCTGAGCTTAAAAGAAGTTCAATCATTGCTAAGTTCTCATACAGCTACTGTTTTGCCAAAGATTTTCTATAATGTATAAAAGAAAAAGTTGATACAAAATAAGTTGGAGAATAGAAAGAGGGAGAAATTATGTGAGACTTTGAATTAATATTTCCAACAATGATTGCAATTTATCTTAGAAGATCTAGTTTTCATTACAGTAATATGGAAGTTTTCCCAAACAGTAACTTAAAATAAATGTGAGAACCCCACATCACAAAATCATAGTGTTTTCCAAAGTGCCACATAGAGTGAAAATGTCTTATGAAAACAAGTCCCCTTTACTTGCTTTGCTCTCGTAAGTCAGAAAGTGGTATTCCAAACTGATGTAGGAAAACAGTGACAGTTTCCTAAGATCACACGACCCTATATGGCTAACTTAGAGGTTTAACAGGATTATTCCTTAAAGGAAGATGATGACACTGTATTATTTAAAAAATGTTTAAGAAAGCATTTTAAACAAATAATAAGAAAACTGATGGTAACATAAACATAGTCTGTATGCAGTGTGATCACAAAATATGGTGAATGTTTAAGTAAAAAAATTGAAGTAAAATATACGTTGCCATAAATTCACCTCAAAATCCTCCCCCTCATTTTGAACACACTTGTCCCATCATTCTTGCCACTTTCTGAAGCATTCTGGAAATCCTTTCTGTGTCTTTTGTTGCACTGTTGTGGCTGCCTCGATGTCTTGAATAGACTCAAAACATTTCCCTTTCATGGTCCTTTCAAATTTGGGGAAGAGCCAGAAGTTGGAACTTACCAGATCCAGTGAATGAGGTGCATGAGAATACATATCAATATTTTCAGAAATTGTTGTGAACATTTTGAATCAATGCAGGCATCAAGGTAGCCACAACAACTCAAATTCTAGAAATCTGTTGCATATCAGTCTGCATACCTGGGTGTGATTCGACTATACAATGAATGCTTAATTTAAAAAAATATAATAAAAACACATTGCCATTAATCACCCTCAAAATACTCCCCCTCACTTCAAACATGCTTATCCCATCATTACTGCCACTTTCTGAAACAGTTCTGGAAGTCCTCTTTCATGTATGTCTTTATAAGTTATGATAAAAAATGAATGCTGCTGCCGAGTGCCATCCAACAGAAAGGCAGGCTGCTGAAAACATTACAGCATGTCCTCATCCACCTTATTCAGCAGATCCAGCTCTATGCATCTCTCAGCTCTTCCTTAAAGTCAAAATGACCATGAAAGGGAAACATTTTGAGTCAATTTAGGACTTTGAGGCAGCCAAGACAGTTCAACCAAAGACACTCAGGAAAGGACTTACAGAACTGCTTCAGGAAGTAGTAAGAATGATGTGTGTTCAAAGCTAGTGGAGTATTTTGAGGAGGGTTAATGGTAATATGTTCTTTACTGTAATAAATTTTAAAAATTTAAATATTCACCATATATTGTGATTATGCCTCAGTATAATTGCAGAAAAAGAAAAATCAATATTTAACCATTGAATGCCCAAAATGGTGGGACACATAAGTTAAAAAGTTCAGGAATTTAGCACCTCCTAGGGGAACAAGTCAAATATAGATGAAGTACGTCAATCAAACAAGTTAAAGACTATCTTGAGAAAAGAGGAATATAACATGAAATTTGGCTGTATTATCAATGCAGAGCTAATTGCTCAAAAGAAATGGAGATCGCTGAAGGTGAAGATGACTAGAGGGAGCTTTTAAAATTAAAGTTTGTGACTCAACACTTCTGCTGTCCAGTCCACCATGTGGACCAGCACAACCTGGTCTAAGCCAGGATAACCTCTGCTGGGAGAGGGGGTCAGTTCAAGGGTTACTGAGTATGCTGTGTTCACTATGAACTCAACCCTTGGCTGGACTTAGGACATAATAGGACAATGAGATGTTTGAAAATTCTGGTGACTTCTGTTCTTTACAAGTTGGAGAAGAATTATACATTTTATAGACTGAGGATGCCACACTGGCATCCATTTAGGATCCGCAGAATTCCCTCCCTTTTTAAATATAGTGGTTGTGTATTTAGGATTTGGCTTAGACACATGTTAAATTATGACACAAATTTTTCCTGGTGGACAGTTCAAAACACCCAATTATAATTATGCAAACATTAAAAAAATGTTACAAAGGAAGTCAGAGGTTTACATATTAAAATGAACACTGGCATTACCAGTAGTACACAAACATAATTTAAATCTATTATAAGATCTGAGACTTATTCCAATTATTTCTGCCAAGAATTTTTAAAGAGAAGTGTCTTAAAGAATGACTTGTGTTTTATATTTTTGGGAAGATGATCTTTATTAATAATTACCCCCTGGTGTCATCTGGAGGCTTGACAAGAATAATAAGGAGAATGGAACTAGTGATTCAGCATTATTTTTATTGATTTTTCAGTTTAGCCTCCTTTGATCAAGCTTTCAGGGGACTTCCTGTAGTTGACACCTACATCTCCCCACCAAAGAGGAAATGATTTTGAAAAAAGTAACAAATCCAATGCTAAGAAGGATAGTTGGTGGTTAAATATAGTATATGTGTATACCTAAAATTATTCTGAAGCATCTGTAAAAATATTAATACCTACACAAACTCATCAACTAGTAATTAGTTGGCCTTAGGGTAAATATAAAGCCTTTCAGTTCTTTGTTTAAAATTGAGTTATTTATTTTGGAAAGTCAGAACAAAACCACAAATAAAAAAGGAAGAGGAACCCTTTGAAGGTTTAAGCAAACACTTCTGGGTAAGCCTCCTGTGAGTCCACGGTGAAAGAACTGACCAGGTGCTCCGGTCAACAGGCCTCTATCACAAAATGATTCCCTTGAAAGACGTCAAACCAGTGCTCCTCTCATTGAATACAAAGGCAAACTATAATTGTGCCCTTCAATTGCAAATTTAGGAGGATGAAGTGATGATCAACTTACTATGAACCCAAGGTGGGACAGCATGTTAAAAGTGTAGTGAGGTAGGAGATTAGGCCTGGGCAACCCCCAGACAATAAACTAGGCAGAATGTTAAAGGTCTTAAACACCCAATGCTAATAGATTGAGAGAGATGTTTCCCAAAAAGAGAAGACAGGTGCAAAACAGGGCCTAAATAACTCCAGGTTTACTGCTCCTGTGCACTGAGTATTGAACCAATCAGAAAGCAATACTCTCAATCTTACATTTTAATCTGGTGCTGTTCAAAGGACCAATCAGAAGATGATATTAATCCTTTATTTATGTGTGGGCTCAACCAGTCAAAAGACACCGTTTCTGATCCTTTGTTTACATCTGGCCAGAGGCCAAGTGAGTTTTTGATCGGATAAATGTCCTAATTCTAATTCTTTATTTGCATGAGGTGAAGGTCAATCTAGGGTTGTTTGTTGTTGCTACTGGGAATCGAACTCGGGTTCTTGTGCTTGCTTGCGAGGCAGGCGGTGGAACCATTGAGCTGAATCCCCGGCTCCAATCTATGTGCTGAACACCCCTTTCACTTTATCCTCAGGTCCTGTGTGAGACTCCTCTGGCCCTCTCTCACCCTGTAGAACACAACTCTTTTCTGCCTTCAAGAAATGCATACCATCTCTGTCTGTCTTCTGTGTGTCTTGTCCAATTCTTTGAGACACAAAGAACCTGGAACAAAGCCCCTCAGAACCTGCCATCTGGTAATAGTAGGACTCAGCCCTTTAAGTATATTCTCATACCTGTACCTCCATCCACTGAAAGCCTGTACCTAGGTAGGGATGAAGGCAATGAGCTGCTTTCTTTGAAAAAGAATAGCAGTGACAATGACTTCCAAAACTTGAGCAGTTTAGGAATGTAAGTTGTCCACTTGATTAAAAGAGCGGCCCTTATAAGTAGAAGTGCCATATTGTAAATTTCATAAGGTGATGCAGACTACAACTGAAAACTTTTAACTTGGTTGGTTGAAATTGCTGAAACTCATAGAAATGGTTAGAATTTAACACAGGAGTATAAGAGCTGAAGCCTTACAGGAAATGGACTGAAAATACTTATTATGACACTTTCTAGTTTTTTCATATTTTTTAATTAAAAAGAAAACAGTGAATAAGAGCATGATTATGCTTTCCAGTGGTTTATTTCTAAAAGTGCACTATTCTGTCACACATTTGTAATCTGAAAATAGCCTGTTCCTTGAATGAATTTATTTAGACATAATAGTGAAGGAACCTGTAGGTTTTTCTTTGGTTTTTTTTTTTTAAATTGCTTTTGCCAATTGCAAAATATGGAAAATCGTAAGCAATACTGTTGGTTGCACGAGTCATAAGACCTGATGCTTCTATTTTTCCCTTCTCCACACACTGCATAGACTTGTTGCTCTTTCTTCTGTTAAATATAGCTGGCTCCCTGCTATTTTCACAGCTGACTGGAGAATTTAATTAGGAAGGTAGAAAGCTAACACCATCACTCTGATGAATAAAATGGTCAGCTGATATCTCTTCTTGCTCCAGTGGAAACATTTGCAACAACCAGGGGTGCTGAGTGACAGAACTAAGTTCATTAAAACAACCATTGAGTGTGATAGCCAACTGCCAGGACTTTCTCCTAGCTGCCTTCCCTCCACTGGTGGCTGTTGAAAGCTCAAGTAGGAGTTCAAAAGAGTGTGTCTTTGAACCTAGCCAGAGGGTAATTTCACACCTGTAGCCTTCTAAATGGTGACTGGAAATCACTCTCCCTGACTCCATGCAGTTCAGTGAACCTCTCCTTCACTGATCAATCCTGTGCATTTTCAGTCATTTCTTGTTGCCTGCAGAATGCAGTCCACACTCTCACACCAGACTTCATTGTCCAGGTGCAACTTTCTAACCTTATCTGTATTTCTTCAACAAAGGTAGCCTGCAAACCTTTGCCCAGCACATCTTTCCATCTGTTCCATGTCTGCTGCAATGCCGGTCTCACTTTCCTGTCTATCCAGATGTATTTTCTTTCCGTAAACAAACACTAATTTATTTTTAATAATTTTCTACTGAAGCAAAATCTATATTACATAAAAATTTTTATTTAACCTTTTGAAGTTGTACAATTCAGTGAGAATGAGTACATTAAATATTACTGGACCATCCTCATTATTTCACAATTTTAAATTTTTTGTTAGTGCATGTTTGTGATCTATACTGAATACATTCATTGTGAAGAGTTGGTACACATACATATCTCATCTTAGTCCTTTTTATTTTCCCCTTTCTCCCTTCTCCCTCCATCCCTAGAACCCCATTACATCAGCAAAATGTCTACTTCCCTGTTTCTTATCTTTTATTTTGTTGTTGTTGTTGTTGTTGTTTGGTACCAGAGATCGAACGTGTGTCCTTGTGCTTGTGAGGCAGGTGGCAGAAGCACTGAGCTAAATCCCCGGCCCTCCTATTTTTTATTTTGCTCTTTAAGTTATTTATATTTTCAGTTACTTTCTGGGTCTGGTTGTTTTGCTTAGCATATGGACCCAAGGTGCATTATTTTTTATACAAGTGACTCAAATCTACCCATCTTCATGGCTCAGTAGTATTCTTTTATGTACTTATCTGTCGATGGAAATATAGGATGCTTCCAAGATTTAGTTATGGTGAGATGCATTGCTATAAACATGGGCATACATATATCACTGTAATATGATGTCTTTAACTCTTCTGTAAAGATGCCTATGAGTGGTAGAGCTGGGTAAAATGATATATCTGTTTTTAGTTTTTTGAGAAATCTATATATTGATTCTCATAGTGGTTGTACTAGTTTACATTCCCACCCACAATGTAGAATGTTTTTTTCCCCCAATCTTCTCAGCATTTGTCATTTTTTTAAGCTCTTGATGATATCCATTCTTTCTGGAGAAAATGGGATCTGAGTGTTGTTTTGATTTGAATTTCTCTAATGGCCAAAGATGCTGAGCATTTTTTCATGTACTTATTTGCCGCTTTTATTTCTGAGAAGTGTCCATTTTTTATTGGAGGATCTATTTTTTTTCTTTATATGCTCTAGACATTAGTCCTCTGTCCAGGGAAAGGCTGGCAAAAATTTTTCCCATTCTGTGAGTTGTCTCTTCACTCTGTTAGTTATTTCCTTTGCTGTGCAGAAGCTTTTCATTGGTTATTATTATTATTATTATTATTGTTCATTTTTGGTGTTCTTTCTTGTGTAACTGGGATTCTTCACAAAGTCCTTGCCTATGTCTATGAATTCAAGAGTTTCACCTATTTTGTTTTCAGGCAGATTCAGTGTTTCTGTTTTAATATCTAGGTCTTTGATCCATTTTAATATATTTTTAGTACAGGGTTAGAGATATAGGCCTAGATTCATTCTTCTGCATGGAAGCAACCTGTTTCCCAGCACCATTTGTTAAAGAAATTATTTTCCTTTAGTTACATGTGCTTTGGGCCTTTTTGTCAAGGATTAGATGTCTGATGGTACATGAGGTTGTTTCTGCTTCTTCCTATTCTATTCTCTTCTATTCCATTTGTCTGTATTTGTGCTAGTACTATGCTCTTTTTATCACTGTAGCTTTGTAATATACCTGAGAGGTTGGATTGTTATGCTTCCTACATTGGTCTTGTTCCCAGGATTACTTTTACTACCTTGGGTCTTTTCTGGTTCCGTATAAATTTCAGATTGTTTCTTCCAGTGCTGTGCAAAATGCAGTTGATATTTTGATTGGGATTGATTTATTCTATATATCATTTTTAATAATATGGCCATTTTGACAATATTGGTTCTCTGTCTTCAGGAATAAGGGCTAGCTTCTCATTTTCTTCAATCACTTTTTTTTCAGGAAACTATAGTTTTCACTGTAGAGATCTTTCATTTCCTTGGTTAGAAAGATTCCTAAATATTTAATGTTTTGAAGCTGTTGTGAATGAATTTTTTTTCTCTAAAAGTTTTCTTGATGTATTCATTGATAGTACACAGGAACAGTATTAATTTCATATGTTATTTTGTATCCTGCTACTTTACTTTGTTTATTAGTTTTATCCCAATATTTATGTAGTTTTTAATTAATTAAGCTTATTGGTACATTTTAGATATACATCGTGATCACATTCATCATAGGGAATTTGAACTTGTACACGATATATTGATTCTTTTTTTTCCCGTTCCCCTACCTGCCCTTCAATCCTTCTTCCCCTCCTTATTTTCAAAAGCTCCCTTTCACTTTTTTGTTCTTTCCTCATTTTTTTCTTCTCCCCCCTGCCCAGTCCCTTTCCCACTTGAACATTTTGTGTACCAGGTTGGCTCTGATTATGTCTGGGACAATGAATTCATCCCCATATCTCCTCCATGGTATTGTGAGCTGACCCAGCATTTGAGCTCCCTTTCAATTACAAGCATCATTGATCCAAAGAGATTAAGTTCCTAATTGCTGCCCATTGTCCTTGGTTAATTGTGTTCAGTGGCAGAGTGGGACTATCCGTCATAATTTAATAATTGCAGCTATAAGATACTTTATGTGAATTAAATATCCTTACAAAAATACTGAAATTCTTCCCCACCTCATGAAAGCTATTAATGACTATTGTTTCATTTTACTTTTACTTTAAAAATTAAAAATTATATAGTTTTTAAGCTGTAGAATTACATATAGTTCATAGCAATAAAATTCCACTTCCTACCTGGCCACAAAAGCCAAGTTCACACTGTGTCCTCTCAGTGCTGGTGCACAGACATTTATTTCATAGTTTGTAAAAGTTGCACAGTAGCCCATTGTATGAATAAAAATGTATCAAGTCATCTCTCAAAGAAATTGGAGTTGTTTCTCCAAATTTAAAAAATTATACATTGTACAGAAATGAGCATATTGCTCATATATCCTTGGAAATTTGTGGAAATATATCTATGTGATAAATTTCCTAGAAGTGGAATTTCTAGCTCATAGGGATTTTTGTGTTTTTAATTTTGAGGTGTCTTGCCAAATCTTGCTTTTAAAAATTCCAACTATTTTTTTCACAAGGACTTATTCAGTTGTTTTGATGTTCTGTAAAAGCTCAGTGTGTAAGAACTGGCCATCAAAGGTAGAAGTGGCAAGAGACCAACAAAAGAGGTGGACGTCTGCACAGGGCACTGCACAGAGTGCAATAATGTCTTAGGGACTTTAAGGACAGAAGCACACCTTGAGTGGCAGAGGATAGGGGACTCTGGCACCCAGAGGCAGGAGGAAGGAGTTTTATGCTAAGCTAGACAAAGGTGGGCTGCATGCAGTCAGAACTAACCTAGGCTTTCTCCAAAACTACCAGTATGTGGAATGTCAGGGTTAGGAATGAGAGCCAGAGTCACCTGGCAGGGAAGATGGTGGCCGTGACCAAGATGTTTGTAGCCAACTCAAACTAGATCCCAAAAGGCACTTAATAGTTGACTTAATTCATAAACTTTCATATGAACTGAAAATATTAATATACTTATTAACAAGCAATACATTACTTTGTTTCTTATATTACACTAACACATGCCATTAATTCTAAGCTCATGAAGAAGTGTCAAAAAACTTATTGGAAAAAATTCACAAATATTAGTTCAAAGTTGTATTTGAAGATCTGTGAAAATGTCAGGATTCCCTAGTGACTAAAGAAATATAAAGAGGGGCTTGGCTCTTGTTAGATAAGGTGGAAACGAACATAAGTCATTCTGCTGCCAAAGTGTGATTAAAAGTCAATGAAAGCAATATGATATCACCATTCTGCAAACCTGATGAATTAATAGATCTAGATGATTGTCATCAATGCCCTAAAGTCACAAAAGAAATACAGCTAGACATCAGTACCTTCTGATGCAAGTATACAAAGGTACCTATGAAATAGTGTTTCCTAGTTACAAGTGAATTGCTAGATCTAACTACCAATTCAAAGGGAATATAGAAACATGTTAGACAATATAATTAGACGAAATTAGCAAAATCTGACAATCTATTTTTTTCAACAAACTACTAAGAGGGAGAGAAAAAAGGAAACATACATTAAAGGAAATTTGCAGAGGACAGTAGTTGGATCCTAATTCAAATAAACAAACTATACAAATAAAATATAAGACAACTGAAGAAATTTAATACTGGCTAGACAATTCATGAAATTAAGTTGTTGTTTTCAGGCATGACAATGGTATTGTGGTTCCTTAGCATTTAGGAATGCACAGTAAAATATGTACAAATGAAATTGTTACTGGAGTCTTAGGCCAGAAGCCTGAATCAGAGGATATTAGGTCCAATTATCAATTGCCTCTAAAAACAATAATGGAGCAAGAAAGAAATTTATTTTGGGTATGGTCGAAGTAGGAAGACATGTTGCCTAGATCACTGTCTTCCCCATTCTGATAGCAGCTGCAGGGTCACCAGGGAAAGGACGAAAGCAGGAGTCAAGAGGTGTGTGCATGTACGTAGCAGTTTTGGTCAGGTTGTGGAGTTGGTTGTTCCAGCCAAGGGCCCAGTGTAAGCATGTACAAGTCTGGCTCTGCAGCCTTCTGCAAGCACCAGGGCTTGGCAGCTTCTCTTCCCAGCATGAGATGAAGCAGAAAGAAGAAGAAGACTGAAAGAAATGGGTTAGAAAGACAAAATGGAGTCAGTTAGGACAAATGTTCCTTTCAATCCCCCAGTTTTAAAGGAGCTCTGTTACAAAATGACACAATGCCTGGGATTTACTTCAGTAACCTGGGTGGGAGAAGTAGGAATCACCAGTATGGAAGAAACAGGACTGGGCAAGGGTTATTAGTTAACTAAACCTGATTAAGTGCACATGAGCAATCATTGCACTACACTGTATACTTTCTGTATGTTTGAAATTCAGTTAAAAATAGCAGTTTAAAACAGAGAAAGACTGCTATAGGACATTGTAGAATATTTCTGAGTAACTGCTAAGATCCATTCAAAGTGGGTAATTTTAGGAGACTTGAATGCTCCCACGCACTGGCCACAGGTTCCAAGTCCTCTGTCAACAATTTGAGGCAATAGCCAGAACAACATCCACACGGTATGGAAAACATACTTACTAGTGGGCTCTTAAGCCAAATGAAAGCTATAATTTGGTGGAAGGAACTGACAGTTCTCTTTAGCTTTTTAAATGTTTTGAACTCAAAAAGGAGCATGTACACTGCTCCAATACAAACGTGTAATTGGCCCAGACACATGGGTGCTCTTGTGGACAATCACAAGGTAGCATTTGTCATCTCCTTCATATGGAGTTTGCTTTGGTTGCACCATCTTACCGCATCCTTCCCCTGAGGATCCTCCTTTCCTCTTCCACTTTATGCTCTGCCCCCCTCCAACTTGTACCAAATGATAGAAAACATATCATTTTCCTTGCTTAGCTATTTAAATATGGTATATCATTGCAAGAAAGTACCTTTAAAGAGCACAACACATTGAATTATTTATGGCCAGTTGTGTTTGTTAATCAGGTCTTTACTGCAGTCAAATCCCAGACTATAAGGAGGCACAATTGAGCTGGTGTCAAAGGACAAGTAGGGACCCTGGACTTTCATCCCCATCAGCTGGTAAAAGTCCCCTAACCAGCTTTTCTTGAGGTATCAGTAGAGATTCTGTGAAGATTCTGAACTTGAATTTCCATGTTCACCTGGGGGAAGTGAGGCACCCTTTGTAGAATTTTAATTTCATTTGATTCTCACCACATCTTCTGAGATAATCACTAGTAAACTTACTTTACCAATGAGAAAACTGGGACAAGGAAAAGTAAGGGATTTATTCCTAGAGTCACAAAGTTAGCAGGAACCAGAGATGAAATTAGATCTCAGAGTTTTCAGTGTAAGCAATTGTTTTTTCATTACACTAAAGCATACTATACAGGCAAGTAACAATATTGTAAAAGTGTAGAGGTCTTTAAATGGCCTCTGCGTTTGTTCCATGTTCACTGGAAAGGACATTATTCTCTATGCTGATGGAGCAGCAGCAGCAAAAAGTAATGACTCACCCAAGGTCAACTGTCAGTTAAGGAAGAAGTTGAGGCCAAGAGCCAAACTCCCAGAGTCTGGGGCTGAAGCCATTATTCCAATGTCACATTCCTTCCAGTGCAGCTGTAAGATGAGAAGGTTCCCTACATCCCTAGGAGCTGTCCAAGGAGACTCTCGCTGGCCTCAGGAAGTGGGCTTGGGCATAGGAGAGGAGGTGACATGGCTGTGACTCAGAGCTGACTGGAGCCCTGGAGGGTGGGGAAACCCATCCTTCAGGTGAGGTGATAAGCAGTATTCTTGCCCAGTCAGTGTGAACATTCAGAAGAGTTCCCTGCACCCTCCTCAAGAATTTTCCTTTGGCCTAAACTTGTCGTTTTGGGTTTAAAGTAAAATATTTTTCTGAGAATTTTAACTAGAAATCTTCAACTTGATTTCTTGACCTGTTAGTGTTCTGCTGTCCTGCATGGTTTAGCTGCTTCCCTGCACCTGGAGGAGACAACTCTTTGAGGACATGGACACTATTCAGTGTGGTAAAATTCGGGTGACAGCAACAGTGACATAAGAAGGATAAAATCAAGAAAATGAACAGAGAAACTGCTAGTGTTTGATAGCTTATTCTATGCCAGACATTGTACACAGTTCTTTACCTGGACTGCCTCATTACTCATAAAATATTCTGTGAGGCAGGAGCCATTATCACTACCTTTTGCAGATGAGTAAACTGTGGCACAGGGAACCTGGGTAATTTACCAAAGCCAAACAGCTCTCAAGTAGCTGAACCAAGATCCCACTACAAATCTTAACTTTGCTGTGGATGATGTTATTTGATCGCCTAGCAATTACATATTACTGAAACAATGGTGACCCCAATCAGGTGACATTATTACTGTTAATACTGACAGTCACAGTTAAACTATGATTGAGAGAATGCTGTGTGCCGAGTGTGGGGTGAAGGCCATACACTGACTATCCACTTAATCCTTGGCAGCAATTCTGTGAGGGAGGTATTATAATTATAGTCAATTAGCAAATAAAAATATCAAAGTACAGAGAAATTAAATAACCTTTCAAGGTCACATAATAAGAGAAATGATTTTAGTTCAGGAATTGAACTATAGTGCTGCTAATTATTTTAAAAATAAAAAATGTAAAAGGAGATCTGTGACCAGTCTAAAATCAAGTTTAGCCATTCCACAGTCACTCAAACATTTGTTTTAAGATTGTAGTGTTCTAACTAAGTGACCCAGTTCTTGGGAAATCCCAAAGACCAAGCTAATGGCAATGACTTAAGCATTTCAGTCTTCTATATGTGATGGAATTCCAAGATTTCTAAAGCACCCACTGAAGAAAATTTTTTCACATCCCCTCTTCAATTATTTTAGCCCACATAATAATTTGAAAAAATACTAGGAAGTAATCTTGTCTATTCAAAGCAAAAAAATCCCCATATATTTCATAATCTGTTATAGCTAAGGTATTAACTTTGCCAAAAGCAATAATGAAGAAAAACACTTTCAACTGTGTTTGGGTATTGACATTCTTGGAAACAAGACCTCACTATTCATATACTTTTAAAGAAAGCAGGAGAAATGTGCAAATGTACCCTTAGTTTTCTTTTCTGCTTTGTTAGTTTTCTTTTCTGCTTTGTGGGTGGGAGTCTTTCTCTTTGGAGAAACATTGGGTTTGGCTCACAACTTAATGGGTCTTTTGGTTATGCAGAAATGAAAGCCAAGCCTTTTGTGGCAGTGAGGAGCCAGCCTGCTCTCGGTCATCCTGTAGAAATCAGTCTTTGGCGTGAGCTCTGCAACTTAGCAATGATCATGACGAAGATGAGTGGGGTACCTGGGTAGTGGCCATGAATGGTCCAGTTCCCGTGGGAGTGGAGCGTCTGGAATCCAGGAATAGAAACGTGCCCATCTGGAACAGTAGATAGCCCTCTGTGGAGCCCTATGCTGGTACACATTACAGATACATTAGATGTCAATCTACTACTCTCTGATATAGAGGTTCATGGTTTCCTTTCTTTTATGCATTATACTTTCCCTCTGTAATTCATGAGCCTTTTGAAAAAAATTTTAAATAGCTGATGGTAATTATGTTTTGGGAGAATAAGGAAGGGTCTTGTGTTCATATTTGGGGAAAATCTAAAAGAAGAGGACAGGAGATCAGTAAGAAGTCAGTTGTCAGATGATGAAAGATGACTTGTGGAAAGTGACTAAGGACACCAACAATAGTCACAGCAGAAATACTAAGAAAAAGAGAATTTGACAAAATGACTAGATTGCTGTAGTCATGGTTGTGGGAACCTAGACCATTTGCCTATGGAACAGAAGATTCCTGAAGCCACCTTGAATAGATTTTCATCATTTTTTTCTATTTTAAAATGTCCCCTACTGTTTTTATCATGAACAATATCTCCTAATGACTCCACTGTATACTCTTAACTGTCTTGGGGAAAACCAGATGAAGATGGTAGTGAGAACAAGCAGTTCAGAGTTAGAAACTCCTAGGTTTAAATCCAGGTTCCAGTCTTTATTCAGCCTCTCTGAAGCTCATTTCCATCAACAGCACGATGAGGATAATCATACTGAGCTTTGTGTGGTTGCTGGAATTTAATCAAATTTTGTATGTCAAGTGACAGGATTTTTTTTAAGATAGAAATTTAAAAATATAAACAACTAGCAAAACAATAAAAAGGAGTTCACTGAGGAAGTCATGACAATCCATTCATTGTCAGTTCTCTGACAAGTCTATTAACGTGAGTGTATGTATCACCAAAAACAATTACAGGAAAATACATTTTCTTTAAAAGGACTGTTCAGTGTAGGCCCAGATTTTCCCCAAATGTATATTCTGTATCATATGAATATTTCGCAGAAGACACTAAAAAATAAGAACAGTCCCAAAAGTGAATGGTCAAGTGTGTTTTTCTTCTTGGTTCTACCAACACAAGAGTAATAATTGTTCTCTTTTAGGGAGAAAAAAATAAGTTTTTCTTCAAAGGCATTAAGGACAAAGGGAAAGTAAAGTGGCCATGGATCTTACTTTGGCCAAGTGCACCTGTTTAGATATCTAAGTCTTATTTTTAATACTCATATATTTCTAAACTTCTCCACCCAGAAAGAAACGTATCTATCTTCCACCAACACATACAAAATTTAAGTCACTCAATCACACAAAAATGAACAAAAGCTTTTCTATTAATCTCCACAAGCTATTGATTCATTTCAGATACATCTTGAAGAATACCTACTGGCAAAAACTGGGTGTTAAGCTTTGTCTTCTCAACTAGGACTGAATCATAAATTGGAAACAGGGACATATCTTTCCACATGCTCATTTTTAAAAACTGATGGCAAAATCCTACCTGGCCTAAACTCTTTTCAAAAGAGGCAAAGAGCTTCCCACAAGAAAAAGTTACAATTTAAAATTCCTTCCTCCCTTTTACTCATTCAAGCTTAAAACATTACTAGTATTAATTTCAGGGTTCTGTCTGGCTATTAAATCACAAGCCACACTGGCTGGTGAGTAAAAAGAAAAGACCCATTATTCACAGTGAAACCAGACAGTCCCAGAAATAACTCCATAAAAGTCAACTAAATTATGATATTTCATAGCCTCATGAGTCAGACGAGAAAGGTTCTAAGTATCTATGCAAGTTTGAGGTGGAGATTATTTGGACAAGTAAACAGTCTTGCTTGAAAGAGATAAAAGATTAGCAGAGAAAATATGCTTGGGTGATAGGAATTTGCCTACATTTTCTCCTCTGGTAAGAATGCAGTACAGAAACTAGAGAGCAAGAGGCCAAATCATGCTTCCAGACTAGTCTCCTGCCACATACATGCCAACCATCCATCATTCTGCCCTGCCCTGTCATCGTGCCTTCCTGCCCATTCACTCCTCTTCATTCCTTTGGTTCCTTGTGTTTATTCCTCACTCACCCCAGAAATTCCCCCTTCTTTGTGCTTTGAACATGACACAGATACATTTTTACAGTTTTTCTAATGCATGTTCTTTCATTACTGTTTTCCTCCCTACTCCCATATACTATATGCTTTTAAAGTTAAGAATGAGTCTGGAGAAGAGAAGATGAAACCCAAGGAACATGAAGCTGCAAATGTCAGGTAGAGGAAGGAGGTAAGGAGGAAGACTCAGGACAGAGCAACAAGGACATGCAAGGCCGGAGAGGCATGATCCAGACATTAATTTCTTGATCTTGAACATGAAACAATCTTTCTGAGCTACCATAAAATAGTAACAAAGCTTGTTATGACTTGGAAGAATGATAATAACTGTTGAGGACTTACCACAAAGTTTGTGAGAAAATTCAACAAAATGAATTTAAGTACCTCAGCCCGGTGCCTGGCACATGCTGAGTTAGGATGTGTTTGCACTCTGAGCCAGGTACTGGGCTAAAGACCTAATGTGTATTACTGCATGTGATCCAGACAATAGCCCTGGGTCTCGGATACCAGCACTGTCTCTATTTTAATCAATGAAGAAACTGAGGTTTAAAGGGAGTAAGTAACTTACTGTGGATTGCACAGTTAATAAATAATGAAGAGGAATTAGATGCTGAGTCTGTATAACTTCTCATCTGTGAAATCAAAATAATATCCACCTACAGCATTGTTATTGGGATTAAGTGAGATAATCTCTTATGTAGCAATTGTACTATACATTTTCATTTTCCTTCCCATTCTGGCTTTGTATAATCTCTGTCTTTTATATCCTGGCCCATTAAATTAAAAATTATTAATGTTATTCCATAGAATTGCTACCTCCAAAACACCCCTATTTTTTCCCAAGGAATGTTTAAGAACTATGTGGCCAGTGCACTGCTGTATCCCCAAATGTGTCATAAGATAAAGGTGAACTCCAAGTTTAGCATTTACTTATCACAATATTTGAATGGTAAGTTAAATACCAATTTATTAGTAAGATTCAATGTATTTTTTTTGCATCTCCAAGCAAACCATTCTGATTTTTCTACCGTTTTTAAATTTTTATTTTATTGGTACATTTTAGGTGTACAATATAATGACATTCATCATTGGAAATTTGCACCTTTACATAATCTCTCTTGATTCTTATTGTGCCCCTTCCCCTGCCCTCCCTTCAGCCCCTCCATCCCTCCCTATTTAAAGAGACTTTGTTTCCATTTTTTCATTTTCTCATATTAATTCCATTCCCTTCTTTCCTTTCCCCTAGCCCTCCCACTTCCCCTTCCCCTTGGCCTCTTTTCTTCCTATTTCACTCCACCGTTTTTGAGATTGAAGACCATGAAATATAAAAAACAGCAGGTAGCTCACAGAAAAGAACACATGGTTAAGAAGATTGAATGACCAAAGTTATTTTTAAAAGCTTCATTTTTCCTTCCATTAATTTTCACCTGTCCCCAGCACCCAGGGAACCCCAGGCTCTTGTTTATGTCCTTTTCCCCAATCTTTCTGGCCTGTACAGTCCTAGTCTCCACTCACAAGTCTTCAGTGTCCCTGGCTACTTACATTAATTACAAAATCTGTAACCTGACATTTAGCGCCATCTACGATCTTACTCAAAATATACTGTTCTGCCTCAGTCTCACCCCGTTTTGTATATCCTACCCTGTACTAAAAGACCCGAAAACATCTAGCAGCTATCTTTACCCCTAGTGTCCCCTCCATTTGCAGTGTCTTCCTTCTCCAACCCAGTGGAAAGCCATTCCTGTTGGCCTTTTTCTGTACTTTCAAAATGCTCTCTATAAACAGTGTGTGTCTTTTATTAGCTTTATCCCTCAATATTTCACAGATTTTGTTGCTATTTTGAACTGTATCATTTTTGTAGTACATTTTCAAATTTAATCACTGCTAGAAAAGTACTCCTGATTTTATGTGTCAGTCTTGACTCTAATTACCAAACTGTCTTACTAGACGTTTTGCCAGTTGTCTATAGTGTGCATGTTATTTTATAAAAAAATTGTTTTCAAAAATTCCAGCTGGATGCAGTAGCACATATCCGTGGTCCCAGCTGCTTGGGAGGATGAGGCAGGCGGATGAGTTAAGCCCAGGAGTTCAAGGCCAATCTGGACAACATAGTGAGACTCTTAAAATAAATAAAAATAGTAGTAAGCACTTTCATACTGAGTAATACAAGGCCTGTTCTGAATGGTTCAAATAGATAAACTCACTGAATCCTACTGGGGAGTATTTCACTGCTAACATCAGTTCACAGATAAAGATGTGATAAGCATCTTTTCCAGTGTAACACATATAAACAGTAGCTGCTGATACTACCATAATTCCCTCCTCTCCCCAGCCATCCCTGGCCATCTCTCTGTTAAATCCTACCTCCTAGGAATTCTGTGTAGTTTCTCTTGACAAATGTGTATGTGTCTGGGCTGTGTCCTCTTGATTATCAAAGCATCCACACCTGTCCTCTGACTGAGGCAGGTACAACTGAACCATGGCTTGACTTTATCATGCATTCAGCAACAACTGTACTTTGAATTTTCATCCTGAGCCAATCAACCACTACACTGTGGTGTGCTGTATTGCTAAGCTGTGACAGTAGGTTAAATGGATTAAGTGCATTTTGACTCACAATATTTTCAGTGTATCAATAGTTTTATCAGGATGTGACCCTATCACATTTATAAGAGCCTCTGTACAACTCTGCAAGAAAACTAGCTTGTTTTCCACTTACACATTCATATTCATTCATGCAGTTTTTAATTACTACAAACCCTTTGTATGCTCTCTTTACAAATTACAGATCAGTTTAGAGTTGAAAAATCACCCCTTGTTATTTTAAGGGAAATGAGCTTTCATTCCTATGAAATAGTGGTGTTGGTGAAAGAAAATAAAAACAAGGAAGCTGTGTTGTAATCACACTGAGAGGAAGAGAGTCACCCTGAGTGAGACGAGCTGCTCTCCCTCACCCTGGGGATGTTGATTCATTTCCTGCCCTCCTCCAACACCTCTGAAGCCTTCTCTCCTTTCTCCACCTCTCTCTGGATCCCACCACCAGAGCCACCGAGTCAGTGACTCACAGACAAGCTGCCCAACCACCAGGAAAAAAATCAGAAGTAGAAGAAGAAGAAATATACTTTTTTTAATCAGAGGAAAATAAAAAGGAGCTGTCTATTGGGTATTTTCTACAATTATTAATAAAGTTGATTGAACCCTACAGTAATGTTTTCTTAAATATTCTTGTTAAACATTCACATATGTAGTGGACTATGTACAATGACTTTTATATAAATGTGTAGGTACATATGTTATAGTGCATGAGTACAAACCATGTTATCCCACCAAAGTCAAAAGATATAATGCAAAAAATTCATGTTCCTCTAAGGTTAACAACACCATCTGTTCCCACAGTTACCTATTCTGACTTCTTCTGCCACCAGTTTGTTTTCCCGTTCTTGAACTTGCTTTGGGGACCTAGCATGTGCTCTTCTGTGCCTCTCTTCCTTCGCTCGGCTTTGTGTCTGTGGATTCATTCAGATTATTGTTTACAGCAGTGCTTTGTTCATTGTTATTTTTGTACATTATTTCATCCTCCAGATTTTATTTTAAAAATTTGGTATTATGAATAATAAAGTTGAAGCGATGTGTGTGTGTGTGTGTGTGTGTGTGTGTGTGTGTGTATTCGTGCATATCTTGGTGGGGGCTCTAGAAGTACACACTGATCTTTTACTGAATCTTTCAACTTTTGCTTCTGTTTCAGTCTGATTTAAACATGCTACCATCCCGGGAATCTCCCTAAGTCACCTGGGACACTAGGTCTTTACAGAGCTCTCTGTGGACCCTTACTATCTAGAGATTTTCTTACAACTTCAAATCAGGCCATTAGGGCCCTCTACAATTTGTCCATACTTTACCTCTCCAGGTTCTTGCCTGCCAGAGTCAAGATTTATCACCCTCCCACGATCTCTAGTCAAACACAGCTCACAGCTCTCCACACCCACCCCAAACTTTTGTTTATGAACATACCAATTCCGCCCTACCTAGAAAGTATTTTCTTACCAGTTATAAATTAAGAATAAATATTTGATTTAAAAATGTTTGCTTCTCTTTATTTTAAAGACATCTTCCTGATACAACTCAATGGAAAGGTTACAAAAAGTAACATAAGTCACTTGGTTGGAATTTTCCATTCAGTTTGGAGAAAGCTAAGAGCATAACCTGGGACAATTCTGTGCACAAGTTATAGGTCAGGAGCTTTTCGGAACACTAGTTCTGCTCCTTCATAGTTATGTGACCTTGGGTGAAGTATTTGACTTAGAAGAAGGCACACAATAAATAGCCTTTGTCATTATTAATAAAGAAGTTGCACATCAGAGAGGCTCAGAGCCAGAGACTGGGAGCAGGTTGCTGGTATTCAAACCCCAGCTCCTCCCCTTACTAGCGACAGGACTTGGGCACACTGCTCACCAATCTGTGCAGCAGTTTCCTCATTAGGACCTTCTTCCAGGCGCTTGGAAAGCTTATGTAAAGCACTGTATCTGATAGTTAGTGGTACATAAGTCTCAGGTACAGTATTATTATTATTATTGTACATATATCAACAACTTCTATTACCAATATCAGTAAGGGAACCCTACTATTCTTGTGTATTTGAAGTTTTGATATGTAAGAAAAAGACCAAAGGCAAGAGTCATTTCAAATAAGAGCAACAATTCTGTCAAGGCAGAAAAGTAAATCCAGAGGTGCTAGTGTTATGATAGGACCAAAGACACTTGGTTGAACTGCAAGGCTGGCAGTGGATCAAGAAATGGGGATCTCTGAGAGTCCTTGTTTCTCACTGACTTGTAGAACTGTCTACTGGACCATGGGCAGAAGGTGATGACCAGTCATTCACCCTGTCCACATCTGTGATTTTGGGACCCCTAGGCAGGTTTATCTGTGGGGCCTGACCATCTCAGGAAAGCAAGGCTCTCTGACACTGGCTTCTAAGGCCCTCCAGAATCATCTGTAATTTCTGAAAACAAGCAACAAGTTGTCAAGATGGTAGGCTAGAGGTCAGTGTCTGCAGAAAATGCAATGATTTGTTGTTTTATTATTTGATTCCCATTTCACAGACAAATGAACTGAAATAAGCTCAAGATAAGTAAGTGGCTTATGGCCAAATAACTCCAAAGAAGCCAAGACAGTATAGAAACCTACAAACCTGAATCTGGGGTGTTTATGATTTCAACACAAAGAGCAAAATTTTAATATTTTGGTTGGTAAGGATTTCTTATCATGAGGTGTACTGAAAAGTATGGTAAGTGTTTAAATATTTTAAAATTTTTTGCAGTGAAAAACACATTGCCTTTAATCCTCTCAAAATAGATTTCCTGGCTTTGAACATACTCATCCCATCATTCTTACCATTTTCTGGAGCAGTTCTGGAAGACCTTTTTTGTGTCTTTAATTGAACTGTGTGGTTTCCTTGATGTCCTGAATCAGTTCAAAACATTTACCTTGATTTTGATTTGGGGGAAGATTTTAATTTTGGGAAAGAGCTAGAAGTCACATGGTGCCAGATTTGGTGAATAAGTTAGATGAGGATGTGCAGTTATGTTTTTATGAGCCTGCCTTTCCTTTGGATGGCACTTGGCAGCAGCATTCACCACACTGTTGATCACACCTTGTAAAAACACAAAACAGGACTTCCAGAGCAGATTTGGAAAGTAGCAAGAATATTGGGACAAGTGTACTCAATGGGAGTGTTGCCAAACACTACAGTCTCAGGCTCTTTCTGTCCCACCCAAAGAATTGGCTGGGAAAACCAATAAACAGGTAAACACAACTTTTTAAGTAAAGGAAGAAAAGGAAAGAGTGAAGCAAAGAGAAGAGCAAGAAAAGATAGGTTCTGGAAGCAGGACCAGCCACTGCAGAAACAGGAAAGCAGGACAGGAAGATTGCAGTGGCAGCAAAGTCAACGGCCACCACATTTATGTTCTCTCAGATCTGTTCTGCGGAAGTTGTTCTGCCCACACATCCTGGCTGTGATTGACAGGGCACATTCTGTTGTTCAGCTTCCACTCAGGATCTTTGTGATGGAGAGTTCACATAGTATTTTCCAACCAGCCTGCCATGTCCTAATCTCCCTCAGGAGAAGGATTAGTGGCAAGGCGTCTTTTACTATAATACATGTTTGAAAGCTAAACCATATAGTCTAGTCACACTTTGTAGTATTCTTCAACAGATGTATTCTAGTGGAACAATAAGTTCAGATAAGAAATTCTTCAGTTTTAGAATCCAGTGAAGTACACAGAGGGCAACTACTTTTTTGTGGACTTCTCTGGGGCACATTTTGTTTTGCTCTCCAATAGAAAACAGCATGAAGGAGAGGGTAAGCATCACTGTGTGCCTTGCTTTCTGTGGAAGTATAACCTTTTGATGACAAGAAGGCTGGGGGTGTATTATTGATCACTGAGGTCTGGAGGTAAGTTTTAGAGAGTTGTGTGGTCTTGTCACATCTGTGCTTTTGAACCCTCCCTGGTTCTATCATACCCAGTGTCTTGTACTTAACCAAATTTTTCACTTTTACTAAATAATTTTCATTAATGCACTCAAAAATCCTTAATTATTTTAATTGGTGAAGAGAAAATATCTGAAACACTTCATTTTTTTAAGTAAGGCAACACCCATGTTTTACTTTAGAGCTGGAGGCTTTCTCAGTAAGCCCTGTGAAGATTTAAAAATAGTCAAACAAAACGTCCTTCCAAGTGTCTAAGGTGCTATGTTAACCTGTAACCTCAGTGATTACCTGAAGCATCCGTTTCATGGGTACTGTGCTCAGTACTATAAAGAGCTCATGACTGTCTCATCAGAAACACAAATACAGGCAGAAAAGGGGAAGGACAGCTCAACAGGGAAAACCACACCAACTAATCCCGCAATTACACTCACTCAGGAAAAGTGGTGAGAGCATGTGGTGAGGAAAGCAGGTTAGGGACATGGTGACTGTAGTCATCGCTCCTGGATAGAGAGGGCCTCATTGCTACTTTTCCTGCATTTGGTCGGAAATGCTTCATGGCAGGAGGAGGATTTCAGCAGGAAAAGGGAGAGTTAGAAGAAATCTATTCAAGGAACAAAGTATCACAAAAACAATCTCAAAAAATAGAGGACAAATATAATTGGTAAAAAGGGAACTCCAGATTGCTTCAGAAAACAAAGGAATTAGATCCACTTCCATGGGGACATCCTCTCTGTGTGTATCTCCTGCCTGCTGAATTCACTGCTCCCAGTCTAGGGTTTTAGCCTAATTCCTAAATAAGTTAATTATTTCCATTGTTCCATAACCCATCCCTGGATCAGACTGAACTGTGCTCAATCTTAAAGAACAATTTAGTTCAAAAAACAAACAAACAAAAAGACAGAAAAGAACAATTTTATGCTAAGTAAAAATTTCTGTCCTGGTTTACTGTTTTCTGTATACATACTGACCACACCTGCTGCAGTATTCTCTATTGTTATCTTCAATTTTTTGTGCCAAACCACTTTCTTCCCAGCAATGTCAAGTTCAATAAATTCAAAGAACAACAACTTTGCTTCTTTTTTGAATCCTCGTAATACTTGCTGTCTGCAAATTGCACATAGTAAATATGGGTAGAATAAATACACAAATTGAAATGACATGTTTCATTCTTTCAGTGGACTACCTAATGCTTTCTATTCTATTTTTATAAATGGTGCTATGCATCTCCTTCCAAACTGTGTACTGAAAAACAGACTAAACTGAAATACATGAATTTACTGAAGGAGGGAATTTAGTACATAGACCTAGAATAAGCCTTCTTTTTAATTTACATACCAAATCTTGTGAGTATGCAATTAGGACATACATAGTATACCCTAGTTCAAGTTCCTTTTGCAAAGACATTTTTTCCATTGAGGAAAGAAGATGTGTAATCTGATTTAAAACAGAGAAGTTGAAATCTACTTGAATGGGACGTTCATTGGAAAATGTTCACGACCTCTTTGGGATGCTCTGTCTTACAGATGACCAGGAAGTAGCAACTCTGAACTAAAAATATCCACGGAGAACCATGGGCATCTGCTTTTAATTTGAGGCTGGGTGGCTTAACACCAGACAGGAAGATGTGCCTGGTTTAAAGAGGTTTGAACAGATGCCATGGTGTAAGTGCTTGTGTCCCAGAGTCTGCGCTCATTTTGGTTCCTGAAGTTCACTAACCAATGCCTCAGGTATTTCCCCTTCCACCTCTGGACTTTAGGTTCAAAAAAGAGCAAGGAGCCAGCCTTTTTGCCTTCTTGTCACACAGATATGTTTAAGACAATGGCTGACAATGTATTTTCAACACTTAATTTATGCAAACAGTACAGTTTTATATATCAGTTTGATTTTGATCTTAGGTTTGATATCTCCTTGCTCTGTTGTAGTCATTGTAGTCTATATTTGGGCTTGTCTTGTATTTAACACCACACCATACTCATTAGACTGATTATTGCACCGTGTGATCATTTTAATGAGTAAATGTAGTTATTTAGTAGCTCAAGAAATGGAGTAACTATGGGGTATCTAAAATCTAGGCAGCAGTTTCCACTTAGTGTAAAAAAAAAATGAGTCAAGTGAGAAATCTGCAAATCTTCTTTCAGTCATTATCTTCGACTCTGCCTAATGGAGTATGTCATCCCACATTTACCTAGCATGTGTTTGTCATCTGAGGGACCAGCTTTCAATCTGGAGTATTTATTTTTATTTTCCTCATGAAGCAACTGAACTTTACCAAATGAGCTAGCTGAAGGTCTCAAACCTTGTAATGGAAAAGCTTTCATGATGGATTCTCTGCAGATAGCACATTTATTTTCTTGTTGAAAATAGGTTAGTAAATAACTTAGTGAAGCAATTTTTCAGCATGTAAATTATATAGGAAAAATCTTTCTAACAATAACTGTAAGTTACATTTTCTGATCTGGGTATGTATTGCATCAATTCCACAAAATACTTAGCTTTCTCTAGCCTAGATCATGAATAGATGAACCCAGGACTTTGGTCTTTGTCAATTCTTTATTACCAAAGAACAGTCTTTTTATCCTTGATTTGTGGTTTACTTATTTATTTGTTGGTTATGCTTGCTTAGCATTGACTGAAGACTCATTGTGATTGAGTACATTTAAATGAGTATTTAATATAAAAGCTGCAGAATAATCCACTTGTAATTCTCTGTGATATGGTTGATATCATAGTCTGCTTTTTGCTACTATGACAAAATGTTTCATTCGGGGTGATATATACAGATTCGAGTTTTATTTGGCTCTTGATTCTAGTGGCTGTGAAAAAAATAATATAGGGGTCCTCCAGCAAGGATGCAGAGGCTAAAATAAGCAACAAAAGAACTTTAGAGATAAAAGTTCTTAGGAACCTTGAACAAGCAAGTCCTCTGATATGTCACAACGTGGCAGGTGCCATCACATGGCAGCATCCCCATGCAGCAGCCATGAACAATGCCCACAGATGTGTTTCCGTTGGGAGACAGGAGGCAAGGCACTGGGGAGGAGCCTGGCTCACTCTTTTTTGTATTAAAATTATTTTCTTGTTTTTTTAGGTACATTTTAGATATACATGATAACATGCATCATAGAAGATTTGTACCTGTACATGATATATCTTGCTTCTTCTTTTTTTCCCATTCTCCTCCTGTCCCTTCAGCCCCTCTTCCCCTCATTATTTACAAAAGATTTGTTTCCATTTTTTTCCTTCTATTCTCTTTTTTATACCTTTTCCCTTCCTTCCTTTCCCCCTACCCCCTCCCTTGTTCCCCTTCCCATTTGTACATGTTATTCTTCTTTCCAATATTTATTATACATTTTGGGTTTCTCACGATAGACAAAAAATGTGACATTTACCCATGTCTATCCAATTTATTTTACTTAAGAGTATGGTCTTAAGATCTGTCCATTTAGCTATAAATGTCTCAAGCTTATCCTTCTTTATGGAAGAGTAGTACTCCATTGTATATTTTAAAAAACCCACATCCACATTCACCCACATTTGTTGGTTGATGGGCATTTCAGCTGTTTTCAAGATTTAGCTATAGCAAACTGTGCCGCTATGAACATGGGAGTGCATATATTACTGTGGTATGATGTTTTTTATTTTGGGGGAAAGATACCAAGAAAGGGCACAGCTAGGTCAAGTGCAACTGCTAACTTTAGTTTTTTAAAGAATCTCCGCACTGATTTCCAGAGTGGTTGCACCAGTCTACACTCCCACCAACTGTGGAAAAGTGTTCCTTTTTCCACACTGCCCCACCAGCATTTGTTATTGGTTGATTTCTTGATAATAGCCTTTCTTTCTGGAGTGAAATTTGCGTCTCTCAAATGACTTGATGTTGAACAGTTTTTCATATATTTATTTGCTATTTCTACTTCTTCATCTGAGAGTATCTATTCACGTCAGACACTCTTTTTTTTTTTTTTTTGGTACCGGGGATCAAACTGAGGACCTTCCACTTGTGAGGCAGGTGGTGGCACCACTAAGCTAAATCCCCAGCCCTTAGATTGTTATTTTTTTAATTGGGCCTTTAAATTTGAGGAGTCTGATTTTTTTAAAGCACATTAGATATTTTAGATGTTAGTTCTTTGTCTGAGGAATAGTTGGCAAAAATTTTTTTCCCACACTGTGTGTTGTCTCTTCATTCTGTTGGTGGTTTATTTTGCTGTGCAAAAGCTTTTTAATAAGATGAGATCCCAGTAGCTGATTGTGATATTTCCTGAACAATTGGGGTTTTGTTTATAAAGTCTTTACCTAAACCTATGTCTTCAAGAGTTCTATCTATTCTACCTTCCAGCAGTTTTAGTATTTCTGTTTTAATGTTTAGATCTTTGATCCATCTTGATTTTAGTTTGAAAAAGACAGTTTTAATTTGGAAAGATATGGGTCTAATTTTAATCTTCAGCATGTGGAAAGCCAGTTTTTCCAGCACCATTTATTAAAGAGGCTGTCTTTCTTTCAGTGAAAGTTTTGGTCCTTTTGTCAAAGATAAGGTGACTGAGAGTATTTGGAATTGTTTCTGTATCTTTTAATCTGTTCCATTGATCCTCAGGTCTGTTTTTGGTTTTGTTATTGTTGTTGTTGCCAGTACCATGCTGTTTTTTTTTTTTATCATGGTAGCTTTGAAGTATAATTTCAAGTCAGGGATTTTGATGCCCCCATCTTGCCTTTATTGCCCAGAATTCCTTTTGCTACTCTAGGTCTTTTCTTGTTCCAAATGAATTTTAGGATTGTTTTCTCTAGTTCTGTGAGGTATGTTATGGTATTTTTATTGGGATTGAAATAAATCTGTCTAACAATTTTGGAAGTATGCCCATTTTCACTATATTGAATCTTCTTACCCAAAAACAAGGAATACCTTTCCATTTTCTGATATCCTCTTCAATCTCCTTTTTCAGAGTATTGTAGTTTTCAGTGTAAAGGTCTTTTACTTCAATCACTAGATTGATTTCTAGGCGTTTCATTTTTTGGGATGCTATTGTGAAAGGAATTGTTTTTCTAATTTCTCTTTCAGTGAAATTGTTATTTGTGTACAGGAATGCTATTGATTTTTGAACATTGATTTTATATCCAGCGATGCTACTGAATTTGGTTATTAAATCTAGATGTCTTGTGGTGGAGTTTTTGGCATCTTCTAGGTAGAGTATCATGTTGCAAATACTGATAATTTCACTTCTTTCTTTCCTATCTTTATCCCTTTTATTTCTTTCTCTTGTCTAATTGCTCTGGATAATGTTTCCAGAACTATATTGAATAAGAATAGTGATAGTGGGTATCCTTGTCTTGTTCCTGGTGTTAGAATGAAAGCTTTAAGTTTTTGTCCATTTAGTATGATGTTTGCTCTTGGTTCATCAAAGATAGCTTTTATCAGATTGAGATAAAAACATCTATTCCAATTTTCTGTAGGGTTTTTATCATGAATTGGTGTTGGACTTTGTCAAATGCTTTGTCTGCATCTATTGACATAATCATATGGTTTTTGTCCTTGGCTCTGTTAATATAGAGTACTACATTTATTGATTTGCATACGTTGAACCATCCCTGCATCTCTAGCATGAATCCTACTTGGTGATGGTGTATAATCTTCTTAATGATTTGCTGTATTCTGTTTGCCATTATCTTACTGAGCATTTTTGTTTCTATGTTCATTAGGGAGATTGGTCTGAAGTTCTATTTTTTGGTTAGATCCTTCTCTGGTTTTGGTATTAGGGTAATGCTTGCTTCCAGGAATGAATTTGGGAGTATTGCTTCCCTTTCAATTTCATTAAAGAGTTAACAGCATTAGATCTTTAAATTTCTTGTAGAATTCAGCAGTGAATTCATCGGTAGCTGGCTTTTTCTTTGTTGGCAGGTTTTTAATCACATCTTCAGTTTCACTGATAATAGTTTATTTAGAATTTTTATATCTTTTTATTTAGCTTTGGTAATTCATATGTATCTAGGAATCTGTCCATTTTTTCTGTGTTTTCCATCTTATTAGAATACAGGTTCTCAAAGTAGGTATTGATGATCTTCTGGATTTCTGCATAATTTGGGGGAAAATCATTTCACAATTAAATTATGATTAGGGCTGTCTGAGGCCTCAATGGCTTATTTTGCCATTGATTTCCAGTTTCATTGCACTATGGTCTGACAATATGCATGAGATAGTTTCAATTTCTTTGCATTTACTTGAGGATATTCTATGAGCTAGTATGTGGTTTATTGTGGAGAATATCCTGTGTGCAGATGAGAAGAATGTGTATTCTGATATTGTGGAATGGAACACTAGACATCTACTAAGTCCATTTGTTCAAAAGTTCAGTTCAGTTCTGATATTTCTTTGTTGATGTATTTTTGTCTAATTGATCTACTTGTGCCAGTGGTGTATCAAGGTCCTCCATTACAATTGTACTAGTGCTTATTTGATTTTTCATGTCTGTTAATTTTTTTATATAGTTGGGTGTGCTGGTATTTGGTGTATATATATTAATGATTGTTATCTCTTCCTCTTGAAGTTTTCCCTTTACAAGGATGCAGTGACCTTTTTTGTCTCTCTTAATCAGTCTTGGTTTGAAATCCATTTTGTCTGCAAAAAGAACAGCTACTCCTGCTATTTTCCTGGGTTTCTGTCACACAAAAATTTTTTCCATCCTTTGCCTTTCAGGTCATGAATTGCTTTTTTAATTAAATGGTTTCTCATATCCAGCATTGGATCTTAATTCTTGTTTCATTCTGCCAGTCTGTTTCTTTTGATTGGGAATGAGACCATTTACATTCATGGTTATAACTGATATGCATTGACTTATCTTTGCCATGTTATTTTCCTGTTGTTGGTTTCCTCTTTCCCTTCCTCTGCTTAATTGTTTGCCTAGTGGATTTGTTTTGTTGGAGTTCATGAAGTTGCAGTTGTCTTTATTTCTTTCTAGAATGTCCTTCAGCATGTGTTGGAGTGCTGGTTTGGTGGTCACAAATTTCTTCAGATGTTCTTTGTCATGGAAGTATTCCATTTCTCCATCAATTTTGAAAGATAGTTTTGTGGGGTACATCAATCTAGGCTGGACCTTTAGGGCTTGAAACACTTCACTTCATGCTCTGCTTGACTTGAGGCTTTGTGTTGAGAAGTCTGCTGTAATTCTGATTGGTTTTCCTTTATCAGTGATTTGTTTTTTTTCTCTAACAGCTTTTAATATTTTGTTCATGTGTTGCATTTCTGGAATCTTGACTATTATATGCCTTGGTGTAGATTTTTTTATCATGGCTATTTGGGGTTTTATATGCCTCACTTATCTGTATGATGTGTTATTTTTCCATGCTTGGGAAGTTTCTGCCATTACTTCTGTGAATATGTTTTTTATGTCATTCTCACTATCTCCTGCTTTTTCATTGAGTCTGATAAATCTTATGTTATTCTTTGCATCATCAAGCAGCTGTTGGATTGATTTTTCATGGCCCCTTGCTATTTTTAAGAAATTTTTCTTTTCTTAAAATTAATTTTATTGGTACATTGCATTGGTACATTTTAGGTATACAATTCATTTACATTTATTATTGGGTGTTTGTACCTGTGCATGATATATCTTGGGTTTTTTTTCCCCCATTACCTGTGCACCCTTCACCCCTCTGTCCTTATCTATTTACATAGATTTCATTTCCATTTTTTTTCTTTTCTCATAGTTTTTCCTTTCCCTATTTTATTTTCCCCTTACCCTCCCTTCACTCCTTTGTCTTTGGACATTTTTTCCTATTTCAAATTATCAATTATTCATTTTAATCATTTTAACCCTTGTTTACACTATCAGTTTCTCACACTAGTGAAACTATTTGGTATTTACACATGTGTGTCCTATTTATTTCACTTGAGAGTATGCATCCATTTATCTATAAATGACTCTAGTTTTTCATTTTATGGCTGAGTAGTACTCCATTTTATTAAAAAAAACCACATTTTCTTTATCCAGTTTCCAGTTGATGGGCACTTGGGCTGCTTCCAAGCTTTAGCTCTTACAAACTGTGCTGCTATGAACATGGGTGCACATATATCACTGTGATATGATTCTTTTAATTCTTTTGGGAAGATACCCAGCAGGGGAATAGCTGGGTCAAATGGGACCTCTAGTGCTACTTCTTTGAGATATTTCCATACTGAATTTCACAGTGGTTGCATCAGTGTACACTCCCACCAACAATGGAGAAGGGTTCTTTTCTCCTCACAACCCTGCCAGCATTTGTTATTTGTTGATTTCTTGATAGCAGCCATTCTTTGTGGGGTGAGGTGGAATCTCAGGGTTGTAGGAAATCTTTCTTTTCATGATTCCTAACCACAATCCTGTCTTCTATATGTGATACTCTTTCCACACATTGGTTCATGCTGCTGTGTATATTTTCAATGGAATTTTTAATTTCCTGGATATCTGCTTGAATCTGTTTCATGGATTCTATGTATTTCCTAAGTTAGGCATTCATGGTTTCCATCATTTTCCTAAGTGGTCCTTTTTAATAAAAATCTGTATCTGTTACAGATTCACTAACCATGTCTTTAATTATGGTCACCATCCTTGCAGTTATCTGAGAAATTATCTCAGATTTGATTTTTCTAGAGCCTCATTCATCTGCTTTGTTACTTCCACAGTTACCACTTCAGAGTATCCAGTGAGTGGCTTTCAAATTGTTCCATCTCAAGAAAAGGTGAGCCAGTCCCAGCACCCGGAAGGAAGCTCCCCCACTGCCATCCCACACTCCTAGGGCAGAGAAGGTGAGCCACGTGGGCACCAGAAGCACCCCCCACCCCATGAAAATGAGAAGACACATAAACAAGCCTCAAAAATAGACTTCCGGACCACCTACAGTAACCCCAAAGGGAAATGAGATGGAACAATCTGATACTCAACCACCTGGACTCTCTGAACTGGCAAGAAAAGAGAATCTGGGAAAAATGAAATCAGAAATAATTACTCAGATAATAGCAAAGATTGTGCTCATGGTGCAAGACATGATTAATAAATCTAGAGAGGACACAGATAAAAAAAAATAGAGGATCTGAGGAACATGATGGAATCCCAACACAGGAAACAAATGGGATCCATAAAACACATGCAAATATATTTCCAGATTAAAAACTCTATCAAAAGCCTGCACAGCAGAGTGAATCAATGGGAGGACAGACTTTCAGATATAGAAGACAAGATTGCAATTAGTGACCAGGAAAAGAAAAATTGCTTTAAAATTGTAAGTGAACACAAGAAATCAATCCAGCAGCTGCTAGATGATGCAAAGAAGAATAACATAAGACTGATTGGAGTCAATGAAGAAACAGGAGAGAGTGCAGATGACATTAAAAAAAAAAACGGTTCACAGAAATGATGGCAGAAAACTTCCCAAGGAGGGGAAAAGAACTTGACATACAGATAAATGAGCCATATAGGACTCCAGCTAGCCTTGATCAAAAAAAATCTGCACCTAGGCATATAATAGTTACGATTCCAGAAATCCATCAGAAGAACAAAATTCTACAAGCAGTGAGAGGAAAGAAACAAATCACCTACAAAAGAAAGCCCATCATAATCACAGCAGTCTTCTCAATGCAAATTCTCAAGGCAAGAAGAGCTTGGAGTGATATATTTCTAGCCCTAAATGAAAACAGCCTCCAACCCAGATTGATGTACTCGGCAAAACTATCTTTCAAAATTGATGGAGAAATAAGATACTTTCATGATAAAGAGCACCTCAGGAACTTCATGAATACCAAACTGGCACTCCAAAAAATTTAGACAATACCCTAGGAAAAGACAATGAGGATCACGACCCCAGGAAATCCAGCAGAATGAATCCATTGTGTGTGGCAAATTAAATGCAAAGCGGGAGAATCCAACAAAAAGAAAAAGTCATGACAAGGCTTTTAAAACTTTTCATGCCATCTCCCTAATGAGTACATAATTCAATCTTGTTATTATACTGATTAGTATTTTTCTGATTCTAGAGTTGCCCACCTTTCTTTGTGCTATGCTGGCTATTTATCATCTTCTTATGTCTACTTTTTAATTGAGTTGTCTATTAATGAGCTTTAAGAGTTCTTTATATATTCTGGTCATAGGTTATATGCATTGTAAATATGGTCTGTTTAAGGACTACTTTTCATTTTAATGATGTCATTTAAAGTTCTAAATTTTGATGGAACCTCATTTATAATTTTTTTTCTTTTATACATCATGTCTTTTGTATCCTAGGTAGTTCTTGCCTACCCTCAATTCAAAAACATTTTCCCTTATAATTTCTTCTTAAAGTTTTATACTTTTAGGCTTTCATATTTAGGTTCATAGATCCCTTCAAGTTATTTTCATGTATGGAAATAAAGGGTTCAGGTTAATTTTTTATATATGGATACCAGGTGTTCTAGTGCTGTTTGCTGAAAACACTATCTCTTCCTCAGCTCTTGAATTGAGTTTATATTCTATAAAATGCTAATGTTAAATAATCTTTCAAAACTCAGTGGATCATATATGTGTGGTTCTATTTCTAGATTCTCTGTTTTATTCAAATGATCTATATGTCTTTCCTTACACCAACGCTGCCTTGATTACTGTAGTTTTAGAAGAAGTCTTAAAATTAGGTACTAAACGTCTTCCAACAATGTTTTTTTTCAACTTTTCTAGGTCCTTTGTACTCCTACATAACTTTTACATTTCAATATCCAATTCTTCATTTATAGCAATTATACATAGACCTGAATTGTTATATATACCTTGTGTTTTCTAATCCTGCTAAATTCAAATACAAATTCTAGGGGCTCCTAGAGGTTTCTTAATATTTTCTCTGTAGATGATCATTTCATCTACATATAAAGATTTTCTTCTACTTTGCCAATCCTATCCTAATTGTGTCATTTTATTGCCAGACTATTTTGGTGGGGACTAGGTTTCAAAGTTTAATGGACAAATAAAGAGTAAGCATATCTGCCCTTGTTCCCCACCTTAAGGAGAAAGTATTGTATCTTCTCCATTCATATAAGGCACTCTCACTGGATGTATGGAGTACATGTCTTTAATCTGCTGAGAAGGTTCTGTTCTACTTCTAGTCTCCTGATAGCTTTTACCATGAACAGCTGTAGAATTTAGTCCAATACTTTTTCTCCAACTAGTGACAGGATCATATGGCTTTTTCCTGTCCTCTGTTAAAACAATGACTTTTGGGGGTGGATCTTCCAATGCTGAACCAACACTGCCATCCCTATAACAAAACCACTTTCTACATACTGCCAGATATGACTTCTAAGATTTTGTTTTGTTAAACAAATTTCTATAGATGTTCATACTTTTTTCTTCTATTTTCTTTATTCCGTTTTAGGATTAGCACAATGTTGAGTTCCTAAAATGAGGGGAGAAGTGTTCCTTCTTTTTTCCGCTTTAATTGTTTGATATAATTTATCAGTTAAAATGTATATGAGCCTGTTGTCATATAGGTAGTTTTTCAAGCTAGGAATATACTTTCTTTAATAGGTGCTATTCAAATTTTATATTTCCTCTAGAGTTAGTTTCATTAATTTGTCTTCCAAGGTACTTCTTAGAAGTTGTCAAATTTATTTCAAAAAAATATTTTTGTAATATACTTTCTATATCCTTTTAAATTCTGTAAAATCTGAAAAAAAACAACAACAAATTGTTCCATCTCATTGCCCCCTGCATTTGCCTTTGGTGAGCTAGACGTCTGGAGTTGCATCTTGCTTCCATGTCTTCTCATTTTCTTTCTATTTTTTTTTAGTTTAATTCCTGGGTCAATGCTTGTAAATTGCTTATGGCAAGTAGCTTTGTTGCTGTATTTAGAACCCTTAGGAAGTGACTACTTCTCAGAGATGTCTTCTGGGCATAGCTGGCTTTTGGGTTTTGAGTGTGTTGGAAGATTCTACCACTTCAACTTATTGGGGATGAGAAAGTGTTGCATACTTGGCTGAGACTCTAGTTCTATGGCACTGGCCTATAGTATTGTTTATGACCTTCAGGCAACCTCAGTCTTAGCACACCAGGAAGAATTGACTAGAACAATTCTGTCACCTTGGCTAACATAGTATAATTAGTAATAACAATAGCATCAATAGCCTAGAAAATTACAAACTGTGGTAACTATTAATTTGCCACCTTTAACCATATGAAATAGATTTGTGGTTACATAACAACATCTAAAACAAACCAGAATATTGTATACAGTAAATGTGCCTTCAATATTGTGATTTACCCTCAGAAGAAAAAATTTAAAAGAGGATGGGGGGAAAATAGAGAAGTAGAATAGGAGGAAGAGATTAGAAGCAAGTCTGGAGAACAAAGGAAGATTATGTAAACTTTGGAAAACTGGTGAAAAAGACAGGAAAGAAAGAGAGAAGCAAGGAATAAAAACAAGAAAGAACAATGTTTAAAAAAACTAGAAACAATGTTCACACATATAAAAACAAAAACAAACAATCAAGAGTAAAAGAAAAAATAGCAAAGAGAAAAAGAGATGAAAAGAAGAAAAAAATGTCCACTTCAGGTTATGTCTCTGCTGTCACTGTTAGTCAGAGTAGGCAGACCGAGCCCAGATCCATGTTGATTAATCTCAGCAAGCCAGCAGTAGATTTATGGTGGGGTGGTGGCTAATCCCAGCAAGCCTACACCTTTAGTTCCACTGATGATCAGCCTGGTTTTTGGCTGTGAGTTTGGGGCCTGATTTGTTCAACCTGCAACACTCTGTGTGCCTCCTCCCAGCTTGAACTCAACTTCTTAAACTGCCAATTTGAACTCAGTTCCACTTCTCCTTGGCAGTAGGAGCCACTAGATGGAGTCAACCTGCTGCTTCTCTGAGTTCTGAGCTCAGTTGGTTCCTTTCCAAGATGGCAACAGGCCAATTGCCCTCTCATGGTGTGTGTGTGAACCCAAATAACTTACCAGCTACTGCAGTCCACTGCATCCACCACTCTGTTCCACTGATGGATTTCTCCATAGAAGCCTCTGGGGTTGCCAGAAGTCATTGTGCATCTGTAGGTTTGAGCTTCCCCTCCCATGCCTTGAACCAGGACCCAAGGGGAAAGTACCACTTGCCACCTCCTTCTTCTATGTTGGGGTCCCTCTATTCACACTACCTGTGGGCTCCAATCCTTACTTTGGATCCTTGGTTGGTCCCAGGGACCCACTTCCCTCCTTCTCTTCTTCACATTGATATATTCCAGTGTCTGGACACCAAATCTTGGAGAGCTACTTCTCTGCTGTACACCATTCCATTATCTTCCCAGAAGTCTCCAGCTCACTCTTTTATAACAATGTGCTTTCTCAAAAACTGTATTAGTTACCTTACTTTTATTGCTGAGATGAAATACTCAACACTCAAAGTTAAAGGAGAAAAGATTTATTTACCTCATAGTTTGTAGTGGTTTCAGTCCGTACTTGACTGGCTTCTAGGCAGGGTGGCAACAGTTCATGGTGGTGGAACACATCAAAGGCAACAGGGGACCAACAAAGATCTTTCTATCCCTCATATCTTATCCAGACTACTTAGGACAGGTAGCATTCACACCCTTAATCCTAGTGTCTTTGACATTAACATTGCACCATGGATCAATCACACACTCTAGATTCAGCCACTTCAGAAAAAGCCCCACCTATGACTGCATGAGGCTTTGGGGGACATCTAGATACAAACCATAACATTCCACCCCTGCCCCCCTCCCAAGATTCATGTGCATCCCTTTATGCAAAAGGTATTTAGTCCTTCTCCAAGAGTTGTCAATGTCCTAAAAGTTTCAGCATTGCTGAAAAGTCCAAGTCTCATGTCTCCTCTGAGATTTAAGATAAAGTCTTAGATGCAAGCCCCTGTGCAAATGAAAGAAAGTCAAACATTTCCAGCATTCAATTGCACAAGAAAGGCATTTCCATTCCAAAAGTTACAAACGGGAATAAAAGAAATGGGACTAAAGCAAGACCAAAATCCAGCAGGGCAGACATTAAATCTCACAGTTCCACTTCCAGCATTTCCGGCAGGCAATCTGTGGCAAATTGTGAGCTCCAAAGGGATTGGGTGGAGTACTATGGTACTACTGGTGGTTGTAACTCCATGACTTTTCTCTTGGGCTGCTTTTGTTCCCTCCTTGTAGCCTTTCTCAGACAACCCATGTTCCTGGCTTCTCCAAAATTCTGGGGTCTCCAAAGTACTTTCAGTTTCACACTCCCAGCTTCACAGACTGCCCTCTCAGGGCCACACTGCCTGGGCTACCAGGTCTTCTTCTGAAATCTTGATGGAAACCTTCCTGACCCCACAATTCTTGCATTTTGCATACACCTAAAACCAGTGCCACATGGATGATGCCAAGGTCTGCTGCCAGCTGAAGTATTAGCCAGGCTTCCTTCTCTCTTGTCTGTAGGGGTCAAGTGCCTATGAACCAAATCCTGAGGAAGAACTTCCCTAGGCCACCACCATTCTGGAACATGGTACTCTGGAGCTCTCTTCTCAAAGAAAAATCTTTCACTTTTGCAATTTTGAAGCTGGAGAAGTGGAGTTCTGCTACTTCTTGTGATGCCTTCAGGTCATTCTTCTCTATTCTCTTGTTCTTTCTCAGCAATCAAGATCTCCTCTGCTGTATCTTTGCAGTCAACACCTTTACTAGAGCCTCCTTTCTGGCAAAACTCACATTTTAAATCATTCTGCCAGGCTCTTAGCTCTTGATTCTCAACATAGATCTGGCTAAAAGCCTCCAATAGTAGCCATACCTTCACTCTGCAGAGTGTGCTTCTTTCCTACTTTTTCTTGGCCCAAACTCACTCTTGAGATCCTTTTCTCAATCTTTAATAAAACTTTGCTACTGTTTTTTAAAAATTCAGTAGTTTTTTGCATACTCACAGAGCTGCACAACTATAATCACTATCTAGTTTTGGAGTCATTTCATCACCCTGAAAGGAAAGCCCTGATCATTAAAAATCATTCCTTTTTGTCACCTCCCCCAGTTCCTATCTCTATGGTTTTGTCTTCTTTGGACATTTCATATAAATGGAGTAAGAAAAATGTGAGAATATTTTATCTTAAAGTCATAGTCTTCAGTGAAGGATATTGATATCTGCTTTATTTTATTTATTTTTTTGATGACAAGACATGTAGAAATGTAAATAATACAGCACTTCACAGAAATTATTAGATGCCTATAATATTTAAAGATACCTATCAGGTAATCAGTGCAAAATATTTACTGAGAAGTTTTTATTCCAAAGGAGAAAATAAAACTGCTTAAGAGCTTTTTTTCAGTGTCAAAGCATATTTCTGGGAAGATGTAAAAGTACCCTGATTCCCAAATTGCGATGCAGTATATTGATATACCATGTTCCTTTAACACATCAGAGAGCCTGTGGACCTACAAGGATTTGTTGACAATTATTTTCTCATAATATCTCCCTGGTGGTGACATTTACAAGACAGTTGACCAAGAAGGAGAATGGAGTTAGGAACACAATGTTCAGAAAATAAAAATATTGTGACTAATATTCTAATGGAATGATCACATCACAGGCTCACCGTCACATTCTGAGAAAATAAAAATAATTTCAAAAAACTAAAAGAGAAATTTTTAATATGACTCATTATTATTTTAAATAATAATTAGATTGAACTGCTGGCCATATGTTGTGATAAAATGACAAAGATTTGAAATAAAGAATAAAACTAAATTTAATTCTTCTCTCCTGCTCTCTTGAATCCTCCTCCTTGAATCTGTTCCTTCCACCCACACCCAAGAGGATCCATGGGCACTGACATACAGCAAGGAACAATTTGGACGTGGCCTTGGCCTCTTGGCATCTTCAGTCTTGCAAGAAAGACAAATTAAATAACTAGTTGGAAGACTGGAGTGTGTAATTAATTCAAACTAGAGAGAAATCTATTTTTCAGACAAATGGTCACAAGTCATTTTACTTTAAGTGATCAGTGAGATTATCAGTCTCTGTACTATATATGAAACGCATCATATTTCTTGCTTGAGATAGCATCTGTTGGCTGTCAACCACATCTAAAAATGTTAGTGTAGGTATAATAGCATGACTGCTAGTTTTGTTTAGCAAAAATTTTGAATCCTCATTCATGTAACAGCCAAATTAATCCTTTCTTTGTCCTAAGCAGAAGCATTCAAATCACTAACTTTCCTTAAATTTGGAATGCTTAACATATAACTTTATTCTATAATATTTCAAGTCAGAAAATATTTGGTAGGATGAGGTGCCAATACAATATATTGCATGACCCCTGCATTAGTTTGCTAGAGGTGCCCTAGAAAAGAACCACAGCAAAGTGACAACCAAAATTTACTATCATAATTCTGGAGAGCAGATATCCAAAGTCAAGGTGTCAGTGAGGCCATATTCCCTCTGAAATTGGCAGAGGAAGGATTTTTCTTTCCTTTCCTCCTCCCGATTCTGGTGATTCCTGAAGCTGTTTAGTGCTCATTGGCGTAGAGAAGTACCCTCCCCTCCCCCAGGTTTATGAAGCGATCTTCCTTCTCCACAAGCTGGTCACTGTGTGCAAGTTTCCCCTTTTTATTAGGACATTTGTCAGAGTAGGGCCCGACTCAATGACCACATTTTAGATTGATTACCTCTGGATAAGGGCCCTTTTCCAAATAAGGTCACATTCTGCAGGACTAGAAATTAGGACTTCAACCAATAATTCACCCTATGACAGCCCAGGCAGAAAGACACATTCTTTATGAACATTTGGGAAAACAATGTAACTATTTATTTTTTTAACCACTCCAATCTGTAAAATATTTTTTCACCGAAAACTTTAGTCAGTCTACAGATTGGGAGAGGCTATAGATTGTCTTTCTGTAACTGTTGTTTTTCTCCATTGTCCATGAGGAAGAATCCTGGTGAAATTTAAAAAGAAACTTTGAGTTCTTTTTTTAATATGTGGAAATTTCCATCACTTTGAAACCAACCTGACAATGGAAAATTCATCAAGGAACCTTGGCATGTGGTAGAACAAGATTTTTATTCTTATCATGACTAAAGGTGTGCTTCATGCTTTTCTATTCAAGTGACTTCAGCACCTAGATACAATGAGAAAGGCACAATAAAACCCTGGGAACTTGGAGGTCAACTCTACTAGGAGGAAGAATAATATTAAATAGTTGAGTTCAACAAATATTTATTTATAAAGTGCAGCTATGTGCAGAAACTGTGCTAGGCAGTGCAAGGATACAATATTGAACATAACATATGGTCTTGCCTTTAAGTTCATTTCCATAACAGAACAAATAGGATGAATATAAAAATAACACAGGATATACTTATGGAAAATGAAGGATAGGTTGATTCTAGTGGACAAAACAAAAAGTGAAACTAGAATAGAAGTGCACTGTGCTTACAACAGTTGAAAATGGGACACTGGTCATTGAAATATCTGTGTTAAGTATTCTGTGCTATTTTTAAGTACTGAAATAGTATATTGTGGTAGAATACTTTAACTGAGTTTTTTAAATTGAAATTTTTAAAATCTAATCTTTCATGTCTTTAGATATACCCAGTGATTATGTGTGGCATTAAAATTTTGAACTGAACAAAGATGTGCTCATTTGAAAGCATTTAATTTACCCATAATTGTTAAGATGATAAAGAAAAGACAGCAGACAAAGTGAACTGTTTCAAGAATGGTTGATTCAAGAGCCAACATGAAACTAGTATTTCAATTTATACAAGTAATTATGCTTCAGGATCTCCATCCACATTTGATGAACTAAGAAAATGACAACTGAAAATACTTTAAAACAAAAACAAGAGCATCCTATCAATTGAATCAACTTCAAAAACACACTGGAATATACTCTCATGTTTACAAAAGTTGTTCTTAACCATGTCTTTAAAATTATCCAATAAGAAGTGAAATTAATTTATGTCTAGTATTTAGAGTTAGTTGATAACTAGAGCCTCACCCCTTCCCCATTAATGCAGGTTCAGAAACAGGTTTATAAATGTGACTCAAAATTAGGACAAATAGTCGATTTTATTGTTAAAGACAGTAATTTTTTAAAGATCAGATATATACTTTAAAATGTTATCACTATTCTCTTCATTTTTATTTGCTGTTAGATAGCATTTTATTTTAATAATTGATAATTACTAATGTATTGATGAGAGAAGTGGAAAACTGGCTGAAGGGTAAATTGAAGCCTAATTGGAATGTCAGAAGGCAAAGTTGTAGGAGAGGAAAATCTTTCCGGTACCCTATTGGGTTTGGTGGTGAGAATTAAAATGACAAAGGCAAAATAACAGGAGGAAGGCATATAAATGTTATGGAACAGTTTTAAGTGTACTTGAGAGCCTTTCTAGGAAAGATGAAGACTGAAGTTATATATTTTTAAATTGACAAAATAATTGCACACATTCATGGGCTATAGAGTGATAGTTTGGTACAGGTATACAATATGTAGCTATATCCATTTTTAACAAAACTTAATTGTGTTGAAAAGTGACAAGACAAAAGAAAAGTTTAAGCTTCTCAGGGCAATAAATTGTGGGAAAGTGACTAGGAAATATACAGGGAAACTAATGGGAGATAAGGTTTATTTTAGGAGGTTTGTTTGCATGGGTCCATTTCAGCCTTGACTCCCAGCCTCTGTGATGAGAATGCCCTTCTCTTCTTGGTACAGGGAGGGCTCTTTTCTCATGGGAAATGTTGTGACCTTCTAGGTAGAAGGGAGAGGGCAGAGAGTCCTTCCTCCACCTGCTGCTTCTCAAGTGCATTCACCTCAGAAGAATCAATATCCAAAATGCCATAAGTTGAAGCAGCATGTCCTGGACCCCTCCAAACCATGAGAGAATTCTGAGCAGCAGAGAATCTTAAGTGAGGTCACGGGGACAGACTGGAGAGCCACAAAGTATGAGGTGCAGAAACCCAATGGTGCAGCTCCCTCACAACTGATAATGCCCTGGATATTGATGAGCTGAACCTCAACCAGTAGTGCACTGGATATGGATACTCAAGAAATGGACTAGACATCCTGGCAAAGAAAAGGCTGTGCATGAGGGCAAGTCAACATTACCAGGGACCTTGGTATAGCCCATGTGTACTTCTCCAAGATCCCCAAAGCCCCAAATGAGAATCTTGCTTTTGGATTTTTGAAGTTTTTGATTTAACTTTTAAAATTTTACTTGTATGTACTACTGGATCCTCAAAGAGCTAACCCATCATCTGCACTCATAGCCTGGACCACACTGTTCTCCTGTTCCCATCCCCACTGTGACAACCCCATCCTCCATAGCACCTGAGTTCAAATTCCACTTTCCTCTGTCCTGTCATAGAGTGCTCACCAAGTCCTGTATAATCTACCTCAAAAGGGTCTCCAAAAATTCTCCTCCTTCCCATCCCCACTGACAATCAAGACTCATTTTTTTCTTGCTGGAACACCACAGTCATTCTAGATGGATATCCCTACTTCTTTGGATCTTCCTCCTCTCACTAACCTATTTTCCATCCTGCAACCCAAAAGACTTTTCTAGAACACAAATATCACATCATGGCCCTGCCTTAATCACTGGGTATGTCCTGGTTCTCTTGGAGATGGAAGAAAAACTCTCTAACTTGAGTTACAAGATCATTCATGACGCAGTCTTGACTATCCCTGAACTTTCCTTTCCTACCATGATCTTGTGCCCGCTCATCCCTTGTTCTCTTAGAACCATTGCCTTGCTAGTCCCCTGCCCAGAATCGTTTCCTATTGCTGCGGTAACATATTATTACAAATGTACTGGGTAAAACAACACTAATTTATGATTTTTCAACCTAGAGGCCAGAAACAGGAAATCATCTTCACTGGGCTAATGCCAAGGTGTCAGCAGGATTGATTCTTCCTTCTTTAGGGAGGATCCCATTCCCTTGCCTTTGAAGCTCCTTTGCAGGCTGTGGCCCCTTCCTGGTGCATTACTCTGACCTCTTGCTTCCTTTATCATCTCTTCTGTCATCAAATCACCCATTGTCTCCCTTTTATAAGGAAATTTATGATGCCATTTAGAGCCTGTTTAGAAAAGCAGGACACTATCTCTTGAGGTTTAATTAAATCACATCTGCAGAATCCCTTTTGCCATATAAGGCAATGTTCACAGGTTCTGATGATGGGGACACAAATATCTTTGGTAGCAATTATTCAGCCTACCACATCTTCTATTTTCTACCTCAGCCCTTTCTCATCCAAAGTAAACCTCTCCTCTCCTCTTAAAAATTTCTTTCCATAATGTTCTCTGCATTCCTCTTATTATTACCACATTGGGGATCTCACTAAGACAACCAATTGTCAGGGTTTTTATGGGTCCCGAGGGGTTCCCAGAACACAAAACTTTCAGCTTTAAATTAGAAAGTTTCCCAGGCAAGCAGGGTGAGTCCATTACCCTAAATCTTCACCTTCATTTCCAAGATGCCCTTTGTAGCATTCATCACTTGGAATTGTAGTTGATAATTCTTAGTTCTCTTGCTTTTCTCCTCTGCTGGGCTATTGGCAGGAACATGATTCTTTTGTGTTTACAATGCTTCTGCCTCTGTTTCTGGCATGTGGCAGATGCTTCAAAAGAGCATGGATGTCATCAATGTTTGTGGCACAGCCCTGAGACAGCAGGCAACCTAGGCAAAGTGGAAATTTTCCATCCTGCGACCAGAACAAAACCAAAATGAAGCAGAACACTGAGCACCAGCATGGTGTGTGTACTCTGTTCTCTTGGGAGCTTTCTTTTTTCCTTTCTTATCTGCACTTGCAAATTTGAGTTAAACTACAAACAAGTCTTTTCAAGATTGCAAATATTCACAGTTCTTGCTAGAGCACACTGTTTCCAAACAAATAGAGGCTCTGTTATTTACAGCTGATTGCTCTACCACTTGTCTTGCCTGCTTCCTGAACACTTACTGTCATAAACAGAGCAGGATGAGAATAGATTCTGAATTAGGTTTGGGAAGCCTTCTAATGTTTATTTATTCCCTTAAACTCTGATAAAATTGACCCTTTCTTGGAATTTGCCCCCTGAAGGGCCTGGCCTCTAGAGCACAGACTTGTGACTCATTTTGGTATCACTTCTCCCTAGTACCCTCCAGCCAACTTGGTTTACCTCTGAGAACGTATCCTTGGGCAAAGGTGCCCTGCAACTTGCTCAAAGTTAATGAAAAAGTAATTGAAGTAAACACTAAAAAGCAAGATTCAGACAAAGGCATCATTTAGCAAGAGTCACTGGTTCTCAGGCCCAGTTCTGAGTAAAGTCATTTCTACTTCTGAGCAGTGAATACATTGATGCCCTGCAGCCAGGGGTGCTGGTAATGCTTGTGAGAAGCTGTTTGAATGAAACCCTGGACAGCATCAAGGAGCAAGGAAGTAAGGAGACATCTTCTATTATCCACATGGAAAAGAGAAACTAGAAAATCAAAACCTATGTTACACATATGCAAACAAAGGGTATATGAGAAGATGAGATAGTCCTAGTGGATGAGAAAATGAAAATTGGAATTTTTAAATGAAGATCGACTGTATTTTATCAATACACACATTCCTAGTTTAAGGACCAAGTTCTATTCCTGCGACTATCTCATTAAATGAATTGTTTGCTAGAAGAATTATATATAGTAAAGGAATTATACATAGTATTATAGTATTATATATAGTATATTCATTACAATATTCAGAACAAAGAAAAGGTCAAAGGAAACTCCAACTTGATGACTTTGTTTTTATTTGCATAACTCTTACATGCAGTACTATAAAGTATAACAGAGCATAAAACTACAGTACTGTACTATACAATACAATCAGCAAAAATTACAGTACTGTATAAATAAGATGTACTGGACAAAAAAGACATTGAGGCTCTATTATCAAGAGGTAGAGAACTGTACAAAAAAAGGGATGGGTTGTAAGTCCAAGCTGCATGTCATTGAGTCTGAGCTGTGGTTCATAAGTTCAAACTGCAGCTCAAACTTATGCACACCTTCATCCTAAGTCTTAAGACTAGCTAACCAGGTAAGTCATTAAATGAGGAATTGCTGTACATATCTATATCTATAGCGATCAGCAATGCTTTTCATACAGAAGTGAACCACATCCACCAAAGAAAGAATTCAGCAAAAAATGCAATTAGAAGGAAATATTGGGCAGAACCTCAAAATATAACATCATAGATAAAAGTAGATATATTTTAATTTGGAAAAATATATTAAACTCCACTTAAGGTTTATAAATCTTTTTGTAATGTATGATAAGGAGGAGAAGCTCTTAATGATTCTTCTCAAGAAATTCACATATATCTAAGTGAATTTACCTGAAATCTTTCTGATGAGGATAACTGATAAGGGGTTACAAGATGAGTGACTGATTTACCCAGAAGCAGCCACACAAATCCTGGGTGCCCAGCTTTTTAAACTCACATCATCATTTTCTTACAGATGAGTCATCCTGGTTACAATTTAACCTCTAAACTCATCTGAGTCATCTATCAAAGTGCTCTTAATTGTTCTTACTACTTACTGAGATATGAAGCAGAATTTTTGAACAGCTATAAAGGGCAACCTTGATTTCCTGAGGTTTATGTGCTCCTCAGCTATCCATATCCTGAAAGGGAAAGGAAATGCCCCCTCTTTCTTTCCATAGGGTCTGGTTCTGTGGTTGCTTCATCAACCACATCTGCTTAAATCTGCTTTAATCTGCTTCATCAGATTAAAAATTAAAAATGAGATTAGTGAAGCTGGTTTAAGTAAATAAAGACTTTTATCTAACCATGAAAAAATTAGAAGACTCAAGTAAGGTCCTGTTAAATGTTAACTTCTGCCAGGAATCTGCTGAAGGTTCACTGGCAGAGCAGGAAGTTGCATTTCACGAATCTGTAGTCAAGTTGTCTCTGTTGTTTGTAGAATACCAGGTAGCCTTAATAATGCAATACCACTTTGAAAAAACATAAATAATTCCTTTTCTTTTTGGTCTTCATTGTGTGTTTTGTGTTTTCTTTGTATTTTTTGTTTTTCTGACCCTCTAAGACAGTACTTTACTTCTCCGAGTCTCCGGTAGGGATTTGGGATTTCAGAATCAATGCCATCATGATCCAAGGCACTGCCTCCCAGATGATTTTTTAATTAGATGAACTAGTAAAATTTCCCACATTTTGGTAACCAGTTTAAAATTGCCAACTTTGTATTTTGCCTAGTATATGAAAAAAATAAAATAAAATGGAAAAAAGCTACCAAACTGTCATCAGTAGCATTTGGTTAGTGGATACAGAGGTGCAATGGGATAGGAGAAATAACTTCCAAAGTTCCACAGCAGTCAAATAACCATGGTTAACAACAATTAATTATATATTTCAAAATAGCTAGCAGACAGGAATTTGAATATTCCCAACACAAAGAAAAGATGAACATATGAGGTGAAGAATATGTCAGGTGCCCTGATCTAATCCCTACACAGTGTGTGTTTACCCCATAAATATGTAAAATTACTACATATCAATTAAAAATAAAATAATAAATTTAAAAAACATATTTGAATACCTTTTATTTTCTGAGAAACTGACTGATTTACTCTTTTTGTCACAGGTGGGTAGAATTTTGTCCAAAATGAATGCTGGTCAACAACAGTAGTTCGAGAACCACTGATCTAATTCAATTTCCTAACCATTAGCTGAAGAAATTAAGACTAGAGTCACTTGGCCGAGATAAATAAATGTTAATCTACTTCACTGTAGTAACTATTATATTATCTCTCTATATATATCCCATGACATCAAGTTGTAAACTGCAATTATATACAGTAAGATTTATTTTAAAAAGCATTTTAGAGAAGTATGTAGATATAATTATCTCAAAAGTGAAAAAATATATTAGTTACATCTAGTTAAAGTATTTAAAGGCAATGCTCCAGAACTATGACTGACAGTAATGTTATGGGTGCTTTTTCTTTTTAAAAATTTCTATAATTTTCACTCTTTATAACAATATCCATATTTCTTTTTGTAATTTTAAGAATCCACATTTTTAAGCCTAAAGAACACAAATAAATCCAATGTTTTATGTTTGTGTTACTGTGGTATGTCAACATCCTCTTTTATTTTTAAGTAACACAGATATGTCCTTTCATATAGGTTGACCTTTTCCTCTTGGTTTCATCTTGGTTGACTGGTTTGATGAAAGTCCAAATCCCATGTCATGGTGTAAACTCATTGACCCACATGACTGCTCTGAAAAAATAGAGTATATTACTATGTTGCACCAACTTTTAGAAGCAACAACCTTTTGTGGGAGAGAGGAGTAGACCCACATTCATGTAAAATGCATGCTCCAGAAATTGTAATGACACAAAAGGACCGTGATGGCAGACATTTCAGCAAATTACAATCTGTACTCAGGAAATGCTTCCTCTGGGAGGTGCGCCTCAGTCTGAGTAAATATGTACTTTCTCTTTTTACAATGCAGTGTAAGACAGGTTAGTATAAAAGTATATGCAGTGGTATGAGTTTTAATTCATAAATATGAAAATCAGTTTTTAGTTTTGTTTGTAACTTAATGAGACCTTAGAAATCAGAGAGAAAAGTATTTTGTCTCACAACCTATAATCAGATGTGTGACTTTGGAAGGAAAAAAGTTAAAAAGCTGAGGAATTTATAGAGAAAAGAAAGGAATTAATAACATCAAATTCTTTTCTGGCTTCATTTTATGTTAAACAGTAAACAGATGTCTAATTTTGCTAGTGAATTCTTGGATCACAGAAGTAAATAGCTTCCATGGATTGATAGGGTTTTTTTGAATGTATTATTTATTTTAACTGTTGTCATAAAATAATTTAAAAAGACAAATGTGGAACATTAAAACAGAGAACAGTGTGGTATTGTAATAGTTGAAATTATTTGAATACAAGTTTTAAAAATCCAACCCAAATGGAAATAAGGAAAAAGGAGATCTCATTGGTTCATATAACTGAAAAAAATTAATGGGGTTGGTGGCTTCAGTTTTGGCTGTATCCAGGAATCCATATGAGCAGGACCTAGTTTCTTTCCACCTCCTGAATTTGCTCTTCTCTGGTTTTAACTCTGTGTTACTCAGAGTTTACAACTGCAAAATACAGAAACCAACCATGGTTAGCTTAAGCCAGAGAATAAATTTATTAAAATATTTTAGCTAATGTGCACCCTCTATGTAAAATCTTAAGAACCAACCCTGGGGACACATAGATAGAAACACAACTCCAAATCATCTTAAGAGCCAGCCCACTGGAGACATCATTGCCAGGTAACTGGACACAACACTTCCAGTCCCAGGCAGTGGATGATTCTCCTAGAACTCCTGATACTGATGTTTCTAGAAACAGGATAAGCCTCTGTTACTTTCCTGGAATAAAGTTCTTCATTTTATTGACTTCTGATTAAAAGTCAGACAAGGGTGAGTCCTATTGGCAGATTCCAGAACACACATTCCCAGGGCAAAATCCAGCTTTTATAAACAAAAGTACTCTCGTAAATTGGGAACTTCTTTTTTTTTTTTTTGGTACCGGGAATCGAACTTGGGTCCTTGCACTTGCGCAGCAGGCGGCAAAACCACTGAGCTAAATCCCCAGCCCCGGGAACTTCTTCAACATAGGAAAGTCATTCAAAGGTGCTTAGCGATAAAAAAGAATAACAAAATTTATGTCACTGCTTTTTTTCTTAAGCACTATAGGTTGTCAGTGGCTGCCAGCAGCTCTAGAACTGCATGTTCTTGCCCCTAGGTTCAAATGCTACAAAGAAAACATCTGTGATTTTCCCATAAGAACTGGTAAAACACTCCTCTCCCATTACCTCTGATATTCCATGCCAACTGTTACAGTCACGTGATCAGGGGAACATGTTGCCTTGATTGTCCAGCCTTGAATCCATGCTCACCCCTGGAGCTGGAGGGGATCTCAGCTCTCTGGAAGCATTTGAAGTACTTGTTCTAAGAGAAAAAAGGACGTGGTCCCTTAGAGAGACTACATAAATTAAATTGCTAGGTAGTTTCTAGAAGGATAAATGGATGAAAGGAGAAAAAGCAATAAATCTTTCCTACAAATATTTTGGTATTTAATTTACTTTTTTAGTTCCACCAAGAAAAGCAAGTAAATTTGTATGGGCAGACTAGGTGCTGGGGATTTGGATGAACGGTGATCATTCTAATAAAAATAATTGTAATAATAGTAACAATAATAACCCTTTATTGGATGTTATTATTAGGCTATTCTAAGCTATTACATATTTCTAATCCTTGCAAACTTGTGCTGTATATTATTACCTCCTTTTTATAGATGAAAGGATGGAGGCATGGAATATTAAATAATTTAATCACAATCAGATACTGGATTAAGTTGAATAACTGGAATTTAAACTCAGGTAGTCTGGCTCCAGAACTCATTCTCTTAACTGTACACTGCAGATTTAGAGGATGACTGGTGATTGATCATCCTCTCCCCTCAGCAGAGATATGCCCTAGGAAGAACTTGAAGTCATTGCTTTGTGGCTCAGGATTGTGAGTTCTGTCATATGTGGACAGGTTAGACAGGTCCTTGTGTGACTCATGTTTCCATGCCTGTCCAGTTTGTTAATATGCTTTAGGTTACAGAGAGCTACACTCTGGAAGCCTGCAGCCTGCCTGGGTATTAGCAGTTAGACGTCATTCCACCAGTTCCTAACCATTGGCCACATGGTACTCATTTGCACATTTCCAAGCAGCTTCTGTGCTGTGGGGCTGCTCAAAGATCTGCTATCTGTAGACAAAATTGCCTTGCCAGCCTGGCGGACACCCAAGCAATGCCAAAAAAGAGCCACAAATCCTTCTCAGGCCCCTTACATAAAACCGTTAGTAACAACCAAATTGCAATTGAAAGACAATCCATCAATTACATTTACTGTCAGGTTCCACATTAAGTTGTAGCAATTTTTCTTCCTTCTGAACCATTTTCATAGTATGTCAAGCATTGAACCTGTGACAGCAGAATTAACACTGTCCACATGTGCAGAGAAAGATAATGCTGTCTCCTACTCTATAAATCATTGCTGCACCATTTTTCCAGCTGATGGAGCCGTGTTCCTGCGTCAGAGGTTGAGCATGGTAGATTCGGTTGTTTGTGCTGTAAACCATTACTGAAAATCCTTGTTTTCTGCAAGGTCAGGCCCTAAAAAATAACAGTGTTCATAGGAAAAATGAGTTAAAGGTAGATGATTCAAAACTTGTTCAACTTTAGCAAATGCGCTAGCAAAGATAATAAGAGATATTTTCAATTATAACTTGGACACTTCTAGGCAGGCAACTCAGAGAGACCGGGTCCTCAGGATATAACAAAAAGCATGAAAGCAACACTGACTGTTCAATAGGAAGGCAGGAAGGGAGAGATAGAGAGAGAGAGAGAGAAAGAAAGAAAGAAAGAAAGAAAGAAAGAAAGAAAGAAAGAAAGAAAGAAAGAAAGAAAGAAAGAGGAAGGAAGGAAGGAAGAAAGAAAAAGAAAGAAAGAAAAGGAAAGAAAGAGAGAAAGAAAGAAGAGAGAGAGAAAGAGGGGAGTGGGGGAGAAGGAAAGAAATGAATGGAAAGCACGCTGGAGTTCTGGAGCAGTAAGGCTATGTTGAGGTGGACACAAGAGGAATCAGCACTGCCCACAGATTGAGAGCCATATACAGCTCTAGGGTACCAGGTGCCTCTCTCTCGAGGGAGACCTGAGTGCTGCACTCATTTTTAATTTTCTTTTAAAAAGTTAAAAGGGCTCTTGTCTGTACAGCTACTTCACCACTTTATAATCATGAAAAGAAACATATGAAACAGATGAATTAGGAGAATCCAACATAAGTGGAATATGGAATAAAAATATATCCAATAATTTATAAGTCTGAATTTCAAAACCTATTAAGATATTTTGAGGTGGGAATTTATTCTGGGTAACAGCCACTTAGGAAGCTGCTGAAATTCCTCACAAGTAATCAAAAGAATCAATCTTTCCCATCCGTTTAATTTTCTTGGCTCATTGAAGTTCTGCGAAGGAAAAAGATCCACTCAAGAAACCTGTTGAAATGTGACTTCATGGGCTCCTCCTCAGATGTACTGATTAATCAGCAACCTAGGATAGTCTTATTAAGTAGATGGCCCTCAGAATTAAACTGAAAATTATTCAAATTGAATAGAGCTGTTCCCTACTTAGCTAGCTAAATACCTCTATTAAATATATTTACTAAAAGAAGCTAGAGTTGCCTTTTGCCCCCATCTTGCAACAGTTCTGCCAGCAATTAGTTTGTTGCCATGAAAGACAAACATTTTATAGCATTTTTCAAGTACTTGCGGCACCTGTTCTCAATTTCTGATGCTAATAGAAGGAAATGGATGCCCATTCAATCACCTTGTAAAGGACATTCTGGGAGAAAAAAAGCAGTGAAGTATAGAGTGGTTCATGAAGTTGTCTATTTTATTTTGCACTTACATTTTATTGCAACTGCCTTTCAGAGATAACTTCTCAGTCTCATGAATGTAATAACATCTGGTGACAAAGAAAGTGGCTTCATAAATTAGAGTAATGCATTGTTTAATGACAGGGATACGTTCTGAGAAATGCATCCTTAGGCAATTTCATTGTTATGTGAACATGATAGAAACTTACACAAACCTAGATGGTGTTGAACTACTACACACCCAGGCTACATGGTCCATGGGACCATGATGAACAAAACACAGGGGAAAATAATGCCTTCAAGAGACATAATAAATATGAGATGTATGGGACTGCAACCAGTGTAACATGGCATACAGGTTAGCAATAAACTTTATTTTGTACAAGTAAAGTCCTATATGCTAAAAAAAATGTACAGTATAGCAAATACATGAACCAGTAATATAGTTTATTATCATTTATTCAGTGTTATATACCATCCATAATTGAATGTCTATACTTTTATATGACTGTCGGAGCAGCAGGTGTGTTTATACCAGCATCACCACAAATGCACAAGTAATGCACTGTGTTGCAATGTCATGTATCTTAGGAACTTTTCACCTTTCTTACAATCTCATAAGGGCACTGCTGCATACTCTATGTGGTTCCGTGTTAATGGAAATATTATTATGCAGCTTGTGACTATACTGAAAGGGCACCACACTACTGTGCAGTTGGAGTCACCAAACAGAAACCAGTCTACTGCCCTGAGATGGGTTTCACTGACCACAATAGTTCTTGCGTTTCTCTTTTCTGATCAACGGTTTACACTAACTTAGGAAAATAGAGTACAAGTACTTCTTAAGTGATAGAAGTTTTCTTCAGACGAATTGCTTACAAGGTGTCCAAGTTTTTTAGGAGTACATTTGTTTATACAAAACTTATTAAAAATAAGAATCACTTGAGAACAAAAGAAGTTGCTTTGAATATGACAGGAAGTGCTTTATTTTATATATATATATATATAGTGCTAAAGCAACCTTAGAAGAAGGCTGATTATGTGAAGCCCTGTAACTCTTGAATGTCTTGAGTTAATGAGTTTGGTGATTCAAGTTTGGTGACTGGCGCTGGAGAGAGATGGAATCATTCTATATACAAAAGTTGAATCAATTTGTACTTGTAAGACTCTGAAGAGAGGATGAACAGAGGAAAGAAGAGAGGTACGAGGAATATCTGGGATGGCACATGAAGTAGATACTTCACGGCAAGGATAAAAGTAAGAAATGACATGTGATGGGGTAGCCAGGGAGTATTTTTTTTACATTTCTTTTTATTGTGCCTCTAAAACACATAGAGGGAAGGTAAAATAAAAATGCATAACAAATGAATCATCAAACAATAAATTGTCATAATAATTATCACTGTCAAAAAGTAAAAGATTATGAAACTAAAAGTTTGTTTTTTGAAAATACCAGCAAAATTGACAAACAGCTGGATTATGTGAGTTAGCTAGCTTTCCGGTACTATCCTAAAATAGGCAACTTAGAGAAAGGTTTATTTTGACACAATTTTGGAGGTTCTAGTCCATAATCAATTGGTACCCTTGCTTTCTGGCCTGTGGCCAGGCAGCAATCACACCAGAGAGCACAAGGCAGAGCAACACTGCTAACTTCACGGCTAAAATTGAAAAAAGAGAATAGAGGGGCTCAGATCCCATAATATCCTTCACAGGCAGGTCTCCAATAACCTAAAGACCTCTTGCCAGTCCCCTCCTCCCAATGGCATCAGGGGCTGGGACCAAACTCTGAAGAACATTTCACACCTAAACCACAGCACAGATTAACAAAAGAAGACTCAACAACAAACACTGAAAAGAATAAAGAAACATTAGAAGTGATGCCACAGAAATAGAAAGGATTTAACAGATTAGTGTGAATAATTAATCACCAACAAACTGGACCTAGTATAAGAAAGTTCAGAATTTCCTTCTGAAAGTTTTTAATTTTAGTTTATAAAGTAAAACTAAATATATACAGATCCACAAGAAAAAGAACATACAGATGTTTCTACAAAACATGGCCTCAAAACAAAAACAAAAACAAAAGAGACTCAAAAAACATCAGATAGGAGAAGCCTAAATCACCTCTTTAGAGCATAGAAGGGAGTGGGTACAGGCACCATTAGAGGGACAGTAAATTATTGTCAGGACAGATGGATGAAGATACAATGTTTGGGACAAACTTCCTCTAGGCTGGAGATGTAACATGTGAAGGACCCTAGCTAGCAAGACAGACTCCATATTGCTGCTTAACCCACCTGCCTGCCCTTTAGATGAACTCTGAAGGAGGAAGCTTAGAAACCTCCTCCCCTTAGAAAGAAAACAATAGACCAATATCCATGATGAATACCATTACAAAAATCCTCAGCAAAATATCAGCAAACTGAATTCAAATACACATTAAAATGATTAGACTCCATGATTTAGTGGGATTTATCCCAAGAAGTCATATAGGTAAGCATATGAAAGGCAGCCATTGTAATACACCACATCAAGAGAATGAGGAATGTTGGGTAACTTCCCCAAAGAATTAAAAGAATCATACCACAATGATATATGTGAACCCATGTTTATAGCAGCACAATTTGTGATAGCTAAAACTTAGAAGCAGCCCCATTGCCCATCAACTGGAGACTGGATAAAGAAGATGCGTTTTCTTTATAAAATGGAGTACTACTCAGCCATAAAAAGAGAAATTAGAGATATTTATGGCTAAATGGATGCACATTGACGCGATACTCTTAAGTGAATAAATAGGACACACGTGTAAATACTGAATAGTTTCTCTAGTGTGAGAAACTGAAAGTTTAAATAAGGACTAAAAGGTATAATAGATAATGCGAAATAGGAAGGAAAGGTGCAAAGGGGAAGGGGAAGCGGGAGGGGTAGGGGAAAGGAAAGGGGAATGGAATTAATGTAAAAAAAGAAAAAAGGAAACAAAGTCTTTGTAAATAGGGAGGGGTGGGGAGGTTGAAGGGAGGGCAGGGGAAGGGGAAAAAATAAGAACCAAGATGGATTATGTAAAGGTACAAATTTCCCATGATGAATGTCATTATATTGTATACTTTAAATGTACCAATAAAATAAAAAAGCACACAGTAATTTCAATTGATGGAGAAAAATATTTGACAAAATTCAAAACCTTTTCATGATTAAAAAAACCACTAGGAATACAAATAATTAATTCAACATAATAAGGGCCACATATGAAATGCCTGTAGAAAGATTTTCCTGCTTGAACAGAAACAAGGCAAGTACATATGTCCACTCTCGCTGCTTCTACTCAAAATAATGCTAGCAGCCCTGCAGAGAAATTAGGAGAGAAAGAGCGGGGGGGGGTGGGGTGGGGAGGAAGAGGAAGAGAAAGAAGAAGGTGGAGGAGAAAGAAGAGGAGGAGGAAAAAGGTGGAAGGCAGGCATCTAAACTGGGAAGGAAAAATTTAAATTATCTCTGTCTACAGATAACATGATCTTATTCATAGAAAACCTTTAAGATTCTGCCAAAAAGAACTCATTAGAATGAATAAATGAATTCAGCAGGATTAAAAAACCTCAAAGAGACATCTGTGTTCTCACATTAATCACAGCACTATTCACAATAGCCAACATGTGGAAACAACTTTAACGTCCTTCAACAGATGAAGGGGGAGAGAAAATGTGGAGTATAATACAATGGAATATTACTCAGCCTTTCAAAAAGAAGGAAATCTTGTCAAACTACTACTCAAATGAACCTTGAGAGCATGACGGTAAGTGAACTTGGCCAGGCACGGGAAGACAGATACTGTACCAGTCTACTTGGATAACATAGCTAAAGAAGCTAAGCATAGAGAGGCAGAGCTCAGGGACTGCTCAGTGAGCACAGTCAGTTTTGCAAGATGAAAAAGTTGCAGATATCTGTTGCATACTAGTATGCATATAGTCAGTACTATTGTATCTTATATGTAAGATGGTAGCTTCTATGACAAAGAAGGATTGCCAGCGCCACAGACACCAGGGAGTCTTGGTAGTACCCTAATTTGTGTTACCTTCCTCTGCTATCATTTCACCTAGGATTCTGCGAGATGTGTACAACTCTCCCCCTGACAGTGGCTACATCTGAGCAATAAAGCCTGATTCTTTCTCATACCTTTTCAAACATAATAAAACTACATGCTCCTTTCAAGGAGAGCTTACTGGATATGTAGTGATGATTCCAGGACTGCTTAAACACTGGCATCAAAGAATTCAGACTCCTTCTAGCCTCCAGAAATGGGAGCCAGCAGCCCTGCTGCCCCAGTCAGCCCCTCAGTGCTACAGCCAGCACCATAGCTGGTGCTAGAGCCCCAGGTGCATGGAGCCAGTGGGGAGAATTCATGGGGAATTGCGTGCTGTTAAATGTTCTATGAGGAAATGAAGGTTATGCTATCCTGCTGTAGAAAGGCATTCTGAAGATGTTTCTTTGGTAGCTTTGCAAATTAGTGTGTGCTGTAAATCCACAACTATTTATATATTTTTGTGGGATAAGGAAATAACATCAAGAATAGGTACCAAAAGCAGATTGTTCAGTCATATGGTAGTTCTATTTTTAATTTTTTGAGGGATCCCCATATCATTCAACAGTACACAAGAATTCCAATTTCTGAATATCTTTGCCAACAATTATTTTCTATTTGTAGAGATGATATCTCATTGTAGTTTTAAATTCCATTTTCCTGATGACTAGTGAGGTTCAGTGTATTTTCACGTTTGCTGGCTATTTATATATCTTCTTTGCAGAAACGTTTATTCAGGTCCTTTGCCGCTTTTTAGTTGTGATAGTGTTTTTGTTGCTGAATTATAGGAATTATTTATGTATTTTGAATAGCAACCCCTTCTCAATGTATGGTTTGCAAATATTATCTCCTAGTCCACAATTGCTTTTTCAGTCTTGATTAATTCCCTCCTGCAGTTCCATTTATCTGGTTTTGCTATGCTTTTGGTGAAGAAATTATTGGTCATCTAGTTTTGTCAAATTTATCCTGTTTTCTTAAAGGAGTTTTGTAGCTTTTGGTCTTACATGTAGACATTCTACAGGATTTGGTATGTAGTTTTTCACTGTTGGTCAGTTCAAAATATTTTCACATTTCAATGTGATTCCCCTTCTGACCCATAAATAATTTAAGTTAATTTATTAATTACAAAAACACCTGGGGATATTCTAATGAAGTCTGAACCAAAGAAGTAGGAGTTTAGCAATGCTCTCTCCTCTCAAGTAGCAGGACCTAGATATAATGTTGTGCCCCCTGCTCTGCCATGCTTCAAAAGGCAGTGCTGGGAGTCTTGGCTTCATTGACTCTCCAGGAATTAGCAAGTTTCTCCAGAGGAACAATCCATAAATGCAGAACTCATCTCTAGGGAATTTTTTCTTCTCTCAGATCTTAGCCTCATAATTCTTTACTACCATTTTAGTTCTGCAATGTCTGCAAGTTAATATTTTTAATTTTTCTTATAGAAGGGTTGATCTGAACTGTACTTTCAGAAGTAGATGGCCATAAGATTTCACACACACACACACCACATACACATGCTCACACATCATATATATGTGTGTGTATATATATATTTAACACACTAAATACATATATGTATATATTAAATGCTTAATCGTAAGTTTAAGTTGTTTTATTTTTTTGTTAAATTATATGATTCCTCTATTTTAATAGTAAAAAGTCAGCTGTAGTTATGAATATTTATGAAGAGGTGTTGAATGTATATGGAAAAAAGGTAGCATGAACTAGCAAAAGAACCAAATTTCGTATCTAGGTCATCATGGTGCACAGGTGGACATGCATGAGAAAATGGGCCAGGAAATGGGGGAGATATCTTGGGCTGAGACTTCTACATCTTCTTTCTTAAACACCAAAGGGATAGAGACTTCTCAGTGACAATGAGGTTCAAACTCTAAGAGCTGTGCAAGTGCTTTGCTATAATTTCCTCATTTGCTCTTTGTCCACGCATTTCTTTGCTTCTTTTGTTTAAACTCCATAATAGTTGTAAACTGAGCTGCAATTAAGATCACAAGAGCAGTGTAGAGCTAGAGATAACAAAAAATGCAGAGCCTACTAATTACATTAATGGAAAGGTGAGATGGGTCTAAGTCTGTTTTCGTCTGATTTTGATGCATGGACTTTTTTTTACCATGTAATAATAAAGTCTTCTTACATCTTAGAAGACACTTATTAAAATACCTTCAGGAAAAACTTTACTCTTGCTACTCTTCTATGTTAGGTCCTATGTTTCCCATTGAAACATCTTTTTATTCATTTTTTCAGTACCTTAAGGCTTCCTAGGAATGTAACTCATGTTATAGCAGAATACACTGCAAACTACAGCAGTGCACACTACTCTGGCAGCAAGGAAACAACTGACGATCTGACTTCTTTAAAATTGGACCCGAACAGAAGGAATCCATAACAGGCTTAAAAATATTTCCATTTCTACCAGAATTTCAGAGTCAGAAATAATATGTGGTTTGACCAGAAAAATAAAAAAATTGGCAGACACAAACGTGAAAAAAATAAGATTTTCACAAAATCGAATAAGCAATACATGAACAAATTTCAAAAGATGCTATTCCAAACATATTCCCTCTTCCTTCTCTATGCACAAAATAATTCACTATTAAAGTTATCTTTGTAATAAAATTGTACTGCCAACATGATGTCTATCCCTAAGGTTTTAATTCAGAATTTACTCAACTTTGTTCTAGGAAATGCATGTTCTATGAGATGTTAATATGATTCCAGTTAAAGTATTTTCTATCTAATCAGTTTGGGTAGCTTTGAATAGTATTTTGCCTCTGAGAAATTTTCAATGTACATATAAAATCTCTGGAAATTCCTATAGTAAAGAGACACATTTAACTCAGAATTTAACAGAGTTATTTTGGCTGCTAAATCATGGAACATCTTCTAATATCTATTGTTTTGAATTGTTCAATAGAACACTTTTTAGAGGAAATGATAATATACTATCAGGAAACATTTCTAGACCCAGAATGGGTTAGGAGAGACCCAGCCTTATTTTTCCAGAAGTTTTGAGTCTGGCAGAGGTTGAAGGAGGTACACACACTGCTTCTCTCTCATGACTTCCACCTCCTGCAGCATTCTGATACTTGGGAAATCAGATGGAGAAGAGACTCTGGTTTGTGGATATCAGAAGTCCCAGGGTACAGACTCTGATACTAAAAGCTGTAAAGCCTCAAAGAATTTAAAAGTTCTGAGCTCCTGTTACATTATTATAAGATGGAGCTAATTCTTGATTTTTTATTCAATATCAACAAACACCAAAAACTAGTTTCCTGAGTTTACATTCTAGAGGGGAGAATAATGATAACCATAGATTGGTTAATAGATAGGCAGATGATTATACATATGAGAAAATACCAGCAAGTAATAAATTCTATGAAAATATAAGATTATGTGACAAATGTTTGGATGACCACTTCTTTTTCTTCTTCTCCTTCTTCTTCTTCTCTTTCCCCTTCTTCATTAATGGGGATTGAACCCAGGGACACTCTACCATTGTGCTACATCTCCAGCCATTTTTGTTTTTATTTTAAGACATGTTCTTGCTAAGTTGCCCAGGTTGGCCTCAAACTTGCAATCCTTTTGCCTCAGCCTCCTGAGTAGCTGGGATTCCAAGTGTCACTACCACACTCTGCTGAATGACTACTTGTGATCAAGGACCTAAGCAAAGACTGTGAAGAGATGACAATTAAACTGAAATTTAAGTCATAGATGGGCATATGTTAAGGCAGATGTTGGGAATGAGCACCTCTGAAGAGAGAACAGGCCGGGGTCTTAAAGTGGCTGAGTGTACTGGGGATAAAGAAAAGAGAAAGGAGATTGGTTTAGAGGAGGCAGAAATGAGATGGAGTATGGCTTTGTGAACCATGCCCTTTAGGTTTTTATCAAGCACACGCCTAGCATGGAAGTGACAGGATCAACCCACTACATCCAGAGTGTACCTAAAGATCATATGAGGTTGACAAAGGACTACTATCTAGAATTTATAAAGAATTGAAAAAAATCAGACCCCCCCAAATTCAAAGACCCAATTCAAAGATGGGCATCTGAAATGAACAGACATTTCTCAGACAAAGAAGTAAAAGCAGCAAACAAATATATGAAAAAATGTTCAACATCACTCATCATTTGAGAGATGCAGATGAAAACAACATTGAGATTCCACCTCACCCCACAAAGAATGGCTGCTATCAAGAAATCAACAAATAACAAATGCTGGCAGGGTTGTGGGGAGAAAGGAACCCTTCTCCATTGTTGGTGGGAGTGCAGACTGGTGCAACCACTGTGGAAGTCAGTATGGAGATACCTCAAAGAAGTAGGACTAGAGGTCCCATTTGACCCAGCTATTCCCCCGCTGGGTATCTTCCCAAAAGAATTAAAAGAATCATACCACAGTGATATATGTGCACCCATGTTCATAGAAGTACAGTTTGTAATAGCTAAAGCTTGGAAGCAGCCCAAGTGCCCATCAACTGGAAACTGGATAAAGAAAATGTGTTTTTTTTAATAAAATGGAGTACTACTCAGTCATAAAGAATGAAAAACTAGAGTCATTTATAGATAAATGGATGCATATCGAGGCCATACTCTTAAGTGAAATAAATAGGACACACATGTGTAAATGCCAATAGTATCTCTAGTGTAAGAAACTGAAAGTGTAAACAAGGGTTAAAATGATTAAAATGAATAATTGATAATTTGAAATAGGAAGAAAGGTCCAAAGACAAAGGAGTGAAGGGAGGGTAAAAAAGAGGGAAAGGAAAAACTATGAGAAAAGAAAAAAATGGAAACGAAACCTATGTAAATAGGGAAGGGTGGAGGGGGTGAAGGGTGCACAGGTAATGGGGAAAAAAAATAAGAACCAAGATATGTCATGTACAGGTACAAACACCCAATGATAAATGTAAACAAATTGTATACCTAAAATGTAACAATAAAAGAACAACAACAACAAAAAAAGATCATATGAGGTATGTCTATGAGTCAAAGTTCCAATGAGATGCAGTCAGACCAGGTAATCTGAAGAGAAGTTTTTACAGAGACTATCATGAAGGCTTTAGAGAACAACTCAGAGATGACTCTCTGCCAGCTTCTAATGTAGGGAGCCCCTAAGCCTGAAGGGCACGAAGCATCAAGGGACCAGGCCAATCTGCAACACTAGGTGGGAAGAAGCCACAACCTCATTCCTTTCTGCCTCCCAGCCAGAAGAAAAGTCCACTGATGAAAATCTATACACAAAAGGATCCATGAAGATGGAGGACAGATTGGATAGAGCAGCAGAAAAGATCTGGCACAGTCCTCTCCTTTGTCCTCTCTGAATCCTCTTTTGTTCTCAGCCTACTCATTAACATCAGTTCACCTAGGACCTAAAGTGTTATTACCAGCAATGCTCTTTGTAAAAGGACCAGGAAGAAATGGAGGAAAACAAATAGTTATCATAACTATTAGAATCTCTGCTTCTGTAGCTAGTCACTAGGTCCAAGTTGCCAACTACTGTGGGTGGCTTTCTTCCAACACCCATTTCATGGCTTCCTAATCTCTCAAACAACATTAGTTGGGTAGGTTCTTAACCCGTCTACTTGAGTCAACCCTTTGTCCTAGGGAAATGAGTGCTTTGGTAGTCAGTTTGTTATGGCATTATCACTTTTTTGTTGCCAAGGGCCATGGAGTAAGAAAGTCCTAGGTAGCTAAGAACTCTACTGCGGTTCTACAAATAACTTCCTGACTTGTGTTGCATATTTGAACTCAGTTTCTCCTTGTAATCCAAATCAATCACCCTAACTAGCATAATACTCTCTTCTCTGTCTGTTGCTTCATCAGCCTCCACTGACCAATGGGCAATGTTAGCCTCTAATTCAAGGGAACTATTATTTTATACCTTTATGAATGCCTTTCTCTGTGTAGTACAGTAAAGCCACAGGAATGGGAAGGAAAATATCTTCCAATTATATATTTGATGTAAAAGAAAATCCCTACTCATTTTCAGGCTTTGGCTCCTCAACATATGGTTTCCAGCACTAGGAAAGAGTGCTTTGCATCACCAGCTGGTTTAAAGTGTATACTACAACCTATAGGTCTCACTCTGCTCACAGGGTTTGTCCCCATATGGTGCCATAAATGAGCCTTCAGGTGTCCTTCCACAGTTCCAGGTAACAGAGACATGGCAGGGGGTATCACAATCTCCAACTTGAAACTATACTACAAAGCTACTGTGCTAAAAACAGCATGGTACTAGCAAAAAAAAAAAGACCTGAGGATCAGTGGAACAGATAGGAAGATGCACAAACAATTCCAGAATACTCAGCCACCTCATCTTTGACAAAGGAGCCAAACACCCTCACTGGAGGAAAGATATCCTCTTTAATAAATGGTACTGGAAAAACTGGGTTTCAACTTGCCAAAGAAAACTAGACCTAAATCTCTCAACATGTACTAAACTAAAATTGAATGGATCAAAGACCTAAATATTAAAACAGAAATGCTGAACCAGCTGGAAGAGAGGTTAGGTAGAACTCTTGAAGACATTGCTATAGGAAAAGATTTTAGGAACAAAACTTGTTGCATGTGAACTAGCACAAACAATCAACAAGTGGGATCTCATCTTATTAAAAAGCTTCTGCACAGCAAGAGAAACCACCAACAGTGTGAAGAGACAGCCCACAATGTGGGGAAACATTTTACCAGCTGTTCCTCAAACAAAGGTCTACTATCTGGAATATATGAAGAGCTTAAAAAAATCACACCTCCTAAATTTAAAGACCTAGTCCAAAAACGGGCATCTGAAATGAACAGATATTTCTCAAAGAAGTAGAAATAGCAAAAAAATATGAAAAAATGTTCAACATCACTGGTCATTTGAGAGATGCAAATGAAAACAACTCTGAGATTCCACCTCACCCCAGAAAGAATGGCTGCTATCATGAAATCAACCAATAACAAATGCTGGTGGGGCTGTGGGGCAAAAGGAACCCCGCTCCACTGCTGGTGGGAGTGCAGACTGGAGCAACCACTGCAGAAATCAGTATGGAGATACCTCAAAGAACTAGAATTAGAGGACCCATTTAACCCAGCTATTGTCCTGCTGGGGATCTTCCCAAAAGAATTAAAAGAATCATACCACAGTGATATATGTGCACCCATGTGCATAGCAGCACAGTTTGTAATAGCTAAAACTTGGAAGCAGCCCAATTGCCCATCAACTGGAGACTGGATAAAGAAAATGTGTTTTTTTTTTTATAAAATGGAGTACTACTCAGCCATAAAGTACAAGAAACTAGAGACATTTATAGCTAAATGGATGAACACTGAGGCCATACTCTATGGAAAAGAAAAAAAATGGAAACAAAGTCTTTGTAAGTAGGGAGAGGTGGAGGGGTTGAAAGGAGGGCAAGGGAATGGGGAAAAAATAAGAACCAAAGACATATCATGTAAAGGTACAAATTCCCAATGATGAATGTCATCATAGCGTATACCTAAAATGTACCAATAAAATTAATGAGAGATATTTTATATAAAAAAGAAAGAAGCTGATGCTCCTAAGAAAGATTATCTTATCCATCAAAGCATTGCTTCACCTCTTTTGTACTATCTAGTGGACGTCCATATGTGACACAGATGTTCTCTCTCTCTGTGTTCATGCACCTCTCTCCCACCAGTTCCTTATTTGTTCTTTCCAAATCCTTGACTGATGGCTAATTAGTTTATGTAAATAGATACATCAAGCTATCTGTCTTTCTGTATTAAGTCAACAAATGAAAGACTGTTGTCATGATTTGGATCTAAAATGTTGCCCCAAATACTCCTTTGTTTGGAGGTGGGGTCTAGAGAGGTGAAGGGATCGTGAGTTGCTAACCCATTGATGGATCCACTAATAGGTAAGTGGGCTATTAGGAAGTAGAGCAAGAGAAGAAGAATGTTGGAAGAAGCAAGTCCCTGGGGTGTGTCTTTGGAGGGTCATTCTGTCCCCAGCCCCTTGCACTCTGGCTCACACTCGCTGCTTCTTGGCTACTAGAAGGTGAGTGGCTCTGCTCTACTCCATGCTCCCCGCCATGATTCTGCCTCACCACAAAACCAGGAGCCACAGGCCCATGTAACCATGGACTGAAACCTGTGAAACTGTGAGCTGAAATAAACTTTTCCTCCTTTAAGTTATTTCTGTTATGTATTTTTTCCTAGCAATGGAAAGCTGGCTAATATAACAGCCAAGAGTTCTCCCTGCTGAGAACATTTTCTTTCCTCTTTGTTTTTCACTGTCATCCCCAATGGGCTGTAGGATGGAGCCTATCTGTCCCTCCTGGGTGCCCACATGCCATCCATCCATAAACTGGGCCTATTCTTTTTCTTTCTCTTCCAGCTGGTCATAGAGAATTCCTCCAATGGATCTGTAGGTATAGTCAGAGGAAAAAATAGGAAAGCAGTAAGAGCAACTACCATGGAAGTCTGAGCTACTTGATCATGCAGTTTATTGTGTCTTCTGACTTTTCTTGGCCGTGTCCCATAGCACCATTTGCATTTTGCATTGGAGTGGCATAGGCCTATCTGTACACGACACATATTTGCTTATATCCAAAGGTCAAGTATTTGGTCTTTGCCAAATCCAGGAAAAGAGTAAAAGGTGTTTTCTAAGCCTATACTTGCCATGGGCTGAGCCTGAAGATGACCCTTCATCTCTTCCCTGTTCCCTTTCTCCTCCCTACTCTCTTTGTGCTCCCTACTCCCTTTCTCCTCCATAGATTAGAGAGTCAAACAGACACTCTGTCTGTCATATTGTAGACCCTGGATGGCACAGCCCCAGAAGGCAGTTACATTGTATCCTTCCCTGTTCCCTTCTGGCTATGCCCTGATCATGAAACAATCATGCTACATTGTGCATAGGCCACATAATACTATTTGCCCCGCATTCTCTTCCTGTTTGCCTTCCACTATAAATAAAGAGCGTGTGGTGCTCCAGGCAGCCATTAGCTCCCAATAAGCTATGGTTCCACCTGGTTCCGGCTATCAAGAGTAATCTTGGTCTCGTCATCTTTTATTCATCTCCAACCGCTCTCCCTGGCTTTGGACTCTACGCTGCGTGGGTCATGGCATATACTAGCCATCAGAAGAGGCCAAGTCTTACTCCAAACATCTGCAAGTCTGCTTTGTTCTTGCTTTGTTCTTCAGAAGCTTTCCACTGTACCCATCTGTGAAATAAAGGTTTAATGCCTTTGGGTTAAATAGCTCATAAACATAACATAAACTTGCTGAAGAGACTTTTATTGCTTTTCTTGGTCTCAACTCCATTTAAGACTGATGGCCTTAAGGTTTTCCAGAAAATGGTAGGAACACAATCCCTGTGTGTGGTACACAATGCTGCCCAAATCCAAAAAGGATTACAGAAAGTTGTGCCTCCTTCTTTGAAGTGATCATGGAAGGAAACTTTTTTTAAAAATTAACTTTATTGGTACATTTTAGGTATACAATATAACGACATTCATCATTGGAAATTTGCACCTTTACATAATCTCTCTTGGTTCTTATTTTTTCCCCATTCCCTGGTCCTCCCTTCAACCCCTCCATCCTTCCCTATTTACAAAGGCTTTGTTTCCATTTTTTCTTTTTCTCATATTAATTCCATTCCCTTTTTCCTTTCCCCTACCCCTCTCACTTCCCCTTGCCCTTTTCCCCTTTTCTTCCAATTTCACATTATCTATTATACTTTTTAGTCCTTATTTACACTTTCGGTTTCTCACACTAGAGAAACTATTCCATATTTACATGTGTGTCCTATTTATTTTACTTAAGAGTGTTGCCTCAATGTGCATCCATTTAGCTATAAATGTATCTAATTTCTCATTTTTTATAGTTGAGTAATACTCCGCTTTGTTTTTTAAAACTACATTTTCTTTGTCCAGTCTCCAGTTGATGGGCAATTAAGCTGCTTCCAAGTTTTAGCTATCACAAATTGTGCTGCTATGAATATGGGTGCATATATATCACTTTCCTATTCTTTTAATTCTTTTGGGAAGATACACAGCAGGGGAATAGCTAGGTCAAATGACACTTCCAGTCCTAGTACTTTGAGGTATTTCCATACTGATTTCCACAATGGTTGCACCAGTCTACACTCCCACCAGCAGTGGAGCTGGGTTCCTCTTTCCCCGCAGCCCAGTCAGCATTTGTTATTGGTTGATTTCATGGTAGCAGCCATTCTTTCTTGGGTGAGGTAGAATCTCAGTGTTGTTTTCATTTGCATCTCTCTAATGATCAGGATATTAAACATTTTTTCATATGTTTATTTGCCATTTCTACTTCTTTGTGTGAGAAATACCTATTCATTTCAGATGCCCATTGTTGGACTGTGTCTTTAAATTTAGGAGGTCTGATTTTTTTAAAGTTCTTTATGTATTCTTGGTAGTAGACTTTTGTCTGAGGAACAGCAGGTGAAAAATTTTCCCACATTGTGGGTTGTCTTTTCACACTGTTGGTGGTTTCTCTTGCTGTACAGAAGCTTTTGAGATGAGATCCCACTTGTTGATTGTTTCTGCTAGTTCACAGGCAACTGAGATTTTGTTCATAAAATCTTTTCCCATACCAATGTCTTCAAGAGTTCTGCCTAACCTGTGTTCCAGCAGGTTTAGCATTTCTGTTTTACTATTAGATCTTTAATCCATTTTGATTTTAGTTTAGTGCATGGTGAGAGATATAGGTCTAGTTTTAATCTTTGGCAAGTTGAAATCTAATTGTTCCAGCACCATTTATTAAAGAAGCCATCTTTCCTCCATTGAGGATGGTTGGCTCCTTTTTCAAAGATGAGGTGGCTGAATATGTCTGGAGTTGTTTCTGCATCTCCTAATCTATACCACTGGTCTTCTGGTCTGTTTCTTTGCCAGTGCCATACTGTTTTTATCATAGTATCTTTGTAGTGTAGTTTCAAGTTGGGAATTATGATTCCCCCTACCTTGTCTTTGTTGCCTAGAATTGCTTTTGCTATTCTGGGTCTCTTCTTATTCCAAATGAATTTTTGGATTGTTTTCTCAAGGTCTGTGAAATATGCTGCTGGAATTTCAATTGGGATTGTATTGAATCTATATAGCAGTTTGGAAGTATGGCCATTTTCACTATGTTGATTCTTCCTACCCAGGAGCAGGGGATGTCTTTCCATTTTCTAACGTCATCTTCAATTACTCTTTTCAGAGTGCTATAGTTTTCAGAGAAGAAGTCTTTGATTTCTTTTGTTAGATTGATTCCTAGGTATTTCAGTTTTTTAGATGCTATTGTGAAAGGAATTGTTTGTCCTATTTCTCTCTCTGTGAGTCTGTTGTTCATGTAGAGGAAAGCTGTTGATTTTTGTGTGTTAACCGTGTATCCAGCTACTTTACTGAATTTGGTGATTAAGTCTAGAAGACTTTTGGTGGAGTTCTTGGGGTCTTTGATATAGAGTATCATGCCATCTGCAAATAATGACAATTTGACTTCTTCATTTCCTACCTTTAATTCCTTTTATTTCTTTCTCTTGTCTAATTGCCATGGCTAATGTTTCCAAAACTATATTGAACAGGAGTGGTGATAGTGGACATCCTTGTCTTGTTCCTGATTTTAGTGTGAAGGATTTCAGTTATTGACCATTCAGTATGATGTTGGTGGTTTTTCAGAGATGGCTTTTATCAGATTGAGGTAGAGACCATCCATTCCAATTTTTATAGGGTTTTTATCATAAATGTGTGTTAGATTTTGTCAAATGCTTTTTCTGCATCTATTGAGATGATCATATGGTTTTTGTTCTTGGCTCTATTGATGTAGTGTAGTACATTAATTGATTTGCATATGTTGAGCCATCCCTGCATCTGTGGGATGAATCCCACTTGGTCAGGGTGTATGATCTTCTTGATGATCTTCTGCATTCTATTTGTAGTATCTTAAGGATTTTTGCATCTATGTTCATTAGTGAGATTGGCCTATAGTTCTCTTTTTTGGTTGGGACATTGGTGATGCTCATTTCCAGGAATGAATTTGGGAATATTGCTTCCCTTTCAATTCCATTGAAGAGTTTAAACAGTATTGGCAGTAGTTCCTCTCTAAATGTCTTGTAGAATTCAGTGGTGAAGCCATCAGAACCTGGGCTTTTCTTAGTTGATAAGTTGGGTTTTTTTACATTTGAAGAATTTCTTTATTGGAGTTCCACCTTACCTTGCCACAACTATCTGGCCTTTATGACAGAGAGAGTGAGCCCTGAACAAAGTATTCATATTTTGTGACAAACTATACAGTACATATATGTTCATGAAATCTTTACAACAAATTCCAAAACAAACACTTAACAGGAGTATAAAAAAACATAGATTTCCTACTCTCTCTTTCTCAATTATTGGTAGCTGCTTAGCACTTTAGCTCTTGTAGTAAAATGCTCTCCTCCCCAACATTCCCACTCATAGGAATCACTGAATCATTTCTTTCTGTAAGGTTCAAATTCACGTTGAAGGTGTGTCCCATTAACAAGAAGGGCCTCAAGGCAACAGGCAAATTCAAGGAGAGATAGGCTTCAGGGAATAGAAATATATTTACTAGTGAACATGAGTTACACACAATGTAATTGAATGGCTTAGGGGAGGTAGATAACAACTTCTGAAACAAGATTTGGATTTCCTTGTAGGAAAAGTAAAAAATCTTAGACTATTATAAATCCAACCTGAAATAGGACAGAGTCACTTATTAAAAAGGCAAATTGAATGTACTATGCTAATACTCCAGTTGAGTGGGTGAGACTTTTAAAGTTTCAAATGAACTCTTTCAATGAATGATGAATGTGTGATAAATGAAAACAGGTAGTATTCATACATTACAATAAAACAGTATGTCGTGGAGGGAATAGTTGGTAAGTTTTTAATTACATTTTCAATTTCATTGGTTGATATTGGGTTGTTTAGAATTTTTAAGTCTTCTTCGTTCAACTTTGGTAATTCATATGTATTTAGGAATCTGTCCATTTCTTTTGTGTTTTCCATCTTATTGGCATGTAGGTATTGATGATCATCTGGATTTCAGCTGGGTCCACTGTAATTTCAACCTTTTCATTGCTTATTGGATGGATTTGGGGTTTTCCTGTCCTTTCTCTGATAAGGTTGGCTAAGGGTTTGTCAATTTTGTTTATTCTTTTGAAGAACCAACTTTTTGCTTCATTGATTTTTTTGTATCATTCTGTTAGACTCCATTGCATTGATTTCTGCTCTGATCTTTATAATTTCCTCCTTTGTATGAGCTTTGGGTTTGTCCTGCTCTTCTTTTTCTAGAAGTCTGAGGTTCAGCATCAGGTTGTATAATTGGGCTCATGCTGCTTTCCTAATATGAGTATTCACTGCTATGAATTTCCCTCATAAGACTGCTTTCATTGTGTCCCATAGATTGTGGTATGTTATATTTTCATTGTCATTTAATTGTAGGAACTGTCTGATTTTTTCTTTAATTTCCTCTGTGACCCATTGGTTATTCAGAAGTGTGTTGTTCAATTTCCATGTGTTTATGAAATTCTTGTGGTTTCTTTTGCTATTGACCTCCAATTTCATCAGACTATGGTCTGATAATATATAGGGGATAACTACAATTCCTTTGCACTTACTTAAACATGTTCTATAAGCAAGTATGTGGTTTATTTTGGAGAATTACCCATGTGGAGCCAAAAAGAATGTGTATTGTGATTTTGTTGGGTGGAACACTCTGTACACATCTGTTAAGTTCATTTGTTCAAGAGTTTGGTTGAATTCTAGTATTTCGTTGCTTATTTTTTGTCTAGTTGATCTTTCTGTTTGTGACTGTGGGGTATTGAGGTCCCCCACTACTATTGTATTAGTGCTTATTTGATTTTTCATGTCCGTTAGTATTTGTTTTATATAGTTGGGCACATTAGTGTTTGGTGCATAGATATTTATGATTGTCATCTCTCTCTCTTGGATTGTTCCCTTTACAAGGATGTAGTGCCTTCTTTGTCTCTTAATCAGTGTTGGTTTGAAATCCACTTGATCTGCAAAGAGGATAGGTACTCCTGCTTTTTTGGGGGGGAGGGGTTCCTGTTGCATGGAGCATTGTTTTCCACCCTTTAACTTTCAGTCTATGAGTTTCTTTTTGAATTAAGTGTGTTTCTTGTACTGAGCATATTGTTGGATCTTGGATCTTGCTTCTTGACTCATTCTGCCAATCTGTTTCTTTTGGTTGGTGAATTGAGACCATTAACATTGATGGTTATAACTGATATGTATTTACTTATCATTGTCATGACTTTTTCTGTTTGTTGGATTCTCCCACTTTGCATTTAATTTCTTGTTGTGCCTGATGGATTCATTCTTCTGGGCTTCCTGGGGTTGTGATCCTCATTGTCTTTTCCTAGGACATTGTCTGAAATATTTTGGAGTGCTGGTTTTGTATTCATGAAGTTCCTCAGGTGCTCTATGTTATGAAAGTGTCTTATTTCTCCATCAATTTTGAAAGATAGTTTTGCAGGTTACATCACTCTGGGTTGGAGGCTATTTTCCTTTAGGGCTTAAAATATGTCACTCCAAGCTCTTCTTGCCTTGAGGGTTTGTGGTGAGAAGTCTGCTGTGATTCTGATGGGCTTTCTTTTGTATGTGATTTGTTTCTTTTCTCTAACTGCTTGTAGAATTTTGTTCTTCTGTTGGGTTTCTGGAATCTTAACAATTATATGCCTATGTGTAGATTTTATCAAGGCTAGTTGGAGTCCTATATGCTTCACTTATCTATGTCAAGTTATTTTCCTCTGCTTGGGAAGTTTTCTGCCATCAATTCTGAGGAGTTTTTTTTAATGTTGTCTGAACTCTCTCCTGTTTCTTCATTGACTCCAATCAGTCTTGTTTTATTCTTCTTTGCATAGTCTAACAGCTGCTGGATTGATTTCTCATGGTCCCTTACTATTTTAAAGCAATTTTCCTTTTCCTGGTCACTAGTTGAAATCTTATCTTCTTTATCTGAAATTTTGTCCTCACGTTGGTTCATCCTGCTGTGTAAACTTTCAGTGGAGTTTTTAATCTCCCGGATATCTGTTTGTCTCTGTTTAATGGATTCCATTTGTTTCCTATGTTGGGATTTCATCATGTTCCTCAAATCCTCTATTTTTTAATCTGTGTCTTCTCTAGATTTATTAATCATGTCTTGTCCTATGGACACAATCTCTGCTGTTATCTGAGAAATTACCTCTGATTTCATTTTTTCCAGATCCTCTTTTGTTGCCAGTTAAGGGGGTCCCCATTGCTGTGTATCAGATTGCTCCATCTCATTTCCCTGTGGGGTTTCTTTACGTGATCTGGAAGTCTGGTTTTGAGACTTGTTTACATGTCTTCTCATTTCAATGGGACCAGGAGTGTGCTGCTACTGCCTGTGTGGCTCACCTCCTTGGTGCTGGGGATGGCTGTGCTCCTTGGCGCTGGGGTGGTGGTATGGCAGCCCAGAGGGCTCCTCCTGGGTGCTGGGGGTGACTTTGTTCTTGGCACTGAGGGAAGTGGTACGACAGCCTGAAAGCCTGCTCCTCATCACAGGGGGCAGCTCTATTAAGTTGTTTTCTAATTTAAACACTCACTGTATGTATTCTTAACAATACTTCTATTACAGGAGCTTTACTGTCAGTGGAGAGTACCATCAGTTGTAAGGGACCACATGGGTCCTGGAAATTCCAATTCAGATGTAGAACTGTGCAGTTCTGGGTCTTGGGGTGACTCCTATGTTGGAGGAGGCTGCATCTCCTTTGGACAAGGAGGAATAAAGGCCATGATTTTAGATGGGATATTCCAAATAATGAGAGATGACTAGATTCCTAAAAACCTCCCTGTGTGACAGATCCTTAAAATTGAATTGACTCACCTTCTATCACATATGTGTCTTATTAAAACATGCAGGAGCTTGATAGTTTCTCCTCACTAAGTCTAGTTCATGTTATTTCATCAAAGTAATATCCTAGCATAATGTCCTTTAGGACACAAAGATGATACTTTCCTCCAAACTCCATCACAAAAGAAACAAATTGAGAGAACATAGCCCTTAGATAGGTCAGCAAAGCATCCTGCTGTTTCTGCTACTTGAAAAAAGATTGCTTTTTAAGTTAGCTGATAGAGCTGTCAAAAAAAATTTTCTGGATCCATAGCAACACACTGTGCAAGGAGCTACATGTGTTTGCTTCTCCAGTGAAGATATCACATCCAGCTCTTAAACTGCACCTGGCCTCACCTTTTATTACTTCTGTGATAATCTAGTTATTGATAAATGGTCAAAAATGTTGATATCATAATGAGTTTTCTCCCTCTGCTAAATGGAGTCATTAGTAAAAGAGTAAAAAAGGTCACGTACTCAAATGGAAATAATACCTGGCCTCTTTTTTTTAATGTTGGCCTCTCTTACCTGGGGAGGTGTTAATAGCTTGTGGTTTTCAGGGATAGAATATGAATACAGTAGGTAGTTATGTTAGTGGTTGGTGGCAAATTGTGGTTTTTGAGATCACAGGAAAGTCTGGACACTCTACAAGATGAAGTCAGATTCCTTGAGTTGAAAAGAATGATTAGATGGCAGCTTCCACACCCTAACTACATGCAGTGGCCATGCTCAGCTTAGAGGAGCCAGCAGAGTGAGCCTTCTTAGAGAGATCAAGTGCACTTAAAAAAATCAGCATCTTAGTGGTGAGCAAATCACCAAAACCAGAGGCTGGTTCTTGTGTAATTTCAAGGGAAAAGAAACAAAGGTCCATTAAAAATTACTGGATTTGGATACCTCATTATCTAGGCAGTCTCAGATAAAATAAATTCCATTTATTTAGTAGCATCCCTAGACATGTTTTTTTTTTCCTGATACATACATATTCATCTTTCCATATCTTTGAGAGATTGGTTATTAGACCTCTACAAATACTGAAATGCACAAATGTTCAAATCTTTGGCATATAATGATACAATATTAGCATAAAACCTACACACATTCTCCTGTATATTTTAACCTTTACCAATAATACCCAATGCAATCTAAATGATGTATAGTTATTATACTTTATTTCTTTAAAAATAATAACCAAAAATTCTGTACATATTGAATAGAGATGCATTTTCCACCCTTATCTTTTTTAATCTGAGGTATGTTGAATGCAGAGCCAATGGATATGGAGGGGAGACTGTTTTCATAGATCACTTTGGAACCTTGATATAGAAGGAAACAGAAGGCAGATGTCTAACCATATTCTGACAATGAGTGAAACCCTGTGAACAAAAGTTCCATTTACCTTGAAAATGAGATTAAAATTCCACCACTCCCAGTCCAGAGGAAGGGGCTTCAGGCCACCATTTCACCATTCCCAGCCGAGAGGAAGGCACTTTTGGGCCACCGTTCCACCACTCCCAACCCAGAGGAAGGGGCATCCAGGCTGACATTTCACTGCTCCCAACACAGAGGAAGGCATTTCTGGGCTGCCATTTCACCACTCCCAACCCAGAGGAGGTGAGCTGTGAGGGTGCCAATAACACCCCCCCCCATTGAAATGGGAAGGCACATAAATAAGTCTCAAAACCAAACTTCCAGATCACCTACAGCAACCCCAAAGTGAAATGAGATGGAACACTCTGATACTCAACAACCTGGACTCCCTGAACAGGCAACAAAAGAGGATCTGGGGAAAATGAAATCAGAAATAATTTCTCAGGTAATAGCAGAGATTATGCTTATAGTGTAAGACATGATTAAAAAATCTAGAGAGGAGCTGAGGAACATGATGGAATCCCAACATATGAAACAAATGGAATCCATAAAACAGATGCAAACAGATTTCCAGGAGATGAAAAAAACCATTAAAAGTCTACACAGCAGAATGAGCCAATGTGAAGACAGAATTTCAGATATAGAAGATAAGATTGCAATTAGTGACCAGGAAAAGAAAAATTGCCTCAAAATTGTAAGGGACCATGAGAAATCAATCCAGCACCTGCTAGATGATGTGAAGAAGAACAACATAAGACTGATTGGAGTCAATGAAGAAACAGGAGAGAGTGCAGATGACATAAAAAACTATTCATAGCAGTAATGGCAGAAAGCTTCCCAAACAGGGGAAAAGAACTTTACATACAGATAAGTGAGCCATATAGGACTCCAACTAGGCTTGATCAAAAAAAATCTACACATAGGCATAAAATTGTTAAGATACCAGAAACCCAACAGAACAACAAAATTCTACAAGCAGTTAGAAAAAAGAAACAAATCACATACATAGGAAAACCCATCAGAATCATAGCAGACTTCTCAACATAAACCCTCAAGGCAAGAAGAGCTTGGAGTGATGTATTCCAAGCCCTAAAGGAAAACAACTTCCAACCCAGATTCATGTACCCTGGAAAACTATCTTTCAAAATGGATGGAGAAATAAGAAAATTTCATGACAAAGAGCACCTTAGGAACTTCATGAATACCAAACCAGCACACCAAAAAATTTTAGACAATATCCAAGGAACAGACAATAAGGATCACAACCCCAGGAAGCCCAGCAGAATGAACCCATTGGGCATGACAAGAAATTAAATGTAAAGGGGGAGAACCCAACAAAAAGAAAAAGTCATGACAATGATAACTCAGTATGTATCAGTTATAACCATCAATGTTAATGGTCTCAATTCACCAATCAAAAGAAATAGACTGGGAGCATGGGTCAAGAAGCAAAATCCAAGAATATGCTGCATAGAAGAAACACACTTAATTCAAAAGGAAACTCATAGACTGAAAATTAAAGGATGGAAAACAATACTCCATGCAACAGGAACCTGAAAAAAGGCAGGAGTAGCTATCCTTTTTGCCCACCAAGTAGATTTCAAACCAACACTGATTAAGAGAGACAAAGAAGGCACTACATCCTTGTAAAGGGAACAATCCAAGAGGAAAAGATGACAATCATAAATATCTATGCACCAAACACTAGTGAGCCCAACTACATAAAACAAATACTAATGGACATGAAAAGTCATATGTGCACAAATACAATTGTAGTAGGGGACTTCAATACCCCACTGTTACAAATAGATCAACTAGAAAAAAATTAGTAATGAAATACTAGAATTCAATCAAACTCTTGAACAAATGAACTTAACAGATGTGTAAAGAGTGTTCCACCCCACAAAATCAGAATACATATTCTTCTCAGCTGCATATGGGTCATTCTCAAAAATAGACCACATACTCACTCATAGAACATGTTTAAGTAAATGCAAAGGAACTGAAGGTATCCTCTGTATGTTATCAGATCATAGTGTGATGAAATTGGAGATCCATCACAAAAGAAACCACAAAAATTTCATAAACATGTGGAAATTGAACAACACACTTCTGAATAATGAATGGGTCACAGAGGAAATTAAAGAAATCAGACAGTTCCTTCAATTAAATGACAATGACAATACAACATATCGGAATCTATGGGACACAATGAAACAGTCTTATGAGGGAAATTCATAGCAGTGAATACTCATATTAGGAAAACAGAGCGAGCCAAATTAAACAACCTGATGCTGAACCTCAAGCTTCTAGAAAGAGGAGAGCAGGACAAACCCAAAGCTCTTACAGGGGAGGAAATTATAAAGATCAGAGGAGAAATCAATGCAATGGAGACAAAGAGAACGATACAAAAAAATCAATGAAGCCAAGAGTTGGTTCTTTGAAAGAATCAACAAAGTTGACAAACCCTTAGGCAACCTTGTCAGAAAAAGGAAAGAAAAGGCCCAAATCCATGCAATTAGGAATGAAAAGGGTGAAATTACAACAGACCCAGCAGAAATCCAGAGGATCATCAATACCTACTTCCAGAACCTATATACCAATAAGATGGAAAACACAGAAGAAATGGACAGATTCCTAGATACATATGAATTACCAACGTTGAACAAAGAAGACCTAAAAATTCTGAACAACCCAATATCAACCAATGAAATTGAAAATGTAATTAAAAACTTAACAACTAAGAAAAGCCCGGGTCCTGATGGCTTCACTGCTGAATTCTACAAGACATTTAGGGAGTAACTACTGCCACTCCTGTTTAAACTCTTCAATGAAACTGAAAGGGAAGCAGTATTCCCAAATTCATTCCTGGAAGCAAGCATCACCTTGATCCCCAAAGCAGAGAAAGATCCAACTGAAAAAGAGAATTATAGGCCAATCTCACTAATGAACATAGATGCAAAAATCCTTAATAAGATACTGGCAAACAGAATGCAGAAGATCATCAAGAAGATCATACACCCTGATCAAGTGGGATACATCCCAGGGATGCAGGGATGGTTCAACATACGCAAATCAGTCAATGTAATGCACTATATCAATAGAGCTAGGGACAAAAACTGCATGATTATCTCCATAGACGCAGAAAAAGCATTTGACAAAATCCAACATGGATTTATGGTAAAAAACATACAAAAATTGGTATAGATGGTCTCTACCTCAAACTGATAAAAGCCATCTGTTAAAAACCAACAGCCCAGCCCCCCCTTCATCCAGTGCTTCTCTCCATGGGTGGGCCAAGCAGCCTGGAGCTCCTTGGCTGTGTTCTGGTTCCTGCCCATGGTGCGGTGAGGTCCCAGGAGCAGCTTGGAGCCCCACATTCATCTGGTGTTTCTATCCGAGGTTCGGCCAAGCAGCCTGAGGCTACTCGGCTATGTTCCAGTTCCTGCCCATGGCATGGTGAGGTCCCCAGAGCGGCTTGGAGCCCCGCCTTCATCCGGTGCTCCACTTAATTCCATCCATCCCCCCACCAACTTCCAGCTCTTCTGCTACCTGGTCCCACACTATAGAGGCACAGGGGTTCACATGGTTAATGTGACAGATTAATAACTACCACAAACTGTCATTTTCTAAGCTGTGCTTGATGCTATGGTATTGCTGATTGTAACATTTGGCCTAACATGTTGTGACTTCCTGGTATAAGGAAAATAAAATAACCTCAGAGTCATTAGAGCCTCAAAACCTAAACAGAAGCCATATCTGGAAGACACCTTTGAAAAGAAATCATTCCACAAGGGTTTTAAACACAAGCAACAAAGACACCTGCATTAAGCAATTTTGAAATATCAACCCAGGAATTAAACCAAGGACAGTACCAAAAACAAAAATGAGAGGACATGTAAGCAAGGCACAAACGCAGGTGTCCCCACCACAAAAAGGAAATTCTGGGGGAAATGAGGTGGAAAAGTCAGATAATCAACCACCTGGACACCCTGAACTGATAGCACAGGAAGTAACAAAACAGATGAATGAGGCTCTAGAAAAATTCAAAGCAGAAATAGTCTCCCAGATAAATACAGAGATGGTGAGTAGAGTGAAAGACATGATTAGAGGCTCTAGAGAAGAAACAGATAAGAAAATAGATGAGATCAGAAACATGCTGATAGCCATGAATGCCCAGCATAAGAAAGAAATGGAAACCATGATAGCTCAACACAAGAAAGAAATGGAATCCATGAAACAGATTCAAACACATATTCAGGAGATTATAAACTCCATTGAAGGCATGCAGAGCAAACTAAGAGAATCTGAAGACAGAATATCAGATATAGAAGACAGGATTGTGGTTAAGGACCATGAAAACAGAAATTTCTTAAAGGTAGTAAGGGACCATGAGAAATCAATTCAAGAGCTGCTAGATGATGCAAAGAAGAATAACATAAGACTGATAGGAGTCCACGGAAAAACAGGAGAAAGTACAATTGACATAAAAAAAAAGTTCACAGAAGTAATAGTAGAAAACTTCCCAGACAGAGGTGGAGAATTGGACACACAGATAAGTGAGGCATATAGAACTCCACTCAGCCACAATCAAAAAAAATTTACACCTACACATATAATAGTCAAGATCCCAGAAACCCAACAGAAGAACAAAATTCTACAGGCAGTTAGAGAAAAGAAACAAATCACCTATAAAGGAAAGCCCATCAAAATCATGGCAGATTTCTCAACACAAACCCTCAAATCAAGGAGAGCCTGGAGTGAAGTATTTCAAGCCCTAAAAGAAAATAACTTCCAACCTAGACTGTTGTATCCAGCAAAATTATCTTTCAAAATTGATGGGGAAATTAGATACTTTCATGACAAAGAACACTTGAGAAATTTCATGAACACCAAACCAATGCTCCAAACAATTTTATGCACTATCCTAGAAAAAGACAATGAAGGTCACAACTCCTTGAGGGACAACAGAGAGAAGACACCACACAGGGTAAGGCACTAAAGGGAAAGGGGTAAAAATAAGAAAAGAGCCACAACAATAAAACATCATGGCAAGAATGAGTCAATATCTCTCAATTATAACTATCAATGTTAATGGCCTCAATTCACCAATCAAAAGAAACAGACTGACAGAATGGATTAAGAAGAAAAAACCCAGCAATATGCTGTATACAAGAAACACACCTAACTCAAAAGGAAATTCATAGACTGAAAGTAAAAGGGTGGAAAACAGTTCTCCATGCAACAGGATCCCAGAAAAAAGCAGGGGTAGCAATCTTATTTGGAGACAAAGTAGATTTCAAACCAAAACTAATTAAGAGAGACAAAGGTGCTCACTACATCCTTGTGAAGGGAACAATCCAAGAGGAAGAGATGACAATCCTAAATATTTATGCACCAAATATGAATGCCCCCAACTATACAAAACAAATATTAATGGACATGATAAACCAAATAAGCACTAACACAATTGTAGTGGGGGACTTCAACACCCCTCTATCACAAATAGATCATCTAGGAAAAAAATTAACAATGAAATTCTAGAACTGAACCAAGCTATTGAACAAATGGACTTCATAGATGTTTATAGAGTGTTCCACCCCACAAAATCAGAATACACATTCTTTTCAGCTGCACACGGGTCATTATCCAAAATAGATTACATGCTAGCTCATAGGGCAAATCTAAGTAAATGTAAAAGAATTGAAGTTATCCCCTGTATATTATCAGACCATAGTGCAATAAAATTGGAGATCAATAACATAAGAAACCACAAAACACCCACAAATACATGGAAATTGAATAACACTCTCCTGAACAACCAATGGGTCACACAGGAAATTAAAGAAGAAATTAGACAGTTTCTACAAGTAAATGATAATGCCAGTACAACATACTGGAATCTGTGGGACACAATGAAAGCAGTTCTATGTGGGAAATTCATAGCAGTGAATGCCCATATTAGGACAACAGAGAGAACTCAGTTAAATAACGTAATGCAGAACCTCAAGCTCCTAGAAAAAGAAGAGCATAACCAACCCAAAGCTCATAAAAGAAAGGAAATTATAAAGATCCGAGCAGAAATCAATGCAATGGAGACTAAGAGAACAATACAAAAAATCAATGAATTGAAGAGCTGGTTTTTTGAAAGAATAAATAAAATCAATAAACCTTTAGCCAACCATATCAAAAAAAGGAAAGAAAAGGCTCAAATCCATGCAATTAAGAATGAAAAAGGTGAAGCCACAACAGATCCAGCAGAAATTCAGAGGATCATCAATACCTACTTTGAGAACCTGTACTCCAATAAAATGGAAAACACAGAAGAAATGGACAGATTCCTAGATATATACAAATTGCAAAGTTAAATGAAGAAGATATAAAAATTCTAAATACCCCAATAACAATGAGTAAAATTGAAAATGTAGTAAAAAATTTACCAACAAAGTAAAGCCCAGGTCCTAATGGATTCAATGCTGAATTCTACAAGACATTTAAAGGAGAACTACTGCCATTACTCTTTAAACACATCAAGGAAATTGAAAGGGAAGCAAGGCTTCCAAATTCTTTCCTGGAAGCAAGTGTTACTTTGATTCCAAAACCAGGGAAAGACCCAACCCAAAAAGAGAACTACAGACCAATCTCCCTAATGAACATAGATGCAAAAATCTTCAACAAGATACTGGCAAACAGAATACAGAGGGTCATCAAGAAGATCATACACCCGACCAAGTCGGATTTATCCCAGGGTTGCAAGGATGGTTCAACATTCGTAAAATCAATAAATGTAATACACTATATTAACAGAGTGAAGGACAAAAACCATATGATCATCTCAATAGATGCAGAAAAGGCATTTGACAAAGTCCAGCATCCATTCATGATAAAAATGCTACAGAAAATTGGAATAGAAGGTCTTTATCTCAACCTGATTAAGGCTATGAAAAACCAACAGCCAACATCATACTAAATGGTCAAAAACTGAAAACTTTCACGCTAAAATCAGGAACAAGACAAGGATGCCCACTATCACCACTCCTGTTTAGTATTGTTCTGGAAACATTAGCCATAGCAATTAGACAAGAGAAAGAAATAAAAGGAATAAAGATAGGAAAGGAAGAAGTGAAACTGCCATTATTGGCTGGTGATATGATACTTTACATAGAAGACCCGAAAACCTCAATCAAAAGCCTTCTAGACCTAATTGACAGATTCAGTAGAGTAGCTGGATATAAGGTCAACACTAAAAAAAAATAGCCTTCTTATACGCAAATACCAGACCCACTGAGTTCTGGAAATAATTCCTTTTACAATAGCATCTAAAAAAATGAAATATCTAGGAATCAACCTAACAAAGGAAGCAAAGGACCTCACACTGAAAACTACAGCACTCTGAAGAGGGAGATCGAAGAAGTTATAAGAAAATGGAAAGATATCCCTTGTTTCTGGGTAGGAAGAATCAATATAGTGAAAATGGCCATACTTCCAAAACTTCTATATGGATTTAATACAATATCGATTGAAATTCCAATTATATACTTCACAGAACCAGAGAAAACAATCCAAAAATTCATTTGGAAGCAGAAGAAACCTAGAATAGCAAAAGCAATTCTAGGCAACAGAGACATGGCTGGGGGTATCACAATCCCTAACTTGAAGCTATACTACAAAGCTACTGTGATAAAAACAGCATGGTACTGGCAAAGAAACAGACCCGAGGATCAGTGGAATAGATTAGAAGATGCAGAAACAACTCCAGACATACTCAGCCACCTCATCTTTGACAAAGCCAATCACCCTCATTGGAGAAAAGATAGCCTGTTCAATAAATGGTGTTGGAAAAACTGGATTTCAACCTGCCAAAAATTAAAACTAGACCCATACCTATCACCATGCACTAAACTAAGATTGAAGTGGATTCAAGAGCTAAATATCAAGATAGAAACAGTAAACTTGCTGGAAGATAAGTTAGGTAGAACTCTCAATGACATTGGCATAGGAAAAGACTTTATGAACAAAACTTCAGTAGCACAGGAGCTAACACCAAGAATCAACAACTGGGATCTCATCTTATTAAAAAGCTTCTGCACTGCAAGAGAAACTACCAACAGAGCTAAGAGGCAACCTACAACATGGGAAGAAATTTTTAGCAGCTGTACCTCAGACAAAGGTCTACTATCTAGAATTTATAAAGAATTGAAAAAAATCAGACCCGCCAAATTCAAAGACCCATTTCAAAAATGGGCATCCGAAATGAACAGACATTTCTCAGACAAAGAAGTCAAAACAGCAAATAAATATATGAAGAAATGTTCAATATCACTGGTCATTTGAAAGATGCAAATGAAAACAACACTGAGATTCCACCTCACCCCACAAAGAATGGCTGCTATCAAGAAATCAACCAATAACAAATGCTGGTAGGGGTATGGAGAGAAAGGAACCCTTCTCTATTGTTGGTGGGAGTGCAGACTGGTGCAACTATTGTGGAAATCCGTATGGAGATACCTCACAGAACTAGGACTAGAGGTCCCATTTGACCCAGCTATTCCCCTACTGGGTATCTTCCCCAGAGAATTAAAAGAATCATACCACAGTGATATATGTGCACCTGTGTTTATAGCGGCACAGTTTGTAATAGCTAAGGTTTGCAAGCAGCCCAAGTGCCCATCAACTGAAAACTGGATAAAGAAGATGTGAGGTTTTTTTATAAAATGGAGTACTACTCAGCCATAAAGAATGAGAAACTAGAGTCATTTATAGCTAAATGGATGCATATTGAGGCCATACTCTTAAGTGAAATAAATAGGACACACGTGTAAATACCAATAGTATCTTTAATGTAAGAAACTGAAAGTGTAAATAAGGATGAAAATGATTAAAATGAATAATAGATACTTTGAAATAGGAAAAGGTCCAAAGATGGAGGGGTGTCAGGAGGGGAAGGAGAAAGGGAAGAAAGGAAAGCAAAAATTATGAGAAAGAAAAAAAATGGAAACAAAGTCTATGTAATTAGGCAAGGGTGGTGGGGGTGAAGGGCGCATAGGTAATGGGGGAAAAATAAGAACTAAGATACATCATGTTCAGGTACAAACACCCAATGATACATTAAATGTATTGTATACCTAAAATGTACCAATTAATATATAAATTTTAAAAAACCAACAGCCAGTATCATACTAAATTGTCAAAAACTGAAATCCTTCACACTAAAATCAGGTACAAGACAAGGATGTCCACTATCACCTCTCCTATTCGATATAGTTTTGGAAACATTAGCCACAGCAATTAGACAAGAGAAAGAAATAAAAGAATAAAGATAGGAAATGAAGAAGTCAAATTTTCATTATTTGCAGATGACATGATACTCTACATCAAAGACCCCAAGAACTCCACCAAAAGTCTTCTAGACTTAATAACCAAATTCAGTCAAGTAGCTGGATACAAGGTCAACACACAAAAATCTATAGCTTTCCTCTACATGAACAATAGACTCACTGAGAGAGAAATAGGGCAAATAATTCCTTTCACAATAGCATCCAAAAAGCTGAAATACCTAGGAATCAATCTAATGAAAGAAATCAAAGACCTCTTCTCTGAAAACTATAGCACTCTGAAAAGAGAGATTGAAGATGATATCAGAAAATGGGAAGACATCCCCTGCTCCTGGGTAGGAAGGATCAATATAGCGAAAATGGCCATACTTCCAAAACTGCTGTATAGATTCAATGCAATCCCATTGAGATCCCAGCAGCATACTTCATAGAACTTGAGAAAACAATCCAAAAATTCATGTGGGACAAGAAGAGACCCAGAATAGCAAAAGTAATTCTAGGTAACAGAGACATGGCAGGGGGTATCACAATCCCCAACCTGCAACTATACTACAAAGCTACTGTGATGAAAACAACATGGTAATGGCAAAGAACCAGACCTGAGGACCAGTGGAACAGATTAGAAGATGCAGAAACAATTCCAGACACACTCAGCCACCTCATCTTTGAAAAATGAACCAAATACCCTCACTGGAGGAAAGATAGCCTCTTTAATAAATGGTGCTGGAAAAATTGGGCTTCAACTTGCCAAAGATTAAAACTAGACCTATATCTCTCACCATGCACTAAACTAAAATCAAAATGGATTAAAGATCTAAATATTAAAATAGACACACTGAACCGGCTGGAACAGAGGTTAGGTAGAACTCTTGAAGACATCGGTGTAGGAAATGATTTTATGAACAAAACCTCAGGTGCCCGTGAACTAGCACAAACAATCAACAAGTGGGATTTCTTCTTATTAAAAAGCTTCTGCACAGCAAGAGAAACCACCAGCAGTGTGAAGAGAAAACCCACAATGTGGGAAAAAAATCTTCACCTGCTATTCCTCAGATAAAGGCCTACTATCTTGAATGTATAAAGAACATAAAAAGATCAGACCTCCCAAATTTAAAGACCCAATCTGAAAATGGGCATCTGAAATGAACAGACAGTTCTCAAAGAAGTAGAAATAGCAAATAAATACATGAAAAAATGTTCAACATCACTGGTCATTCAAGAGATGCAAATGAAAACAATGGTGTGATTCCATCTCACTCCTGAAAGAATGGCTGCTATCATGAAATCAATCAATAACAAATGCTGGTGGGGCTGTGGGGAAAGAGGAACCCTGCTCCACTGCTGGTGGGAGTGTAGACTGGTGCAACCACTGTGCAAATCAGTATAGAGATACCTCAAAGAACTAGGACTGGAAGTCCCATTTGACCCCGCTATTCCACTGCTGGGGATCTTCCCCAAAGAACTAAAAGAATCATACCACAGTGATATATGTGCACCCATGTTCATAGCAGCACAATCTGTAATAGCTAAAACTTGGAAACAGCCCAAATGCCCATCAACTGGAGACTGGATAAAGAAAATGTGTTTTTTTTATAAAATGGAGTACTACTCAGCCATAAAAAATGAGAAATTAGATACATTTATAACTAAATGGATGCACATTGAGGCCATACTCTTAAGTGAAATAAGTAGGACACACATGTATAAATACTGAATATTTTCTCTAGTGTGAGAAACTGAAAGTGTAAATAAGGACTAAAAGGTATAGTAGATAATGTGAAATAGGAAGAAAAGGGGAAAGGGTAAGGGGAAGTTGGAGGGGTAGGGGAAAGGAAAGAAGAGAATGGAATTAATATGAGAAAATGAAAAAATGGAAATAAAGTCTTTGTAAATAGAGAAAGATGGAGGGGTTGAAGGGAGGGCAGGGGAAGGGGGGAAAATAAGAACCAAGAGAGATTATGTAAAGGTGCAAATTTCCAATGATGAATGTCCTTATATTGTATACCTAAAATGTACCAATGATTAGAATGAATAATCGATAATGTGATATAGGAAGAAAATGTCCAAAGGGTTAGGGGAAGTGGAGGGCTAGGGGAAAAGAAAGATGGGAAGAGAAAAATTATGAGAAATGGAAAAATGGAAACAAAATCTTTGTTAATAGGGAAGGGTGGAGGGGGTGAAGGGAGTGCAGGGAATGGGGAAAAAATAAGAACCAAGACACCTCATGTAAAGCTACAAGTTCCCAATGAGAAATGTAAATGTATTGTATACCTAAAATGTACCAATAAAAGAATTAAAATAAATAAATAAATGAATAAATTTAAAGAATGAAAATGAGTTTATAACAAAGGGATCTTCCCATGTTTTCCTCTGTAAGTCTGTCAACACTGCTCCCTCTGAAGTCTCTTCATAAGAGTCTCAACAGCTATGTCAACATACTGCCTTTTAAATACTTTAAAAGGAGATTATTGAAAGGAGAAATTGTTGCCCTGCTCCTGCCATCTTTCTGATAGAAAGTCAGTAAAATCTTATTTTAACAAGAACAAAAAGTAAAATTTTTCATGTAATGGTTTCACAATGAACATTTTAAAATCACCCTTGCTATAAAAATAGTACTGTTCACTCCCTGACTTCTTAATTAAATGCAGATTTCTCAATACCCTTAGAAAAGTGGAGTAATTTGCCCAAGGTCTGTGGCTTTCCACATTATTATAGGCCCACCACAAAGAAAGCATTCTCTGTTTGCCTGTTCCCAGCTGCATAATGGCTAAAAAACCATCAGGAGAATTTTCTTCAGCCTGAAGTTGGAAACTATGTTTTATTGGACTTTTTAAAAACACCCAGGCATTACATCTTTTTGACAAATTTGGTGGTTCCTTTTTAGTTACCAAAACAAATGGTACATTATTTAGCTCAATAGATAGTGCACTTGGGTTCTATCTGACTGTCCATAGTCTCTTCTTAGAGACTAAACATATAAGAATTTCTAGGGAATTTTCCTTGTTCCAGACCACTGATATTTAGCACAAGTGTATTTAAAATGTAGAACTGTCAAAAATAATTCTGTAAAAAGTATTTTTTATTGGCTAGGGGTGGAGCTCAGTGGTAGAGCACAGGATTCACATGGACAGGGCCCTAGGATGGTCCCCAGCATCCCCCCCCGCCTCAAAAAAAAGGATAGAAAAGAAAAGAAAAAAAAGTTTAATTTGTTAAATAGTCCTGCAAGATACTCATAGAACTCCAGTAATATTTACATCGCAGCTACAAATTATTCAAGAGTCATGGACTTCCATTTAAAGATTTTTTTTAAAATCTAACTAAACATAGCTTCCAACTTCAGAGTGAAGTGTCATTACTTGATTCACACTGGAATCCTTAGACATGGTTCAAATAAAAAGGAGAGGCCCAAAGCCTCTCTAAACTGAGCTTCTATAATTCACTCCCATTTGTTTTCACATCTCCATTTGGGACCTAACAGTGACCTAAGAGTTCTGGATTCATCACCAAAAGGACAGGTGAGTTGTTTTCCATCAATGTGGACTCACACCTCTGCAAGCTGTAATACATCATAGGTCTAGGATTTTCAAAAATTAAAAATAAACCTCTTAGAATATTATATTCTGGTGATTTCTGTAGGTCACAAATGTTTAAGAAACACAGACATGCTGTTCTCTGGGATGTTTTCCAGAAGAGCTGCAGCCCCACTCCTGGATATCTCAGGGAAGTGTTAGTGGATTTGCCTTCTACAAAGGAGTCAGTGTCCCAGCTGGTCCTCTGGGACATAAACTGCACACATCAAGTCTAGGAAAGGTCATTTCTCCCAGCATCCACTAAGTCAATGTTCAAAACGTTTTTTTCCTTTAGCTGATATTTGAAGAACTTTATGACTTCTAATTTTGCAAATGGGAAAAGAACAACCAAAAATAGTACAAAAAAAGTATTGATAGAAGAGCTTTCGACCTATTACTATAATAAGGAACTGAGTGAACAAAGGTAAAAGATGACCTGCTAAATCTCTTCTGTGATTGCTTTAATTAAATATTGTTCTAAATGAACCTTTAATTAGTAAAATATGTTTGATTTGGTACCAGAGAGAGGATTTACCCTTGGCTTGTTGACCAAGAAAAATGATTCTCAAAGTTTACTTTGATGCTAAGAGTGTAAAATCTACCTTCAGTAACTAGATGCAGGGTACTTCCTTCTTTTCTCTCTTCCTATCTTCTCTGCAATACTTTTGTTAGCAAGTACATAGTGTTGCTGATTTTTGAACAGTCCCTTTGGAAGGGGACAAGACTTTGGCAGTGGTGGTGTTTAGTAAGTATTGCGAAGGGAGACAACATGAGTCAAGGACACCTGATTTCTGTTTTCTTCCCAAGAGGCCCAATGTTGATTCAAATATAAGACTCACAATAACCCTGTGTTTGCAAATATTTTCGATTTAAATGAAAGCACATAGATTATTATTTCTTCTGAATTGACGATATAATCTGAGATCTTAAGAAAGCAAAAATTAACAACTAAAACAACAAAAACCCAATATAGACTGCAAGATATCAGTTTCTTGGTTTTGGTATAAGCATGCTGGGCTTATGGTGTGATTGACAGTGCCTATGAGCCCTCTCTCCCCAAAAGGAACAGTATGTGCCCTCAGGAACTGCAGTAAGAAGCACCAACTTCCCCTCCCTGAGCCTGTCCCTGTCCCTGACCCTCTCCTTCTCCCTCTCTCTGTGGTTAAAATGCTCTCACTAAGTTTTTAGTTACTGTTTTAAAATAAATAAGAAATATAATCAAACTCAACAGCATGTGCATCTTGTGGGACGGGGCATACTGGGATAGGAAGAGGGAGAGGCTGTGCTCCTTCCTACCAGTCTAGAGCAGCTTGAACTGTGTCCATTTTCAGGCTGTTTCATTGGTTAATCTATTGAATCATTTGTATATCTATTTTACTAGAAGAGGAAAAAACTAAAAGGAAATTATTTTTCCAAAGTCAAACCGTGTGATACACTGGGCAGCATGGTCTGTGTGCCTGCTTTTCTAGCCAATCTACTTGACCTGGGACAGCATCTATTGAGGAGGAGCTCTGTGACTTGATCAGAATCTTGTCACATAGTTCTCCAGACAGAGGCTTAGGACCCATCTCCACTCTATAATGGCCCAGCAAGTCTGAGTTAATAACAGAGATGTCCTGTTGCCATGCACTTTCTTTCTTTCTTTCTTTTTGGTACTGGGGATTGAACTCGGGACCTTGTGCTTGCGAGGCAAGTAGTGGCACCACTGAGCTAAATCTCCAGCCCTGCCATGCACTTTCTACCTACTGTCATCAACTTAATCCACTGGAAGGCAAATAAAAGCCTATTGAAACCAAACACCAGCTCTTGAGTAACTTTGCAGAACAGGTGGTGTGAGAAAGTCTAGGAAAATGTGTCAGATTAAAGGCTTATTTCTTTTCCCAAACTCACTAACAGGGTCACAAAGGAATGCCAAATCTTGTAAATTCAGGAGGAGACGATAGAAAAGGAAACAACAGTACACCAATGAACTCAGCACATTTTTGGCAAATGGAAAGTGGAGAGAGTGGGGACAGCTGAGATAATTGAATAGAGGAAGTGACAGCTCAAGGACTGTGGAGAACAGGATACTCCGCAGGTTAGAAGAGCCCAAGAGATGGAGCACTGGGTCCTTCTCACTGTGGGACTGAGATGTGAGGCTGATGCCAGGAGATCTGTTGAAGACTTGTGTTAGGAAGCTAAGCCCCTTCATTCACTTTGTATATCAAGATAACTACCCCTCATTTTCTCCCCCATCTTCACTGCCACTGTGTACACCGAATGGATGTTCCCTGGAGACACTCATCAGAAAGTCTCCATTTGTAGATTTGGAAACACATGAGTGAACAAAAATGAGATACAGTGAATTGTTTTTTGTTTTTGTTTTTGTTTTTGAGACAGGGTCTCACTTTGTACTGCATGCTGAGCTTGAACTCTTGATGATCCTCCTGCCTCAGCCTCCCAAGTGCTGGGATTACAGGTGTGCACCACCACTCTCAGCTAAGATGAAGTAAAATCTGCACTGGAACTACAGGACTTCACAATATTCTCCCTTTCCCTGCCCTTGATTTCAAACACCAGAAGCCAGCAATGTATCCACCATGTAGGAGACTGAAGCTCTGCTCTATGGAGAAATGGGTAGGCTACAGAGCTGGAGACAGACACTGGGGAATGCCCTAATGGAAAAAGGCCTTGCAGCTGCCATCAACCTACAGCAACATCTCTTGAAAGCAAGTCTGGCCCAGAGACTGAGCGGGTCTGCCCAGAGAGACAGGAAAGGTGCTGATCCAGAGCTCAGGTTCAGAGGCTACTATCAAGATTTACATCCAGGCTTCACTTCCAAAATCTCTATTTGGCCTTGGAACAAAAACCTTGCTGTGCCCTTGTTTCTTGTCTCTGCAGTGATTAATAATAGCTCCCTCCTCATAGTTGTTGTGGATTTGCATTACCCTGCTGGGGTTGCCATTGCAAAGTACCAGAGGCTGCATGGCTTAAACAGCAGAAATCTGTGTCTCACCATTCTGGAGACTGCAAGTTCAAGGTGAAGGTGTCACAAGGCTTGGTTTCCTCTTAGGGCTCTGTGTTTGGCTTGCAGGAGGCTTCTCTCTGTGTGTCTTCTTTGTGTGAGGGCTGGTGTGTCCTTACCTGTTCTTGTTCCAAGAAAATTGGATTATGGCCTTCTCTGTGACTTCATTTTAAATTAATTGCTTTTTAAAAGACCCTATGTTCAAATACAGTCACACTTGGAGATACTAGAGGCTGTGAGTTTGCAGGGGACACATTCAGCTCGTAACAAAATTAAATGTGTCAATTATTCAAAAGGTGTAGGATACTGTTTAATGCATAGTTAAGGCTACTTAATATTTTACTCAAAAAGGAATTGGTGGCCCCAAATCACCTAACAATCTGAATGAGGCTCCCAATTTGAAAGACTAAGACCTAAAAATATTTTGTGAAACAGGCTTTTGCTATGTAGTTTAGAACTCACTATGTAGCCCAGGCTGGTCTTGAACTCAGGTTGATCTTCCTGCCTCGGCCTCTCTAGTGTTGGGATTATAGGCATGCACCATCCCACCCAGCAAAAAAGAAGGAATTTGGGATAAACTGAAACAATGCAGGAAGCAGATTAAAGTCAAAGGAACTATAAAATCAGAGGAATAAGTGACGGTAACAGGAATTGATGAGAACAGACTAAAGCAATGCAATGGACAGTTTAGGACAAAAAGACAAGGACATTAGAGGATCAAAACAAGAGATGGAGATGTTTGTGCATGAAGAGTCATCCACATGAATGACAGGAAGGAGACACTGAACTGTGATGAAATGGCAGCAAAGACCCACAGGAGCTGGGAAGAGCTATGGACCTAGGGCTTTCTATTGGGCACTCTGGGATCCAGCTGATGCTGCTGAGAGCACCAGGTCCCAGAAGATCCTACAGGCACTTGAGAGCTGGGATGCCCCTCAGAACTGTGCTGAACTGGCTAAGACAGCTGCATCTCATTGTCTCACACCAGTCAGTTTCTGGGTATGGGTGCCCCAGGAAGGAGGCATGACCTCTCTCTACCACTCACCACCCCAGAGACAGCTCTGGTGGCAGCTGTTATCTGCCAACACTCCCAGCAGCTGGGGCATTGTGTGTTTCATCTCTGAAGAGGTCAAAAGGAGAGGCAAGAAGAGAACTATGGGAGGCACTTGACTGCATGCACTATGGGCTTCTAATCTTTCTCTGATCTCTGCCCTCATTTAAGGCTTGTAACTCATCTCTTTGGGTCATTCTCAAGTATTTTCTGATCTCGCTGCTTTATGTTCTCAGGTTTTGAGAGTGTGAGTTTTCTTGCTCATTGAATCTTTTGGGTTGACATGGATCATTTTCACATATAATTTGAAAATCTTCGTAATGAGCTCATCAGAGAAAGACCTGCAGAGATATCTCATGACATCTACTGCTTACCAGCCTGTATTTGAGTTCTTTCTTGGCCTCTTTATTTCTTTCTCTCTTTATTTTATTTTACTTTACTTTTTAGTGCTAGGAATTGAACCCAGAGCCTCACACATGCTGAACACATAAATCCCCAACAACTTCTCTAGCATTTCTGTGTGTTTGCAGAAGGAGGGATCCTTCTTCTTGGCTTAGTCCATGTATGAACAAGAGCTCTTTCAGAAGAGCATCTAGTAGCAGCATAAATAACATAATTTTCAGACAGTTAAGACTCTTCAGTCTTCTCTGGATTTAAGACTCTTCAATTTCTCTGGATCTATATCAAGAATTTGAAAGCATGGAAAAACATACCATACAATTTTAAAAGAATAAGAGTTTACTTACCACAAAATTTTAAAAATAAGCCTAGCTATTGCTGACTGATCAGCTGTAGGATGATAAGATTGCATGTGATTTCTGTGACATTTGTCTTGATGACACATACTGACATTGCATCAACTGCACATTTAGCAATAGTAGCCTGGGACATTTTTGTCATTGTTAAAAACCATTTTCAACCATATTTTTAGCGTATGATCAAATATTGCATATACATTGTAGAAACTGTCTAATTTCTTCTTTAATTTCCTCTGTGACCCATTGGTTATTCAGAAGTGTGTTGTTCAATTTCCATGTGTTTACGAAATTCTTGAGGTTTCTTTTGCTATTGATCTCCAATTTCATCACACTATGGTCTGATAATATATAGGGGATAACTTCAGTTCCTTTGCACTTACTTAAACATGTTCTATGAGCGAATATGTGTTCTATTTTGGAGAACTACCTGTGTGCAGCTGAAAAGAATATGTATTCTGATTTGGTGGGGTGGAAAACTCTGTAAACATCTGTTAAGTTCATTTGTTCAAGAGTTTGATTGAATTCTAGTAGTTTGTTGTTTATTTTTTGTCTAGTTGATCTATCTATTTGTGACAGTGGGGTATTGAGGTCCCCCACTACTATTGTATTAGTGCTTATTTGATTTTTCATGTCCGTTAGTATTTGTTTTATATAGTTGGGTGCACTAGTATTTGGTGCATATATATTTATGATTGTCATCTCTACTTCTTAGATTGTTCCCTTTACAAGGATGTAGTAGCCTTCTTTGTCTCTCTTAATTAGTGTTGGTTTAAAATCCATTTGATCTACAAATAGGATAGCTGCTCCTGCTTTTTTGGGGGGGTTCCTGTTACATGGAGTATTGTTTTCCACCCTTTAATTTTCAGTCTATGAATTTCTTTTTGAATTAAGAGAGTTTCTTGTATGCAGCATATTGTTGGATCTTGGATCTTGCTTCTTGACCCATTCTGCCAGTCTACTTCTTTTGATTGGTGAATTGAGACCATTAACATTGATGGTTATAACTGATACATATTGACTTATAATAGTCATGACTTTTCTTTTTGTTGGATTCTCCCACTTTGTATTTAATTTCTTGTCATGCCTGATGGATTCATTCTTCTGGGCTTCCTGGGGTTGAGATCCTCATTGTCTTTTCCTAGGACATTGTCTAAAATTTTGTGGAGTGCTGATTTTGTATTCATGAAGTTCCTCAGGTGCTCTTTGTCATGAAAGTATCTTATTTCTCCAACAAATTTGAAAGATAGTTTTGCAGGATACATGAAACTGGGTTGGAAGTTATTTTCCTCTTGGGCTTGAGATACATCACTCCAAGCTCTTCTCACCTTGAGGGTTTGTGTTGAGAAGTCTGCTGTGATTCTGATTGGCTTTCCTTTGTATGTGATTTGTTTCTTTTCTCTAACTGCTTGTAGAACTTTGTTCTTCTGTTGGGTTTCTGGATTCTTAACAATTGTATGCCTATGTGTAGATTTTTTTTGATCAAGGCTAGTTGGAGTCCTATATGTCTCACTTATCTATTTCATGTTATTTTCCTCTGCTTGGAAAGTTTTCTGCCATTGCATCTGTGAATAGTTTTTTATGTGATTTGCACTCTCTCCTGTTTCTTCATTGACTCCAATCAGTCTTGTGTTATTCTTCTTCACATCATCTACCAACTGCTGGATTTATTTCTTGTGGTTCCTTATTATTTTTAAGAATTTTTTCTTTTCCTGGTCACTAATTGCAATCCTGTCTTTTATATCTGATATTTTGTCCTCACATTGGCTCATTCTGCTACATAAACTATCAATGGAGTTTTTAATCTCCTGGATATCTGTTTGCATCTGTTTTATGGATTCCATTTGTTTCCTAGGTTAGGATTCCATCATGTTCCTCAGCTCCTTTATTTTTTAAAATCTGTGTCTGCTCTAGCGTTATTAGTCATGTCTTGCACTATGGACACAATCTCTCTTGTTATCTGAGAAATTATTTCTGATTTCATTTTTTCCAGATCCTCTTTTGTTGATAGTTCAGGGGGTCCAGGTGGTTGAGTATCAGATTATTCCATCTTGTTTCCCTTTGGGTTTGCCTTAGGTGATCTGGAAGTCTGGTTTTCAGACTTGTTTATGTGTCTTCTCATTTCAACAGATGCAGTCTGCTGTGCCTTTTTTGAAGCAACTTTTTGCTTCCCCAGTGGTCTTCATTTCTCAGCAAGCCACCGAGAGGCCTTTTCTCTGCTGCTCACTGCTCTGCCAATTCTTGGGTTCAGAATGGTGGCCTTCTGGATCGCTGCACTGCCCTATTGTCTGGGTGGGCTTCTGGCTGGGGCCTGTGTACATTTAGGATGGTATCTGGGCATGCCACTGGCTGGGGCCTGGCCCCTGCATAGCTGTTGTCTGGAAGGGCCTTTGACTGGGGGCTGTGCTCCCAAGTTGCTGGTGTCTGAGTCGGCTTCTTGATGGGGTCTTCATACACTTACTAATGGTATCTGAGTAGGCCTCTGGCTGTTGCTTGTGCACCTGTGCATCTCTTTTCCAGGTGGATCCTGACTAGAACCTGCCCACATCAGCACAGCTCTGGTCCACACAGGCGTCTTGCTGGGATCCATAGTGCATATACAGTGGACCCTCAAGTTTCAACTGGCCTGACATATGAACAACTTGGGTCATTTAGGTTAATGGAAGATTCATCTGCCTCTTGTTATTTATAGTGTGTACCCAGGTAAATATCCAGATCTGAGCTGTATTGACTTACAACCAACTTGAGCTACAACCAGCCCTCTGGACCCAATCAAGTTCATAAATCAAGGGTCCACTGTATCTTTCTTTTCTAAAGAAAACCTGTGGATTATATCATGACAAAATTGATGACATGTTTAAATAGGCAAGACTTGTTAATCTCATAAAATAAAAATTACAACTTAGAATTTTCAAGCCTTGTTTATTCAAGTATTCTCTTATGATATCACCTTTATTGCATTCTAAGTCTACACTTTATATTTATTAAAGAAATCACATTTTGTCTGTGTGTAAATGCATGGCATACCAAGTTGTTTGTGAAGACTTATTTTATTTAAAACCTCTGTGCCATTCCTATTTAGAAGGCAACTCTTATCAGGCAGGACCAGTCCCTTAATTTGTAAGCCCAAAACAGAGTGAAGATGCGGAGTTCCTGTTCCGAATATGAAGGATCTCAAGATGGCAACTCTTGGGCACTGAACCAAATGTGGCTACACCTGGGTCCTAATTTACCACACAATTCTTAAACTCCTGATTCCCGGTCACCTCTCCCAGCACAGAAGAAGCTTGGAGCTCTCTGGTGTTATCCAGTTCTCTTACCTTGTTTTCCTCCTTTTTCATAGCATAACCCTAAACTGAAACATGTTCTCTTCCCCTACACAAACTAACTTCCCTCATCCCCAATATCAATCTTCAGAGGAAACTCTTTAAAGACAAACCACCCAGAAGAGACATGTGTGCTCCTTTGCAAGGATTCCGATGGTCCAAGCTGTTCTCCTCAGCCCATCTTTAACTGTCCCAAGAACACCCTAGCTGATTAACAGCTGATCTCTCTGCAAAGAAGCTCTTCCTGTCATGAGGCAGTGTTAACCAGGTACTGGTTATGGTCCCACGAAAGGAAGTAACCATTCTAAAAGGTCTTTCAATAACAAAGAGACACAGACATAGAAAAGTCAGGAGAAATAAAGAAAGCAAGGATGCAAAAGATATTCTCTTCCTGTAACCACACAATGTACTTCCCCAACCCACACATTGTTGACTTATTTTTTGAGGTAGAATAGGTTAAGATTAAAGAGAAGGATTGTAAAATGCATATACTGCAAACATGTACTAAATACAAATTTTAAAAGATTAAAGAGAAGGTGGCAACATATCAAAGATGAACAAGCAAGAGTACATCAACCAAAAGTTTCTGCCCAGCAAAGGAAATAATCAAGAGTGAAAAGGCATTCTGTATGAAGAACAGGAGAAAATATTTGTAAACCATAAAGCTGATAAGAAATTAACTTCCAAATATATATATAAAAACTCCTACAACTTAAAAGGAAAAAAAATCAAATGATCTAATTTTTAAAATGGGGTAGTTCTGCATGGTGGTATATGCCTGTACTCCCAGCTATTCAAGAGGCAGAGACAGGAAGATACCTTCAACCCAGGCTTGTTTGAGGCCAGCTTGGACAACATAGCAATATCCCACCTTAAAATAAATAATTAAAAATAAAATTAAAATGGACCAAACGTGAATATATATTTCTCCAATGAAGTCACACAAATGACCAACAAATATATGAAAGGATGGTTAATATTACTAATAATCAAAGAAATGTAAATCAGAATCACAGTGAGATATTGTCTCATATCTCAGAATGGCTGTTACATTTTTTAAAAAGTGTTTGAGAGAATGAGGAAAACAGGAATCATTGTACGCTGTTGGTGACAATGTGAAGTGGTGGGGTCTGCCATGGGAAACAATATGAAGGCTCATCAAGAAACTAAAACAGAGCTACCATGTGATCCAACAGTGATGCTTGTGAGCATTTATCAAGAAGAATTGAAGTCAGGATTTCAAGGATATGTCTGCATCTCTGAGTCCACTTCAGCATTATTCACAATAGCCAGGAAGTGGAAGCAACCTAACAGTCCATCAACAGATGAATGCATAAACGTGGTACATCCATGCAATGGCATATTACTCAGCCTTTAAAAAGAAGGACATTCTGCAATGTACAGCAACATGGATAAACCTTGAAGATATTATACAACATGAAATAAGCCAGTTACAGAACAATTGATGCATAGTTCCACTTATATCAAGCATCTTCAGTCAGGCAATTTATAAAATAAAATATTGAAACAGTGATTGTCAGAGATAGAGGGGAGGAGAAAACAACAAGAAGTTGTTAACCAAGGGTAATAAAGCTTCAAATAAACAAAAAAAATAAACTTTAGATACCTGCTGAATACCATTACCATAGTAAACAAAGCATTAAAATTTTGTTAAGATGGTAGATCTCATGTTAAATGTTTTTACCATGGAAAATAAAATTCTGAAGAAGTCTGATTAAAGAAGTTTCATTTTGCCCCCCCACTATAAATCATGTACTGTTAGAGAGAAGCCCTGAAGAACTTCAGGGAGGAGGTTGAGCACTGTCTCACAGCCTCCCTGGCTGTCAGAGAGAGCAAGGGAGCCTTCGGCCACCTTGCAGCCCCTGATTCCCCTCTCAGGCTCCTTGTCTCCTGTCCCCAAGTGAGGCAAACTGTCCTGTTGTGAGTGCACATGTCAGCAGGCTGTCTGAGAGGAAGGCTGTGACTTTAGAAATTTCCATGGAGTGAATACACACACCTCAGTCAACTTCCAGCTACAATGAGTTGGCACTGGATGAAGAGTTGGGGAAAAATGCATGGTAGACACCATTATATCGCAATTCCACGACACAGAAGCACCAGATTTAAACAAGCTCAAGAGCACAACTAGGAAACGGAGAGTTTTCAGAATTTATTATCTTTGTCTTTAATGTAATTTATTTACATAAATTTGCATAATTTAATTTTTTTCAATACTAAGGACTGAGTCAGGTCTTTTGATCTGAGCTACATCCCTAGCCCTTTTTTATTTTTTTTACATGGCCTCACTGTGTCACTAAGTTTCCCAGGGTAGGTTCAAACTTGTGATCCTCCTGCTTCAGCCTCCCAGAGTGCTGAGGTTACAGGCATTATTTAGTTTTTACTGATGGCTATATTTAATAACATGCTGCAAAATTCAGGGAAAAATAACAATCAGCTAGCTCCACAATGCTATTGTCCCATAGAATCATGAATTCATCTCATAGTGGCTGGCACCTGCCTTGACTGATTGCGGTTGCTTGTTTAACTTCTGTCTTCCCTGATTGTTATCTACTGGAGAAAGCAGAATTCCTTACGTCATGCTGGTGAGTGTCACAGAGCCTGATACACAGGGCCCTGGAAGCATTTAGTATAAACAAATAAGCAAAATGAAAAATGAGTGTGATGGGGATCAGGCTGATATCAGTCTTGGCTATCAAGAGCCAGCTTTGAGTTACTGCCTGGAAGGCCACCAGCCTCCTCTGGGACACAAACTCCATTCCAAAGAATCCCTTACACAACACCTAGTGGAGTGTTGATGACTCAAGAAGGCTGTGGCACACATACAGCAATACTCAGGTTGTGCACCTTACACACATGTAAGACAAAGGAGAGCCCTGCCACCATGGAGTCATTGACACACAGAGGCATCTTGAGCTCCTGCCACCTGCCAGGCACTGTCCTAAGGATCAGCAATAAAGCCATGAGTTAGAGGTTTCCACTCTACATAGACCTTACATTCTCCTGAGAAAGACAGACAATAAACAAATTAATGTATAATAAAATACCAACTGAAGGTAAATTTTATGGCAAAATAAAAAGAAGAGGGGGTAAAGAATGGGAAGTGTAAGGGTGACCAGACACCCTCATGGAGGAAGAGGAAGTGGCATCAGCTCAAGAAAATGACCATGAGCAGGAGCCGCCTAGGAGGGTGGGAGATTTCCAGATGGGAGGACAGAGATGAAAAGGGGCTGTGGTGAGTATAGATAACATGTGGGGAACGTGAGAAGTCACAAGTGTGGGGGACTAGAGAGAGTGGGGGTGGCAGGCTGGATAGGAACATATTAAGGGCAGACCCTGGGGCCATTTAAAGGTCAAAGAAACAGTGAGGTTTTGTACATGTGATGCTGTTAAATTGTCAGGAATATAGTTTACGACAATCACCTAAGAGGGAAAGAGAGAAAGAGAGAGAGAGAAAAAAAGAGAAAGAGAGTGGTGGGGGGCCTGTGCTGACTTTAATCAACACCCCGGGAAGTTAGTTAATATTTGCAACACCCAGAACTGTAATTCACACTTGGGGGCCCAGTGTTTGCAGGGTCATAATCTGGAGCCCACATTCCAGAGCTGCTTTCAACAAATCACTCTTACAAAATCACTCTCTAAATCTCCAACACAGGGTTGATGAAATCACAGTGTTACTTCATCTTAGAAATATCTTTCATTACTGTGGTGAGCAGTAGTGAACGAATGCAGTTAGCTAGAAATGCTCAGAAAAGCACTCTTGGCCTCACATGAGAACAGTGTGGTGATCTGGCCCACCCTGCTTTGTGACCCTCATAGGTCCTGTGTCTCCTGACCCCGCCCTCCACTCTCAGGGGTGCCTACACCTGCATTTAGTAAAAGGCTCTGTGTCCCTGTTCCCTTTAGGGAATGCTCATCCTCTATAGAAATATGAACATGACTGTCTTAAATGAATCTTGTGAGTGACCAAGGACAAAGAACTGAACGAGATGAAGAAGCTGTGTCTATACCTGATCACTAGCAAGTGCTTACCTGGGTGGCTGAATTCCCAATACTCCCAGTGAACCCCGAGGAGGGGAGCTGTGGGGAGGAAGCCCTGTAAAACTTGTCCTCATCTGAACCGGAGAGGTCAAATGTGTGTGAAGCCCCAGGAGGGTGTGGAGTGGCCCGGTGCACGCTCAGGCCTGAGTTTGAAATTCTTCTTTACCTTTACTATTTATTGACATAAGTCAGTAACTTTTCAAGATTTAAAAATGCTCACCTAGTAATTACCACATAGTTTAAACATCAAAAGTTTGAATCATATGAAGTAATTATTCCTTTTTGAGGAAAAATATTGGCTGAATATTTTAAAATATATTTTTATAAGTGCATATTAATTTTACAAAATATTGGGTTTTAATACAGCATTCTCATACATGCATATAACATATTTTGATCATACCACCCCCTTACCCTCCCTATTTTCCTTACTCTGTTCCTCTTGTCTAATTAGCACCTCGTGAAGTGCAGTATTAAAGCTAGGATAATACACCACTTGATATATGGGGAGCACATGTTCCAAGGAAGACCCATGTTTTGCTTTGTTTTGTTGTTTGGTACCAGGGATCGAACTCGGGATCTTGTGCTTACAAGGCAGGTGCTGGAACCACTGAACTAAATCCCCGGCCCCAGGCCCACATTTTTGAAAGCTCAAACTCCTGCCAAAAGTAGAGGCATTTCAAATGGAAGTGTTTTACTGTGAACAAACTTAAAATTTTCTCAGCAAGATGATCTTTACTCTGTGACTTCACACTTCGCAGAGAAACCCTTTCTATTTTAGGAAGGTTCAAATATAAAAGCAGAGTGTTTCATGACTACCAGTGCAAGATACATAACTGCTGTTAAAGCATTTTATTTACCTTCTGGAATCGCTGGGTCAGGAATTCAGGAAAGCCTTGTGGCTCTGGCTTGGGGTCTCTTGTGCAGATTCAGCTGAGCACTGGCTGGTGCTGGTAAGTGGAGCCTGGGCCAGCAAGGTGATATCCAGACACCTCCACCCCAGCTCTCTTTCTCTTTCTCACTCACTCTCTCCATTTGGTTTCAGGCTCTCCACATATGGTCTCTGTGCATGGAATAGTTTTACAGCATGATACCTCAGGGAAGATGCGCTATTTCTATGGCAATGACTTCCTTAAGAGCCAGTGTCCCAAGAACACATGATAGAAGTATGTAGCATTTGGCCTCCATTTCAAGGAGAGTGGAGTAGATTCCTCTTTGAGGGCAGCTATATCCATGTCACACACAGTATAAAGTGTCACCACAACCTCCTAGGAAAATACAGTCATCACCCCAGAAGGACATCACAGGTACACTCCACACAGACATGACATCAGTGCCATCACTCCAATACCACAGATGCGGTGGCTTAAACAACAGAAGCTCATTTTCCACTGTTTGGAACCTGGGAAGGCTGAGATCAGGGTGGCTTCCCAGCATGGGTGGCTTCTGTGAGGTCCCTTTTTCTGGTTTGCAGGTGGTTGTCTTCTTGCTGTGTCCTCACTTGATGATGAGCAGAGAAGGAGGGCCAGCTCTTTCATGCCTCTGCTCAGGATTAGGATAGGTATAAATCCCATCTCAAGAGCTCCACTGCCAAGACCTACTGACTTCTCAAAGGCCCCGCCCCCTTATGCCATCCTACTGGGAGTAAGCTTTCAACACATGAGTTTGGGAGGGTTACCAATATGCAGTCCATACAGCCATTCCTGTCCTGTTTCAAGAGTGGTCACAATAGTTAACATCCAGTGAGCCATCACCATGTCCCCAGCACTTGCCAAGTTATTTATATGCCTTATTTGATCTTCACAACACTTCCACAGGGTGGAAATGACTAATTTCTCCATTTTCAAAGAAGTTAAAGTAACTTGTAGTGGAAAGCCTCTCCCCACTCTAATAGTAATGTCATTAAAATATAATAAAACTTTATTAAACAAAAGCCCAATTAAAAATACCCAATTGATGGAAGTTTCCCTTTTGCATAATTAGAAACTTTATATTTTTATAGTTTATTCTGCTTAATTTTAATAAAATCTTACCTGGAAGTGATCTCCTGCCTTGGAAACTAATCCTCCTATATCCTCAGTGTCCACATCTATAGTGCTGTCAAGTGTAGCTAGGATTCCAATGACAGCTTTCAACAAATCTTCTGTTAGCCGGCACCCTCTGTTCTCAGAGCACTGGAATTAGCTCTGTTATGTTTTAACTTTGTTGATACATTCTTGTCATTTTATTCTTAACCATACAATATAAAAGAAAAAATATTGACAAACTAGACCTTCCACAAAACTGATGTTTTGGAAGGAAAATGAACCTTGCCTCCTTGATCTGTTGAATTGCTCTTCTGGAGAACTTTAGAAAGAACCATGTCAATGAGAAGGAAACTTCACTACTATTCTCAGCCCAGTCTACTCCTACCCTTGGGAAGAATTATTCACAGGGAAACCTTTTGCTCAGAAGGCACTATCTTTCTTACCCAAACTGCTTGAAGTATAAAAATCATTATGTGCATCTTAACATGCTATTCACACTACTGATTTTTTATATAACTATTGATCCTACATGTTTTTAAACAGCTTTATATATTTACCTATCATATCCACCCACTTAATGTATAAAGCGTGATATTCCTAGCATGATCACAGAATCATGTAACCATCACTACAGTCTATTTTAAAACATTATCAACCTATAAAAAAAGAAATTCCATAACCATTAAAAGTCTTTGCTCTGTTCTAGTCCTCCAACCCCTATCAATCCCTTATCTACTCTCTGTCTATATTTGCCTATTATGGACACATTTTAAAGATATTTCTCCTAATTTAACCATAATTCTATATCCTTTGATCAATATGTCCTCCTCCCCTCCTCCCCACTAGTTCTTATAAAAATGTCAGTACAAACAATGAACTATTAGAACATATATCTAGAAACCTCTGAAATAAACATGAACTCGAATGGAATACTGCAGTGCTGTGAGTGGAAATGTCTCATAGACTTTGGGTTATTTGGTAGAAGAAAACCCAGGAAAAGCCCTTTTTATGTATTCCTTTCCGTGTCTGGATAATGACAGCAGTATCGACGATGACATTTCTGTGAACACAATGAAAAGCAGTATTTACATGAGCGCCATATTGTGAGATAACCCACAAGTATTTACATGGGCGCCATATTGTGAGATAACCCACAAGTATTTACATGGGCGCCATATTGTGAGATAACGCCATATTGTGCTGCACCTCATTAGCAGAGCGCACCTTGATCCTCATCCAAGTGGAACCTGTTGGATCTTTCTTTCTTTCTTTCTTTTCTTTTTTTTTTTTTTGGTACCGGGGATCAAACTCCAGACCTTGCACTTACAAGGCAAGCGACAGAACCACTGAGCTAAATCCCTGGCCCTGGATCTTTATTTCTTGATACTGTATCTTTCATTATTTTATCTCCTAACACATTGAATAGCAACCATCTCAATTTTTTGCCCTGCTACTTCCTCATTTTGAAACCACAGGAAAGGCCTCAGCATTTCTGTGCTCCCATTTTGTCCTCTGTATAATGGAAATAATAGCTATGCTAGGATCATTAGGAGGATGTAAGTCTATAAAAATTAACCACTAATTGTGTCATGTTTCTCTTCCCCACCGAATGGCTTAGGGAAAAAGGAATTCAGAAGAATCAAACAGCACTCACCAAGCAGTTGAGTTAGGTACCTACATTTTAATTGTTTCTTAATATGGAGAGATAAATCCAAAAATCCTAGTCCTGTTGATATTTTAATTGAGCCTTAAGGATACATGCTAAGATATGCCTAAAAGACAGTATAATCATAATCAAAGATTTTGTTCCTGAATCAGTCTTCAACCTGTCTATGTTTATTTCCTTTGGCCCCTGGCCATCTTGCTTTATTCTTTTCCTGTTCATTTTGTTTCACCTTTTGAATTAATTCTTGGTTTATGAATGTTCCACTGCTTTTCTAAAATGTTCCCAGAATACTACTTCCTGGAGGAGTGTCTCAATTTGCTCTCTACTGGCATAGACCCAGGTCTCCTTACCTGCAATGCCCCCCACCAACTGCTGTGCACCTCCTCTTGCTGTTTGTGACCCTGACTGGCATGATGCATTTCTTGCCCTGCCTAAACCAGAAGGGGTTGACCAAGGAACTCACCATATGTAAACCAGTGTCAACTGGGATGCCAAGGTGAAATGAAAAATTAACTAACATTAACAGTCACTTTGTGGTACTGTGAAATTGAGGATAAAGCCCTGTGTGTGCAAATACTCTTTAATTTTAAAAGAGGTAGAACAGGAAGAGAACAAAAAACATGGATATTCCTTACAATATCCAAAAGTTTAAAGGCATGGCTAAGAAATTTAAGAATCCACATCTTTCTGAGAATTTGAAAAGTTGAAGTATCTTTTTTTTTGGTACTGGGGATCGAACTCGGTACCTTGCGCTTGCAAAGCAAGCGGCAGAACCACTGAGCTAAATCCCCAGCCAAGTTGAAGTATCTTATATCCACTATTCTGACCATGACCTATAATCTCTCATATGTAAACTATGATTAATAATATCCGTCTTGTAGGAACACTGTGGAGATTAGAGACAATATAGTCCAATTCCTCAATAAATTTGGCTTGAGTGCATGAGTGACGAGAATGTTGTTGAATTTAAAAAGAAGTCCCCAAAAGGGTGGCATTGAAGGAAGGGCTGTCTGTGGGGCTGGTTAGAGGAGAAGGAAAGGTTTGGAAAGTCGAGTACATTTCTCTGGCATATTGCAATAGAATAATTGTTATGGACTGCATAATCCTTTGTTTCAAACAAAAACCTGAAACTGAGGTATAACCAATTGACAAGACATTTCATTTTCCCTTGAATCAATACCACTACAAATGCTTATTTAATTCAAAGGAGTAAATTTAAGAGAAAAAGAAAGAAAAAACCAACCATCTCAGCTAATCCCACCCACCCTGTGGGCCTGTGGGAACATCAGGACCAAGAGAATAAATCATATTTGTCCCACCTGTCGACAAAGACTGGTGGTGAAAGGAATCAACCTCAGAATTTATTTATGTTTAGGAGAACCTGTAATGTCCAAATGTTTATCTGCTATGTTGCACTAAAAAGTTGACGTACAAAAGGAGGTATCATTTTTGTGTTCAACATGTAGAGAAGTGTTTAATGGAAAACAAAGTTGCTGTGCTTAGAAATTGAGCTGAAATTTGGAGATCAGAAGCTTGAACAGAAGAGGAGAAAAGACTTGATAATTGTTGTGGGCTGAATTGTATTCCCTCAAAATTCATATGTTGATGTCTCTACCCTGTACTCATAATGTGCCTATGTTTTGAGATAGAACCTTAAAGAGTTGACTAAATTTAAGTGGGTTCGTTTAAATGAGGGTAGACTATGATCTGACATAGGACTAGGACACAGAGGCACCAGTGTGCACAGTGGAAAGGACTGGTAGGACACATGGGAGGACATAGGGAGGAGGCAGCCATCTGCAATCCAAAGAGAAACAGCCCTGGAGAAACAGTGGGCATGTGGCAGCCCATGCAGGCCATGGCAGGACCAGCATGACTGACCACCTCTCACTTTGGGCTGGTAGTCAGCAGGACTGTGATTCTACCATGTAACTCCAAAACTTCATTCATAGTCTGTTACTCACAAATGCTTTGTCTTTCTGATGTTTTGGTCAATGAAGGCATAAGGCCTTGTCCAAAGTGGAACAAAGTAATTTAGACAAAGTTTAGCAGTGGCATGAAATGGAGGGGAAAGTGAGAACTTCAGCCAGTGTGGGTATGGAGGCTCAAGGCTATCCATGTCGCCACTCCTGGGATCCCTGGTGTGACTGGACAGCTCAGAGTGAATGCCCTCTGAGAGGTGGAGCTCCTGCCCTTATGAGCCTGAGGGATCCTGGAATCCCTGGAAAGTGAAACCTGAGTAGATATGAAAAGGGACAATGTTTAGGAGACAGTTGTCATTTGCTGTGCTACTCTATGCTGAATCTCTCATTAAGGCAAGGCAACTCAAAGCATGCTGTGAGTGAGCTCAGCTTCCTTCTGAAGTAGATGTCAATGTTGTCCTGACTTAACATAGGCAGAGAACAGAAGCTTGGATGTCATATATTGATTCTGTTCTCCTAAATTTCATAGGAAGGATCCCTGGTTAGAAAGGATTAGTACCCAACGTGTCTTGATAGATAGCCATGTAATCAATAATAAATACCCTCAGACATAATCTATAATAAATACCCTGGTACATTAATGTGAAAGATACTGGAAATAATGAAAATGGACTGAAAAATTTCTTTAACACTCTGAATACCTCAATACCTCTAAAGCACACACAATTGTCTTATCTAATATACAAATTACTGAGAGAGGGCTATTTTAACATGGTTTCACTTTCTATCATTTCAATGACCCAAAGTCAATCCAAAAACATTAAATGGAAAATTATAGAAATAAAAATATATAAATTTTAAATTGAATAGCATGATGAAATATCAAGCTATCCTACTCCATCTTGCCTAAGAGGTGAATAATTTCTTTGTCCAAGGTATCTGTACCATATATACTACCCACCAGGTACATTTATTAGCCTTCTCAGTTAATCAAATCACTGTCATCATATGGCAGTGCCCCTGTTCAAGAAATTCTTAATAATAGACCCAAAGCACCGAGGAGTGATGTTGGCAATTTAGATATGCCAGAGAAGCCTTAAAGTGCTTACCTGAAGTGAAACAATGACAGTTCTTGACTCAATAAGGAAAGAAAAAGTGTCATATGTTAAGCTTTCTAAGATCTGCATACAGTAAAATCAGATGTTTTGAGAGAGAACACATCCACAAGACTTTTAGTATATTGTTATAATTGTTCTTGTTGTTAGTTATTGCTATTAAAACATGATAATGCCTACTTATAAATCAAACTTTACCATAGGCATGTATGTATAGGAAAACATAGTTTCAGACACCCACTGGAAGTCTTAAAGCACATCCTTGTGGATAAGGAGGACTAATGTACTTCATCTTATGAGGCTGCTAAACAAGGACTTGCATATAGACTATTTCAAGGAGCAACCAGATTTTAAGGAATGAATTTTAAAATATTACTTGAATTTTTCCTCTAGCAATTACTCTTATAAATAACTGACTTTTGAAAGCTCAGATACTGCTGTCTTTACAATTGCAGTCTTTGTCAGTGTCCATTGGGTTTTCCAGCGTAACTCCAAACTTCTAAGATTGGGATTTTAATTAGGCAATTTTTGTGAATTCAGCAAAATGTATACATGTGCTGTGCTGAGGGTTTCATCTTCCTGAGGTTATGCTTATGGGCAAAGGAAAAACCAAGAAAGCTAGTGGAAAGCTGTCATTATCACTTGGTCATAGGGTACCTTCCCAGACTTCCCTTTTGTTACTAAAACAGGAAGTTAAAGAGACCAGAGCTTTCCTCACAAACCAAACTTCATATACTGAAAATTAAAACTGCCTAAATCAAAACCTTCTTCTTGATACCTTCTTTTTCAGCTCCAAGTTACTTTCCACAAACACATCAAACTATACTCACTGTATTTTAAAAGGGGCATGCTTTCCATGATTTTCTGAAACAGACAAAAATAGTTATTTTCCCCAATAGCCAGATTTGAACATAAGTATTTGCATTAACATTGTTAAGAATCCACCTGGGCTTTCCTCTGCTGGGAGGCATTCACCAGGTTCCGGTCTAAAAGCAGCACTCGGCTCCTCAAGACACGACAAGGCACTTTCTTTTCTCAGGATTTTGCTTATAGCTGTCCTTATTCTCTCTGGAGCATTTCTTGCCCAGCTTTTTGAGCCAGCTCTCACCCATTTCTCATATTCCAGTTTTCGTATCACCTCCTTAGCTAGGCTTTCTTTGACTACAGTATCTAAACATGGTAATTTATTTGTAATTATTGAATCTGTTGACTTGGATTTTTTTGGTTGTTTGTTGGATTTTTTATCTTTCCTCCCTGTTTCCTCTAGCTGAGAGGGAGAGCTGATGTCAGTACTATGAAATGGAGCATTGTATTTCAGGTTTTTGGCTAATTGAGAGAGGTAGTACATCTTCTGGGACGCCCAGGGGACTGCTGATCCTTCTCACCATGATTGAAAAGATGTTCTCCCTGCTTATCCATGATAGCTCATGCAGCCCATGTGGCCATTTAGGAAAAGGGAAGAGCTGTTCATATGAGCATAGCTTCCTCTCCTCCACCAGCTCTGTGCTATTGCTGCTCAGTTGTAAAACTTGCTGCTGTTGCTGTGTTCACATTTTCCCCTCCTCTGCTCACAAACTAGTAAATTCATTAAACCATTGTGATTGATCATATTGACTTTAGCTACCCTGGGCCCTTCATTCCTCTAAGTTCTTGCAGAATGGTACTTATGTTCTCATGGTAGAAAGGAGTCTAGGAGCAGTAATATGGTAGCAATTTGCTGATTACATAAATGAAAGCCGGGTAGAGAAAGTGTGTGAGCTTTGAGGGTCCCCAGTTCATCTCCCCCTAGGCCTAGCCACATAATAATCATTCTCTCTCATTGTTCTTACTCTGAATCTTATGCTCCTATTCTAGCATTCTATATAGCATTCTAGCATTGTTATATAGTCAGCTTTAATAAATGTTAGGTGCTATGCACTGAATATTTGAGGTGGAGGCATTAAACCAACCAAAGGCCAGAGTTATGTCTAAATTCTGGGATGAGGAATTAGTGTTGAAACATGACCTGTGGTTGGTGTCAAGTACCACAAATAGATCCATGGATTTGTTATGATGAAGAAGCAAAAGAAAGATGCACTGCTACTTTGTGCTTTCTAGCTCAAAGTCACAATGCTATTCTCTACCCTAAAAGAATGATGCACCCATCCACCCATTGGCATGTCATCATATTCCAGCCCACGGCACCAAGCAAGATAGGAGCATCAAATTATTTCAGTCAACGGGTATTAACTTTGATCTGGGAGAGGTATGATGATAAATTTCCCGAAGGTAACTACATGATTATTTATATGTTTCTAAACCTTAAAACATTTATTTAAAAATGCTATTTAGCCTTCTGTTTTCAAATAAGTCTTGTTTCCAGAGCTGTCATATGGGAAATATTGTGTGGGCCCTGCCATTTATCCAGGCCATCACAGCAGGCTTTACAGCCTGCTACAAAGTGGCTGTCCCAGCAGTGAAAATGACAGATAGGAGGTCCACTCAAAAGTGCACCCTTTATGGCTGAGCTATTTTTAATATGAATATCAGAACCATCATCCATTAGAAGGAAAAGAGGAGAAGTATTTCTATTGATTTTTTTCCTATGTAAACTATTTTTAAAACTTTCATTTGCCCTTCTCATGGAAAAGGTGATGTTGCCCAACTAGGACATGTGCTTACTTCCCTGAACATTTCATAATTTTCCATCTGTAAAAAATGTCAGTTGACTTCAATAAGCCAAAACCTCTCCAGAAACAGAAGGAACATAAGGTGACTATTAACCCAATATTTCCCAACATATTGTTCATCTGAAGTCAGTGATTTTATTTTGTGGCACATTTCCCCAGGTCATTTACCCTGCTTTCTCTGCCATTCTAACATCTTTCTATCAAGTATCTACTGACTGTGCCTGACAGCAGGAATTTCATTTTTAAATGTTTTTCTCTTCCTGCCTATTTGTCAGCTCCCCATTGCCACTGTTTTTTCTCCTCCTTTGTCTGTAAGATAAAGCAAGTTATAAGGCAGCACAAATGCCTATATTTACTAGATGTGTAACTTTATGGATTTATCTAAAATGCCTTTTCCCATGATTTGCACATGTTCTAGAATGGTAGGCATCATTTCTGAGAGGTAACACCATGTAACTTCATGGACTAAGGCACTGGACTAAGCTTTTGGACTTGGGGCATTTAAGTTTTGCATTTGATGCCAGGAAGTAGTGACTTACGCAAATTCTAACTCAAGGTTTAACTTTGCTACTAGGCCAGCGAATTTGCCAGTGATTTCCTGGAGTGAGGCATCTTGCACCTGTCTAACTCATGCCACACGATTGCCTCCTCCTTGCCACCAAGTCTGTGCTACTGCTGCTCATTTGCTAAGCTCACTGCTTATAAAACATTTCCTCTCCTTCACTGGCAAACAGTTCACTGAATGTTTGGGATTATTAACATTTACAATATATCAGTCACCATTTCCTGTGTTTATTAATGGTTTGTGTTTTAATGCAAATCTCTGAGCTGTATTAATGACCTTCAGGGTTATGAGAAGTGTCTGAGAACATAGCCCCTTTTACTGTCCCCCTCAAAGAACACAATTACATTATCTAAACCTACACTGTCTTCCTATGTTCTTGCTTTACCATCCAATTCCATTTTTCTCCTTGTACCTTTCTTCATTCTCTTTTCTCTACATGTTCATTTTAAGAATTACTGATCTAAAAAAAAGAATTATTGATCTAGAAATTAAAGCACCTTTCTTCCATGAAAAACTGGCAAGTTGTTTGTGATCACAGGGACAATGAAGAAAACTTGGGTGTTTCAGGATCATGTCCCACTGGCCAAACGTTCCCAGGAATCTGGAAGCAGCTGCACAGCCTCTGGTCTAGGGCATAGCGAAAGCACTGATGCTAAAAGAAGGGTTGTCAATTTGTTTGCTCGACAGTCTCTGAAAAGGATGTCAAGGACAGAGGAATATGGATCCTTGATTTCTTAATCTCTTAAAAATTCCCATGCTCCCTGTACCAATTAAAGTCTAACTAGAAACCATTTCAAGTATATAGGACAGGAAGAATTTAACACAAGGTATTGACACTGTGGTCGAAGAAATAGGCTCAGTGGAGCCACTGCCACCCTGCTCAGGCAGAAGAGGGAAAAGAACAGCACTAGAGCCCAGGGCCTGGGGTCTTCACGTGAAAGTGACATGGGCCTAGAAGAGATGTTATAGATGCAGGGAAGAAAGGAGAACATCCAGGCTTCTCCCTTCTCTCTGCCCACCTAAAAGCTGCCAGTACCCTTCAGTGACTGAAACCAGCCAAAGGCTTGAGAAATGGAGCCTGAAAGGCTGTTACCTTGGGTCCAGAGCAAGTGAAGAGGAAGGGAGGGTTGGACTTGAACACAGCCAGGCCCTGATCATTCCCATGTACACTCCTGTGCTGTCTTCTGAACCTAGTCACCATCTCCCCATTACACAACTTCCACTCACTTGAAAACTTAGGCATTTTAGGCCTCCTGTAGTAACCGGTCCATCATCCAGTGATGACATGTTTGGAGATAAGCTTCAAGAGCAAATGTGTTTAAATGCAAAAGAAAATCTACGAAATCAGTGTGTGTCGGGCCTTGACACAATGCTTCCTGCTCTAAGACTCTTATTGAAATTTAGTTGCAGACTATTTCCTTATTGAGTTTTGCTTTTCCACTTTCCTGGAATATAATCATAAAGCCAAATTTGGCAAATTTATACTGATAAATCACATTCTACAAAATCACATTATTTCTTTAAATTTCTGCAAAGATGTCTCCAAGACTATTTCAGACGAACAGGAAAGATGATGGGGACTTTTAAAACAATGCAGTCTTCAAACTCTTAAGTATTTTTTAAATTTCTCAATTTAAAAAAATATTCTTGACTGAAGCATTCATTATATTGTTATTTTTCAAAGATGTGTTTAAAAACATCTTTTTAAAAAAACACTAAAATTAGGGAGCTAAGAGACATTTCCAACAGTCTCTGTTTTTATCGGATTTGGCTCTCTCTCACTTTTAGTCACCCCGTAAAACTTTCTTTTACAAAACCGACAAAAATACATTGCACTTCTTGAACGTGAAGCTAGAGACTTGTTTGATTTTCTGTCTCCACCACTTGGCATTGTGGCTCACACCAAACAGACATTTGTAAATACTTTGAATGGATGAATCTTTGGACTGGAATGGTAAGAATGAGGATCTTGGGATATCATAGAAAGGAAAGAAGGGAATGGAATTAATATGAGAAAATGAAAAATGGAAACAAAGTCTTTGTAAATAGGGAGGGATGGAGGGGTTGAAGGGAGGGCACAGGAAGGGGGAAAAATAAGAATCAAGGGAGATTATGTAAAGGTGCAAATTTCCAATGATGAATGTCATTATATTGTATACCTAAAATGTACCAATAAAATAATATTTTAAAAAATAAAAATAAATAAATTAGAAAAAAGAAATTAATGAAGTAGGGACTGATACTTGTTTTAACTTTCATTTTATTATGCAAACCATCTGCTCAAAAAGCCTGCGCTACTCTTAACATTGCCCACAGAATAGGGCTGCCAGTTAGAATAACACTTAGTTAAATACCTGTTTCAAACAAATAACAATTATATGTTGTACATGTGTCCCAAATATTGTATGTATACAAATATTTGTATACCTAGGACATGTACTAGAACATTGTTCATGATATGTCTGAAATTCAAATTTAACTGGACGTCTTAGGTTTTATTTGTTAAATCTCACAGCCTTGATGTTTTGAACATTTGTGTAACTGTAACAAAATACTGGAAACCGAGTATTTTATAAAGAACATAAATTTATTTTATCACAAGTCGGGGGACTGTGAGGTCCAAGATCAAAGTGCCAATGGGTTCAGTATCTGGTGACAGCTGGCTTGCGTGCTTTGACAAAGCGAGCTGTCCAGTGGAAGAAGGAGGAGTTCAACTTGGTAGGAACTGAGGCCATCAGCTCAATAGTCCTCAAGGCACCGAATCCTGCAGATAACTCTACACTGAGAAGCCACCCTTGAGGGCTTCAGATCCTGATCCAGGCCTGGGTGACACCTTGGTAATATCTTTGTGAGGACAAGGACCCAGGTCTCCGTCCCTGACCCACAGACACGCAGACAACATTTGTGTTGCTTTAAGCTGCTAACCTTGGGCAACCTGCTACTTAGTAATAGATAAACAGCACACACATGGTACAAATGTTTGAAAGCTATAAGTTATTTTTGTGGAATTTAAGTCTCCCTCCCATCCTTGCCCCTAGCCAACCAGATCCATTATTAACATCAACATCCTAGATCTACAAATACTATGGAGATATTTGAGTTAATGAAAGTGAGAAAAACGGAGACAACTACAGAATTATCTTATGAAGGACTGTAAGAAAAAGGCAGAAAAAGTGACAAATGTCAGATAAGTTACATGTCAGATTCCACTAGGGGAGAAAGTCCAAGTACATTAATAAGAGTTTATATAATGTGCTAGAACATGAAAGGGATCAGAGGACCCTTAAATACTCACCCATACTATCTTTGACTCAGTGCCCTATGCAGACTGAAACCCAAGGCATCATCAAGAAGAATGAAAAGAAGACAGAAAGTGTCATACTGCATTGTTCAAACTCACCCTGTGCACCCATGTAGCACATGGAATACTGCCCACCAAACCTCAAGAGTGACTTGATGCAGCTAAAAATGATAGGGTCACAAACAGTGTGGAGGATTGAATTATGTACTTGAGTTTAAAAATGGATTAAAAGAAGAAGGATTGGCTGACTGCTGATCTAGAAAGGTAAAGGCAAAGAATGTATACAGTTGAAATCTTTCAGTTTGGCCCTTGATTAAATGCTTAAATATATTTAAAAAGATCCAGATGTCAAGAAGAAACTTCCTAGTCCATAATGCCAATTCCAGTACATCTTTCTGATTATCTGAATTGACTACCATTGAGGACATCCCTCCTTATTTGAACCAAAACTTCTGCTCTAATCTCCACTTTTTGAGATTTTCTGCTCTTCTCAAACTTGAGTTGTTTTACATTTAAAATGGAGCCACAAGTCAAGAACTATCCCTTCTTTTCCCAATGCCTTTCCTCCCTCCCTACCATCACTGCTCCAGTTGGGAGATGCTAGGAATCAATCATAGCACAAGGTTTGGAAGGGCTATTTAAATAGAAGTCTCTTTTTTCAGTGATGCCTTTTTGAATACATGAAAAGATACATAAAATGCATATTTTTAAATTATAACAACTTTAAACTGGTGTTTTAAGTATTGTGTTAAGCATTAAATTGTACTGTTTCAAAGTGAGTAAAATAAGTATTTATAACTCAGTATATAGACCTGCATGTTTTATGTTTTTATTCAATGTCTACCCTAAACTGTGATTCTTTTAGCTTTCCTTTTAAAGATTTTTCAACTGTTTATTGTATATTTTATGCCTCATAAAGCATAAAATACTTTTGTGAAAAGTACTCCAATTTTTTGAGTGAAAGATATATAAACAGCCATGTGTTCACTCGTTCCTGGAACACTGGGGCAAAAGTATAACCGATTTTGTTTCCTGCTCCTAATCCTCCTGCCACCGGGCGAACACTAAGGATGGAAGATATGACCACAAGGAAAGGATCAGTTGCTCAATTTTACAAAAATACTGTGAAAGCATGTTTTAGAAAAATAGATTGAATGTATGTAGGGTTTTTTCCTTCTTAAAAAAATGCTTTTCATTCATTTACATATCAAAGATTATAAGATTTAAATTAAAATCTGTCACTCTTTTCTCTCTCAATTCAGAATACCATTATCTCTAAGACATAACCTCTATTTTTAAGAGACTAAGCTTGATGAGACAAGTTGTATCTTTGAAATCTTAGCAGAGGTTAGAACACCGCAATTTTGCTTACATCTGAGCCAACCCCTCATAAACAAAAACAAAGCTGAAACCCTAGTCTGAGTTGCTTTAGAAATGCCTAAAAGCAGGGAAAGGACAGTTTTTGACCTCAGTCTCCACTTCCTCCCCAATCCAGACAAGTGGGTGTGCCAGCTCTCCTGATATGCCACACAGAAGCTCTTGTGGTGCTTCACCAAGAAGTCTGGCTAACCCCCTAGCCAAGCTAAGATCCACTGACTAAAAGTCCTCTGGGGTTAGGGAATATCAAGGAAATATACAGGAAAGGGTCAAAAGTCCAGCTTCGAGCCATAAACAGTTTCCTCTAATTATGGTCATCCTCATATTAGAAAGGCAGAATGTTTTAAAATTCTTCAAGTTTCCTGGAATTTGCCACTCACTTATTATTTTCCCCAGAGAAAGGCAACAAAGACTAAAATTAATTTGTAAGCATATCTCTGCTGGTAATCAGAAGTCATCCCAAACCTGCAAAGAACATGACATTTAAGCTGTCACATATAACCAGATGGGTTGATTTTAACTTCATCTCTACCTCCCCTGAATGTCTGCTGGTGAGCAAGTCAAAAAATTCAAGTACGTTCCCCAAAGGAAGCCTAATTAAGAGATAAAAGCAGATTAATAATATATGAATAAGCATATTCCTAGTTCATATAATATACAACACCAGATTTCTGGTCAGTAGACAGCTCAAGCTGTTACATGCCATTGGTAACAGCTGGTCTCATGGTACATCTAAGGACAAGTGCAGCTAAGAAATGGAGCCTCAGCTCAGCAGCTGCCTCCCAGAAACTGGTATTCTGAATAGGATGAATCTTCAGTGTGTGGCCAGCAGTAACTGCCACAATTATCATGGTAGATACTGTATGGAATTCAAATTTATTAAGTCATATGCTTATGAAATGTGCCTTTATCTAGGTATATGGTGCCAGTTAAAATATGATGAGCAATTCACCCAAAGTTTAGAGAATCAAGTCAGCTAATATTCAAGATTTATGCACATTATATATTAAGGGTGACACAAATGATATTCACCCATGGGTAGGTGGGTGTGTGTTTGAATTGGTGGTTCAGGGCAATTTGAGAAGAGCAAGAGATGTATTGACATTCTACACTGGATGGCTTATGACCTTATCATGACATTAGCTGAATGGCCAACATAGGAGTAAAAATAAACCTTTATGTTTTTATTCGATTTTTAACTTGTTAGAAGTAAGATTATTCACTCTTTTCACAAGATTTCTTTTACAATACCATTGTACTCACAGCTTTTGTGGTATGTTTATTTTTTAATATTTATTGTACATGTTTATGGTATTGCTGATGATATTCATTGCAGGGAGTAGGTAAATGCATATAACATATCTTAATTCTTTTACTTCCCCTTTCCCTCTTTTCATCTCTCCATCTCTAGATCCCCTTCTCATTTACAGAAGATCGATCTCCCTATTTCTTATTGTCTTTCTTTTATTATTTAAATTATTTATACTTTAAATTTTTAAATTAATTATTTATACTTTAAATTATTTATACTTTGGGCTTATCTTATAAGAAAGTAATATAATATTTAAGCTTCTTTCTCTGATTTATTTCACTTAACATTAGAGTCTCAAGATGTATCCATTTTTTGACAAATGGCTTAAATTTATCCTTCATTATGATAGAGTAGTACTCCATTATATAAATACCATATTTTCTTTATTCATTCTTCTGTCAATGGATAGATAGGCCACATCAACATTTAGATGTTATGAGTTGTGCTGCTACAAACATGGATATGCGTGTATCACTGCAATATGATGTCTTTAACTCTTTGGGGAAGATACCTAGAAGGGGAATAGCTGGGTCAAATGGAATTTTTAGTTATTTGTTTGTTGAGGAGCCTCCATACTGATTTCCATAGTAATTGTACTAGTTTACATTTAAAACAATTTAGAAGGATGCTTTTTTTCTCACAGCCTCACCATCATGTGTTATTATTTGATTTCTTGATGGTAGCCATTCCTCTGAAGATGAAATGTCAATGTTGTTTTAATTTGCATTATCTGATGGCAAGAGATGTTGAGCACTTTTTCATGTATTTTTTGGCCATTTACACTTCTATTTCTGAGGACTGTCTCTTCATTTCAGTTGCCTATTTTTTGATTGGGTCTTTTATTTTTGGACATCTGATTTGTTTGAATTCCTTATAGATTTTAGATATTAGTCCTCTGTCAGAGTAGTAGCTGGAAAATTCTTTTCCCAATGTGTAGTTTGTCTCTTCACTGAATTGGTTGTTTCCTTTGCTATGTAGAAACTTTCTAATTTGATATAATCCTATTTGTTGATTATTGATGTTATTCCTTCTGCATTTGGGATTCTGTTTAGAAAGTCCTTACCTGTGCCTAGTCTTCAAGAATTTTACCTGTTTTGTCTTCCATCAGGTTAAGCGTTTCTGGGTTTTTTTGGGGGGTTTTTTGGTACCGGGGATCGAAGGTGTTTCTGTTTTAATATCTAAGTATTTGATCTATTTTGATTCTACTTTGGTGTGTGATAACAGATATGGGTCCAGATTCAATCTTCTGCAGGTATGCAACCAGTTTCCCCAACACCATTTGTCTCTAGCATATGCTTTTGGATTCTTTGTCAAAGATCAGATGATTTGTTGTGCCTGGGGTTGTTTCTACATCTTCTACTCTGTTTCACTGACCCACATGTCTGTTTTTATGCCAGTAGCATGATGTTTTTATCACTGTAGCTTTGTAATATAATTTTAAGTGTGTTACTGTGATGCCTCCTGCTTTGTTTTTGTTGGCCAGGATTGCTTTTGTTATACTAGATCTCTTCTGGTACCAAATAAATTTTAGGATTATTTTTTCTAGTTCTGTGAGGAATGGTATTGGTATTTTGATTGGGATTGTATTAAATCTATCTGTCATTTCAGGTAGTATTGGTTGACGCTTTGACAATATTTGTTCTGCTTATCCCAGAAGAGGGGATATCTTTCTGTTTTCTGATGTCCTCTTCAGTCTCCTTTTTCAGTGTACTGTAGGTTTTGTTATAGAGGTTTTCTACTTGGTTAGGTTAACTCCTCAGTATTTAATTTTTTTAATCTACTGTGAATAAAATTGTTTTCCTAATTTCTTTTTCAATGGATTCATTATTGTGGAAGTTGAGGCCTTTTACATTGAGAGTTATTACTAAAAGATATTGGCTTCTTCCTGTCACTGCATTATTTTTGTTATTGATTTCTTTATTTTTCCCTTTTGTTTAACTGCTCACCCTGCTTAATGTATTCATTCCATCAGACTTTTTGGCATTATTGGCTTTATTATGTCTGTCTATGATATCCTTGAGGATTTTTGGAGTACTGGTTTGATGGTCATGAGTTTCTTAAGGTGCTCTTTGTCATGAAATGTCCTTATTTGTCAATCAATTTGCAGAATATGTTAGTCTAGGTTGAACATTGTTTTCTTTTAGAGCTTGAAATATTTCACTCCTGGCCTTTAAAATTTGTGTTGAGAAGTCTGCTGTAATTCTTCTAATGGGTTTTCATTGATAGGTGATTTTTTTTTTCTTTGAAGGCTTTTAGGATTCTTTCTTATGCTGGACTTCTGGGATTTTTAACTGTGATGTGGAGCTTCTTCTCTCATTGCAATTATTTGGAGTTCTAGATGACTCACTTATCTATATGTTGAAAAATAAGTGAGACAATTATATTAAATCAAGGTACACTTTTAGATGCATTATCCATGCTGGACAATTTACTCTATTTCTTTGGTAAATTTGTCATCCATATTTCAGTTAGTTTTGGTTAGCTCTTCTAACTTTTTATCTGACTCTTCTTTAAACCCATTAATCAGTTTGTTTATTAATTCTACTGTTTGTTTTTGCTTCCTCTTTGATCGTTTCATACAGTTCAGCTATGTGTGATTTCCTCTCCTTTGGATCTGCTTTGGGGGAACTGGGAGTTTTGGGATGAATTTTGTTGCCTTGGGGTTTTTTTTCATGTCTCTTTCTTTCTTTTCTTTTCTTTTCTTTCTTTTGTGTGTGTGTGTGCGTGTGCTGAGGGTTGAGGTCAAATAGAGTAAAGTCTTTGTTGTTGGTATAAAAATCTCTTTAGTTAGGTTCTGTTTTCTAGTGATGTGATCTTGGCTTTATTTATCGAGTTATTGTCTACCACTTCAATTGAATAAATCCTCATGAACTGTATTACCAGGATTCACAAACTTAATTCACTCCATGATTCTAGGGAAGATGGCCGCAGTCATGTTTGTCACCCCATGCAAAGTTCATGAACCAAAATGTTGCTGAACACTTCTGTTTGTGAACCAAATTGTTCATGAACAGAAGCGTTTGTGAACCAAGGTATTACTGTAAATGGACAAAAAACCTATGCTACACCCACAGCTTGCAGTTCCATTTATTGTTTTTATTATTTATTTCAACCAAGTTTGGTCAACATTAGATGCTTATAAATTTAATCCATAGCTTAAATGTTGCACTTTGAACAAACTTTGCTAGTAATAACAAAAATAATCAGTAAAATATTTTTATGAAACACTTATACAAAAATTTAAAACATATATCATGTCTAATATTCCTAACAATTGTATGAGTTCAGTATTCTGATGAATCCTCAGCTAAATTGCCTTAGTATTCTCTTGGAACCTTTTCTTAAACCTAGTGGGGAGAGCTAACCACTTCCTCCTCTGGGACTCCACCAACCCTATAAATATATGCTTCATTGTTTTTGCAAGAAGTGAATAAAATCAGACAAATAGATGTAACTAGCAGAGGAAATAGCTTCTATCAGTATTAGCTGAAAAATTCAGATCATAGTACTAAACATATAGTTGTTAGGAATATTAGATATGTATTTATTTTTAAATCTTGTACATTGTAGGTATCCCATAAATATATATATAAATATATATATATAGTTACCATTATTGTTGTCTTTATCATTACTTTGAATATCTTTCCATTTAATGGACAAAAGCAGAAGTTTTGGGTTTGCTTTGTCAATACAGAGAAAGTGTTGAAGATATAATAATTTCCTTTGGTAAAAACAAGCAGTACATATAGTGTGTGAAATGGGTGAAAAGTACAGAATTTGATCACAAACTTGGATTCTGAATAACTTTTTAACAATTTGATCAAACACAAAGTGAAATTAGTAGGTTGCCTAGACCAGTGGTGCCAATGATGCTTGGAAATGAAGAGGATGTGAATATGGGAAAGAAAAAGCTAAAAACATCTCCAGATTATGGATAGACCTGATATGCTTGATCTGTTTGGCATGAAACTGCCCCCTGAAACCACAGGAGACATTTTCCAGGAAAGAAATAAGTCAAACTCTTGGGTTTCTCATCTCCCACTCTTGGTGTAATGCAGTCTGACCCCTATTGAGAGAGCACGTCTAGAAAGCTTATATTGAAGGAGGTAAGGACAAAAATTCTCAGCACGTGACAGATTGACTTATTAAAGTCATATGTAGGGAGTAATAGCCCTGCTTTTAAAAATGTTTTTTACTAGTATTATAATAATACTCATTAGCTTTTTATGTGTGATTAAAATACAGCAAAACACACAGGCTATTTTACTAAAAAATATCTTAACCGTTCAACTTTCACCTGTCTACTGGTCTATTAGAGATTTGTTTGTGTTTGTCAAAAGCTTCTCTTTCCAGTTAATTTGAACTTCTCATACTCTGGGTGCCATCTCTATTTTCACCATCTGTTTGTTCTTCCTGTTGCAATGTCAATATTTTATTCCTCATAAACTAAAAGAAAAGAACCAAAACAAAAAATAAAAAATCATAACATCACAAAATTTTACAGCTGAAACTGGCCTTAAAAATAATCCAAATTTATTCTATCAAGGAAATTTAAGTGAAAAGAAATTGGGCTCAGGATTTAGTTCAGTGATTCTGCCACCTGCCTCATAGGCACAAGGTCCTGAGTTTGATCCCTGGTACCAAAAAAAAAAAAAACATTAAGTGAAAAGAAATCAAGTGAAAGAAATCACCAGAACCCCTCCCCCACAAAAAGAGAGAAGATGAAAGAAAGAAAATCAAGACTCATCAAATTCTATAATGGCATTTTAAAAACATATATATATATATTGTTTCAAGAACCAAGAGTAGCTCCAGATCCTAGGAACTGATACTAAATGCAAATATACATCTAGCTACTATTGAACATTATTAAAATAGTGCTCCTTCATTCACTTGATTCCCCACATATTTATTGAGTGCCTACCAGGAAACTGTAGGTACAAACATGAAAAAGCCCTATTCCCTGCCTGCAGGGTGTTTACTTTTTAGTACAAAGAGATAAACATTTAAGACAAAGGAAATATAGCAGATGCTGTGTTAGATCAAGTTCAGTGTACATGAAAGGCAAAAGATAAGAATGGTTATTTCTATCTAGGTCAGAAAAGGCTGTCGAAGGGATGGTTTGATGTTTGGTGTGAACTCACTCTGCAGAGGTGTGCCACCATTTTAGTGGCAGCTGTGGAAGGGACTGGAGGGACAATCTAGACACAAGGACCATATGATGTGACCCAAGGCATGGAAACTTGAACAGGGATGGTGACTCTGCATGAGTGTTTTAGGGATTACAGGGTGAGCAGCTGGTGAAAAATAAGGCTAGAGACACAGAAGACGCCAGCCCCGAGAGGCCCTCCTGTAGTATATAAGAAACAGCCTTCACTGGTGAGTTCCCTTTCGGCCCTAGAATCTGGCCTGAAGTTCTCAGGTGTGATCCAATCAGCCTGAGGGCTATTTCTAATGACATCTAGAGGAGATGTTCAATTTGGGGCTTTATGAAGGCAATAGAATATAATCATCAGGAAGGACAACTCACATAAGAATTATATACATTTTATGATAGTTTATTGAGCACATCATAGATCTTTCTATTGAGAAATTCAAACACTAAAGAAGGAATTGAATTTTAATTACAGAAGATTTTATATATTTTTAAAACATAAATGTTATGCCATGGGATAGGGATATTAATGTAAATTATTCCTTGCTAAAAATTGGCAAACAACCAAAACATCTTAGCCAAGTATGGCTAGTAAAATGTTCAATTTAGCTATGTATTTCCTAGTTTTTGCCTTTTTTCTTTTGATTGTCTTTTCTGTTCTGCACTAAAATGGTCACCTTTTTCGGTGGTATGGACTCACTCATCTAGGTAAGTGCTCTACCACTAACTACATTCCAAGCCCAATTGTCCCCTTTTCATTTCAACTTTATAATGGATCCTCTAACAAAAATTTTCAATAACAATCCTCATGAATTAATTTCAAAGAATGTTTCTTTTCCCTCAAAGACATTCTGCAAAATCCTCGTTGTTGTAACTTACTTCCACAAAATGTTCTTTCAGTAAAAACAAGGTCTACAGTTGCTATATTTTCTGTTGTTATTTTTCTGCAGCTCCTACCTCCCTCTTTGATTATAGGCCTCTCTCTATATTATTCCCCTGGTTGTTACAAGGGTAGAGTTCAATGCCGCTGTGATGGCTGTAGCATGGAAGGGGGACTTCCTAACTGAGCCCAATCCCATAATGCTCTGCAGCTCCAAAGCAGACACAGGGTCTCTACTACATACCTTTTCTGTCAACACCCCATAGTTTCCTGCTTAGCCCAGAAACTCAATGGCTTAATATCACTGGCAACATAAGTTTTAAATTTCTTAGTTGATTTTCATATGGTGTCATTTTTTTAAAAATTAACATTTTAAGCCCATTTTAAAGACTTTATCATTTAAAGAGTGTTGGAGTACTCTCAGAGATAGTAATAATGCTTTAATTCTTTTTTAATGCTGGTGCTAGATGTGTACCTTGTGTATTGCATGAGACTCTAGGCTCAATCCCCAGCAAAAAAAGAAGGGAGAAAAGAATAGAATCTTGAGTACTGGGAAACATTAGATATAAATACATAGGCTATTATTACAGATTCAAGCATAGCATCTATACATTGTATTCATAAGCAAAACTATATGGACAGAAATTATTGTTATAGATGGAGAACTGAGTGGGTAACTAATAATTTATTGAGTACAGCTATTCCTTGGTTAATGGCCTACCTATTTAATGACTGGGTTTATGGCCCACGGCTCAGACTTTCTTTTTTGTACAGTTCTGTTCATCTTGTTTACAGAGCCTCAATATCTTTTTCTTGTACAGTACACCTTGTTTATACAGTACTGTATAGATTTTACTTTACAGTACTGTAGTTTTATGTTCTGTTATACATTACAGTACTGCATGTAAGAGTTATGTAAATAAAAGCAAAGCCATCAAGTTGAAGTTTCCTTTGACCATCTCTTTGTTCTGACTATTGTGAGGTACATATTATATACATACACTTCTAATTTAGCGACCAATTCAGTTAACAACCTAATTCCAGGTGCATAACTTGATGGTTAAACAAGGAATAGCTGTGCTTATTTATTCTGTAGCAATTCTTTGGGTCTAAAGTGAATTTTTTTTTCATTTAAGTGGAAATCAGTGTTTGTAAATGATAAGATCACTTTTTCAGGAGCTGAATGGTGCTGTCTACATTATTGAGCAATAGGATAAAAGGTCCAATGATATTTCTTTTTTGCATTTCTGAAATGTTCTAACTTCATCCCTGAACTTGACCTAGCTCCCTCTGATCCTCTACCTTTGTTCCTTCCCTCTGATCAATAAGACCTTTCCTGAGACTTTCCCTAATGAATATCACATTTAGTTTCTGATTAGCTTAATTCACAACTTCTCTATGACAGGTTAGTAGTGGTGTTGCCAAGGTAATCAGAGGCATACCTGAGCTGTAAATCTGAGGAAAAATTATTTATAAAGTTGAAATAGTTACATCTTACTAAGTAGAATATAATTTGAAATGTCCAAATAAACTAAAAATAAATATAATAGAGTTGTCCAAAAATTTAAGTCACATTTGGACACTAAGTTTTCTTATGTGGAAATTTTAAATATTGTTTTTATGTTTCCATATGTCTCTTTATGGTGTCCGTGTTTTAAGATCACAAATCACTCCTCGCATACCAGTTTAACGATGAAAGTATTCTCATATTCAAGATTTATAAGGAATTCGGACATTTTGGCTTTTTCATTCTAGCAACCAACCATTAGCCTAATCATGACGCAAGAGTACCTCTGGTTTAAATTGTTGAACACATGGGTTCTGACAATTGGAAAATCGTACTCAGAAAAGATGTCAGCAGCATATTCGAATACAAAAAGCAAGGAGCCAGAGCCTTCCCCACGGTCAGAAGGACACACTATCTTGTCCTCCCTTTGCAGAAGTGCCGCCCTTACAGAGCACTTCATCTTCTCAACTCTGAAGTGCTTGAGACACATTCCTTAACCATGAATTGACGAGGCTGGACTCCGAGTGAGACCTCTGTGTTTGTAACCTTTTGAATGAGTGTAGGAAGCTGTGAAGGAGACAATAGCATCGCCCTGGATTGCTGAGGGCATCGACAGAGCAGAGCAAGAATACTTTGGTGGTCTTGGTCTCTGTCCCTGATTGCGTAGCGGGTCATTCTTGGGAAATACTTCCTCACCTGGAATTCCAAGAAATGGAGGATTCCACAGCCCTGTTGAGCCTTTTGTAGTTAAATACATAGATGTTGTACCCTACTGGAATCAGAAAATGTCCAGATTTAGATTGTCTGAAATCCCTTTCAGAAGTGCTGCCACCATGTGGCACTTCGGAGCTATGACCAGAAGAGTTCCTTGAAGGATCGTGGTTCACAAGATCCCTGGGCTCCAGCGAGGTCGACTCCCAAAACTCTAATTTCACACTGAGTCATTCCCGTGGGCACAGGGTAAACGACATGAATCCTGTGGAAATCTTCTTTTTAGACCTTGTGGGCTTCCCTCCACTAAATTAAAAACATGACAAGCTTATGTGGTAATATGTTTAAAGGAAAAAGAAAGGTTTTAAAGGCAGAAGTCAGCTTTGTTAACTTTACAACCTCTGTGTTTTAAATTTTAGAGAAATAGTTTCTATTTTAATACAGTGTGTGCTAATAACCTACAAATCAATAATATCAATTCATTTAGAATATGTGCAACTCAAAAGAGAGACAAATTCCCCCCACCCAATATTCATAAAACCTATAATTAAATATACTACCAACAATGTAGAGAATCATTTACTCTGTATTTACACTAAAAGCAATATTTGGCAAATAAAACTGACACCTTAGAACTAGTGTAATAGTAGGACCAATTATCTTTAATCTTAATTCACAAGTCTTACAAAAGGTAAATAAATAGCGTGATATACATTTCACAGCTGAAAAAAGGTAAATGAAGAAAGTAAATAATCTTAAGGTAAAATTAAATATTTAAAATGGTCCCAGAATTCTGCAACCCCTGAATTCTGCTCTGATATTCAGACTTCCCCTGTAATTTTTCTCTCATTTATATACCTTTTAAATATTTAGTACAGGGTTTCTTTTGTAGGCATTAACTTTTTTTCTCAATGAATAGCCAAATGTATATATCCTTGGAGAAAAACTAGAAAAAGACAAGTCAAAAATAGAGTCTGCTCCTTTAGAGGTGCGAATTACTCTTTAATATACACAATTACATCTCCTCTCCTCATAATAACCTATTCTATTTAAAGACATAACAAATCATGATCATCTGCTCCTGCTAAAAACTTCAGCAACAATTAACACACACATATGGTCCTTAAACTATTTAGGGTATTTGTATCTAATACTGAATATTCCAAATATATATATATTTTGGTACTGGAGATCGAACTCAGGACCTTATGCTTGTGAGGCAGGCAGCGGAACCACTGAGCCAAATCTCCAGGTTTTTTTTTTTTTTTTGGTACCAGGGATAGAACTCAGAACCTTGTGCTTTTGAGGCAGGAGGTGGAACCACTGAGCTAAATCTCCAACCCCAATGCCAAGTATATATTGTTTGCTGGATAAGCTTCTCAACAACCTTTGTGAGCTGAGTAAAAGTATATGCATTTTACAGATGAGGAAATAAGTGCAGGCAGGTGACATGATTTGCCCAAGGTCACACAGGTCATTAGTGAGAGTGGGACTGAAAGCCACCATCAAATTCCAGAAGCTTTGCCCTCCAGCAGGCATCCTGATCTTAGTTAGAAACCACTTTCTGCCTCTGCAGCTTCTAGAGTAAACTACCATTCTCCTGCTTTCTACAGTTGCACAGTTTACATGTATAGGTCTGTGATTCATCACCTCCAAACAACTGAAACAGTGCCAGGAAGATTTCTGTCTTTGAAAGGTCACTGGAATGCCACCTGAACAGCCAGGAATGGGAATCCCAAGGTCACTAATGCCATTTGTCTAAAGGGAAAGCTGTTACAGACTTGGAATCACAAAACTGAGCTATTAAGCAGTCAAAGAGAAAGGGAGGTTTCTGAACTCATTGTGTGCCTGAACAATAGCCTTCTAGTCTTCAATTAATATAATCATTGAGGTGGATGTAGCTGTAGATATGACCTTGCTCTCAACTTGAATGGAAAAAATTCATCCTATTTAATTGTGTTTAGGGTTGCTTTACATTAATAATTTTCTCCGGGGCTGGGGATTTAGCTCAGTGGTTCCACCACCTGCCTCAAAAGCACAAGATCCTGAGTTCCATCCCCAGTACCAAAAAAAATAATAATTTTCTCCTAATCATAAGATACAACTGAAATCTTGGTAAGAACGATAAGCTCCTTTCTTCTTGTTTCTTATGGAGCCTCTAAATGCTCTTCCAGGATGCTGAATGCCAATCTCCTCAATGAAAATCTAGTTAATGATACTGTGCATAAGTAATGTTTTGACTGGAGGAGGGGGCACATTTGAGGTTGTTTTTTCTTTTCAACCACAAAACCAGAGAGGGAAGTGTGGGAGCAGGTGGGCAGGGCATGGCAGAAACCTCATGACTGTGTCCCGCCTCCCTGTGCTGGTGGAGGGCATCTGGAGCAGCATTTAAATTCCGGCAGGCCTGGGCTGTCAGCAGCAGCAAGAGGAAGCAGGAGGAAAGCATCCTCTGGCACCAAATCCTGGGTAGCTGCAGCCTTCTCAGCCAGACATCAGCAAAGGTAAGCCCGCCCTTGGCTGACTTGTCGCTGACACACTCAGCTGGTTCTCATGCGGCGGTCTAAGCTGTAAAGAAAATAACTTCCACTGTAGAGCTATTAGACTTGAATTGTGCTAGTCGTGAATAAGCTGGTCAGATGCAGCACAGGTCTTCTGGATCACAGGTTCCTAGGTATTTTGAAATCCAGACAAATATAAAACTTAAAAATACTTCCACTGGGTTCTAAAGAACTAAAACTACTGCTTCTGATCAGAAAAAGGTAAAATTCTACATTGCTTTGAAACGATTGTTCCTGCATCATTTTAAATGTCTATATGATTGTGGAGGCAATTGAAAGGCTCTCTCATGGTAATATAAGCCAATAATAATGTTATTTTTTGAATGCTGTAATTTATCTCATGTTTAAGGGGAAAAAACACTTTCTGAATACAGTATCTTACTTCTGGATTTAGCTGATAAAATGTATGACACTGCATAGGCTCATTATCACAAAGAGAAAAGCTATAGACTGTTCTCAATGTTCTCTTTTCCATTTAAAATTCCTACAGTACCCTGCTTAAATAACTTCCAAGATAGCTTCATTTCACCTAAGTATAATCATCCTAATTTTAGATAAAAATCCTGTTTGAAATGTATGTTGGCAAAAGGAAGAAGACAAATTTCTTTCATAGTTTAATTTTATCTATGTGTTTTTCTTCCCTGAAAATAAGAACCCTCGTACAAGTTTGTTATTTTAATTATTAAATCACTGTTGACTTGTTTTTAGGACAGCTAGTGATATCAGATAATACTGGGACTTCTAAATTTCAGAGTCAGTAAATATAGACTTATAAAATTCCCATCTCCTTTGCTAACAAAGATGGAAGGAGGAGTGGCAATACAAATATTAACTTGAAAGACCAAAATGTTAAAAAGAAAAGTTTCCTCTAAGAAGTAGAAATGATTCCATAGAACGTACGTTACTTGTGATTCTCTTCGGATGCAGTGCATACAAAAGGCATGTTTTAACCTCTGAGGATGACAAGTGTTCCTTACAAATATTTTTCAGGAAGTCACCGCCATGAGGATTGCCGTGATTTGCTTTTGCCTTATAGGCATCACCTACTCCCTCCCAGTGAGTACAGCTGAATTGTAAAGAAAATTCTGGAAAATACATGACTTATGTGTGGGGAACACATTCACATTGCAATTTTTCTTCATCTTTTCTGTTTCAAAGGTTAATCAGGCTGATTCTGGCAGCTCTGAGGAAAAGCCGGTAAGCATCTCTTAAATTCACTAGACAGTTAAAATTATTTATGCATCTATTGCTAAAGGTGCTATAAAATCTACTGTAATTTTAATTATCTTTCACAATCAGGACTGTTAATTTCTAAGTATTTACTGACTGCCTGCTATAGATCTATGATAGTACCAAATACAGTTTAGTTTTTGATAAATACACTCTCTTAAAGCTAAATTCTGTGTGTGTGTGTGTGTGTGTGTGTGTGTGTGTGTGTGTGTATGACTGAGGATTGAATCCAGGCCATTTACATTGAGCTACATACCCAGATCTTTTGTGGTTTTTTAAATTTTGAGACAGGGTCTTGTTAAGTCTCTTGCCCAGGGTGGGCTCAAACGTGCAGTCCTCCTGCCTCAGCCTCCCAAAATGCTGGCATTATAGGTGTGTACCACTGAGCCCAACTTAGGCCTTTTAATATAATAAAATAATGTCCTAGACCACTGTCACTTACATAAAATAAGTTGTATGAATTTGTGACTGTTTCTTTTCATGAATCAACATGCTATTCTAGAAGCAAAAAATTCCATCCTCTGATGTATTTAGAGAAAAGCTGAGTTTAAAATATACCTCAGCTGTTGATCAGAATGGCTTGTATGACCATAATGCTCACAATATCGCCTAAGATATTTGCTAAAAAGCCCTTGTGAAAAGAAAGTCTATGCTGTTTGCATCTATTGTGCTTATCAGCTGACTTGAGATCACATTTTCCTAACCAAGCAAAAGACCAAATCAAATTCTTTATTACAATTATTCGAGCAGCACCATAGATGTACCTGCCCCTCCACAATACATGAAACCAGGCCAACCACAAAACAAATGAGCCTTGTCCCTAGAGCTTAGACAAAAGAGCCACACAGAGTTTGATTCCAGAGAAGCAGAATAAAGGCCAGTCTAGAGTTGCCTAGGGTCACGAGTTGCTTAATGAAACAGCAGGAGAGGTATTCTGTGAGCAAGTGTGTGACCTGTGTGTGTCTGGTGTGTGCGTGGGTGTGGGCGTGTGTCTGTTTTCCAATTGATTTGGAACACAGGTGGTGAATCACAATAACAAGCCAGAGAAAGGAACATTCTCAAGAAGATAGGAACCATAGTAGAGGCAAGAATGAGTGCAGCTTAAGTGGAATAAAGTATGGCAAGGATGCATTTTTTATGTATTTTTATCAGTCCATGTTTGCAATAGAAAAATGTTTCCTTGCGTGGAGTTGGTACATGGACATAACACATCTTAATTCCCTTTTCATCCCCTTTCCCTTCTTTCCCTCCCCCTCCACCTATGTCTTGATCCTTTTCTTTTGTTTTTCTTTGTGCATGTTGGCACTGCATAATGTTTACATTCCTTGCGTGGAGTTGGAACTTGCACATAACACATCTTAATTCCTTTTTCCATCCCCTTCCCCTCCCTCCATCTCCTGGTCCCCTCCCCCTTTGAGAAAGAGCTATCTCCCTACTTCCCATTATCTATCCTTTATTTTGCTTTTTATTTATACTTTTACACATGCAGCCATGACAGTAAGGTCATTCAGTGCTAATGGGAGACATATGAAGAGTTCAAAGCTCACTCTTCTAGAGTGCCAGAGATTTAGAGCAGTAGGAAATATGGGAATTTCTAGAAGGATACCCACCTGATGAGCTGTGCTCTGTTAGAGTTCCTAAAAATGTTTCATTCTGTTCATTTTGCTAATCCATATTTTCTTCATCTTACTTTTAAATTATAAGTTTAACCTAAAACACTGTCTTCATGAGCCTGTATCTAGTGTTCCATGTGCTCCATTGAAAACCAGCCAGGAGAGACAGCTAGGTGTCACTTCTGCTCATCCACCCTCTGTGTCCCTCCCAGGCAGCTATGGAGGGGACTGTGTGAAACTGCTAGGGTTCCCATGCTCAGCAACTGGGCTGGGACATGATTGGCCTGGACAGTTACCTACCAGATGACATTTGTTCAGAGTAATTTCCACGTCTTTGTGTGAGCACATTGTTAGTATTTTCCAGAGCACTAACCTACTAAAGCAAAGGCCACTGTGTTTACATCTTCAGTACCATCATGCAAAGAACTTGTGTGCCATGATGTTGATACTGTATTTCTCACTGTCCAGTATGACAGCCACTAGACAGATGTGCCATTGGAGTACCCACAATATGACCAGTGCTGCTGAGGCACTTGATGTTTTTGTTTTATTTTGTTTTAATTTTAATTAACTTACATTTAAATAGCTACACGTGGCTAAGGATACCACATTAGACAGCACTACCCTAAAGTTTCTCTTTGTTCGGTGGAAAGGAAAAGATGTGTTAGGGGGGCTTTACTGAGAGGAAATTTCAGCTAGCAAAAGTAGAACAGGAAGCAGGGTGAGAATCTGAGGTGAGAGCCAGGGTGCCCAGGTTTGAACCCTGCCTGTGTCACTTGTCAACAATTAAGTACATTGAGGCTATGTTTTCCGATTGGTAAGCTGGAGAAATACTGATACCTCTCCCATTGAGGGATAGAACTAATATCTGTAAAATACCTCAAAAGAATTCCTGCTCCACGGTAAGCGGTATTAAGAATTCAGTAAATGAAACTTCAAGAAAAAAATAAATGATAAAAGAGTTTCTAAAATTCTGACCTATTGTGCTTCTGCAGCAGGGTTGGCAAAATATACTTCTTTTTCCAGCTTATAACTTTGAGATTCCTGTTTTTTTCTTAAAAGTGACAAATATGTGATTGTTTTTTCTATAGCTCTACAACAAACTCCCTGAAGCTGTGTCCTCATGGTTAAAGCCTGACCCATCCCAGAAGCAGAATCTTCTAGCACCACAGGTATTTTCAGATTTCTTTCCAACTACCATGATAGACAGCTACCATGCAAGCTGACTGGTGTCATGGATTCTTCCCCTCTTGGTAAGTGTGTTGAGGACACCAGTAGATCTGCCATGAGAGCTTCTCCCTTATTAAGCTGTCCACCAATGGCTTAAAAAATAATGCCAGCTTTGGATTTAAAAGACACACTTTTGAACCAAAACTCGGTATGTATGATGTACACTAATGATGTCCTTCTTTTTCCAGAACTCTGTTTCCTCTGAAGAAACTGATGACTTGAAACAAGAGGTAAGTACTTACTTTAATTCAAAGACCCATCATGAGAGACCCGGAGAAAGCCACTGCTTGGGTTCTCTTCTGATGAATTCCATTAGCGAGTTTTCCAGCAAATTGTCAGTCTAAAACATGTACTTACTAAATGCCAGAAATACAAGGCTTGTTTGGATAAGCTTAGTGTTGTAGTTAATGTTGACTAATGCCTGCTATTCAAAACATTAAGCCTCTTGCAATTCATTTAACGTATTTTCAAAACATCTAATATCTTATAAGCATATCATTAATCCTACAAAAGTCAAAATTTTGACCCCGGAGTGTTTTTGGTCCTAACAATAATTTAGTAAGTATTCTTTATATTAGGACCAATAATATATTTGTTGAGCAAAGAGATAAATTTATTTTCTTTAAGAATCAATTTTGCTATGTATGTCTAATAAGGAAAATTAGATAAATGACCCATTATATTTGCTGGCTTGAAGTTTAGTGAAACTTAATTGGTTACTTCAATGGAGAAGTTTGAGGGCCGGGGATTTAGCTCAGTGGTTCCGCTGCCTGCCTCACAAGTGGAAGGACCTGAGTTCGATCCCTGGTACCAAAAAAAAAAAAAAGGAGTAATTTGAGCTGCACTGTATACACATATGCCTACCAGTCACCTTTTGCTTACTTATAATAATATAGGGAAATGTTTATAGGTTTTAGTACACACAATACAATATGTATGTTCTGATATCTTCAGGATTTTCATTTCAAATAGAAAAATCAATCTCACAAGCGTGTATTTGTATCTATCATTAAACTTACTAAACTGAATAATGTGTGGTATGTACAAAGAAAAACAATACTGTCCATATGAATGTTATGTATTTGACTTGAAAATATCTATGAAAGTGATTTTTTATTGGAAACCAAGATTATTTCAAGGTGTTATTTCATTTATCCCTGTGTAAAAGGGAAATTAGAAGATCCTTGCATCAGCTCTGAAAAGCCTTGGATTATACTGTGAATGCAAAGATTCTGAAACTGAATTAAAAAAAGAAAGTAAAAGCCTAATACAGTATAAAAGATGAGGGAAAATAAAGTCCCAGGCACTAATTTGTAGCCATTCTGATCATTAGACCCTCCCAAGCAACTCCAATGAAAGCCACGACCACATGGATGATGTAGATGATGAAGATGATGGAGACCAGGACTCCGTTGACGTGGATGATGACGATCATCCTGATGATTCTCACCATTCCGATGAATCTGACCATTCTGATGAATCTGATGAAGTGGTCACTGATGCTCCCACTAATGGTCCCGAAACCCCAGTTTTCACTCCCATTGTTCCCACTGTAGAAACATATGATGGCCGAGGCGACAGTCTAGCTTATGGACTGAGGTCAAGGTCCAAGAAGTTCCACATTTCTGACCCCCAGGTAAATCCCTTAACAAACATACCTAGGGGTTATGACTAGAGCTTAATTCTAGGAAACTGGCCTTCATATTCATCTGTCATTCAGCAACTAGATAGGCATTTATTAACAATCTACTTAATGGCTACCTAATACAAAAGCTTATTCTACTTGTTTTTGTTTAAGTCCACATAATTTCTTCCTAATTTTGTGTCTCAAACAGAATTTTATTTTTCTAAGCCCTGACTCTAAAGCATTATACTTACAATTTCATAGAAAAAAAAGAAAAGAGTTTGAGAAAACAGTTATTTGCAAACTATAATAATCATGTTTTGAAGCTAAATACGTAAGAGGATTTATAGAGTCACAAACTATCCTGAACCTAGAGGCAAAGGATCTGGATTCTACCCAGTCTTGCCATTTTCCATCCACTTTACATTTTAACTTTTAATTTATTTTCTCTTTATGTAAATTAGAGATAATGAGACCTATTTCATAGTTTTCATTACATATAAAAGTGATGTACATGCTAAACCAGATAGCTTATATGAATGGGATATTAGTAAAGCACAAAGTACTGTACATGCTGACACTATTTTTTTCCTCAGCCAAATTTAGACAGTATTCAATATTATTTGCCCTGAAAGTTAGAGATCAAAAAAGAAGTGTAATGTCTCCATTGCTAGCTGTTCATGTGATGCTTCTTCCGTTTTATTCAGTACCCTGCTGCTACAGACAAGGACCTCACCTCGAATGTGGAAAGCCAGGAGTCCAGTGATGCACAAAAGGCCGTCCTCGTTGCTCACCGCCTGAACATGCCCTCTGACTGGGACAGCCGTGGCAAGGACAGTCATGAGTCCAGTCAGCTGGATGACCCAAGTGTGGAGACCCACAGCCAAGAGCAGTCCAGAGAGCACAAGCGGAAGGCCCGCAACGACAGCAGTGAGCACTCTGATGTGATCGACAGTCAGGAAGGTGCCAGAGCCAGCCAGGAACTCCACAGCCAGGAGTTCCCCAGCCATGAAGACCCCAAGAGTAAGGAGGAAGATGAACACCTGAAAATTCGTGTTTCTCATGAATTAGATAGTGTGTCTTCTGAGGCCAATTAAAAAGAGAAAAGAAAATATAGTTTCTTACTTTGCTTTTAGTAAAAGGAAAAAAAGGCATTATAGAGAATCAAGAAAGAATATGAAATGCTTATTTAGCAGGTGAATGTGTATGTATGTGGCTTTGGAAATTAATGTTTTCAATCATTAATTTGTTGCTTTGTGGTAACAGCCTTGTAGCCTAAAAGCTTTAGCATTTTGTCTGTGTTTTTTCCATAGCAGAAAAGTAAGCCATCACTGAATTTTAATGTTTCTTATTCTTTTATGAATAGAAATGTATGTAGAGGCAAACAAAATACTTTTACACACTTATAAGAGAAACTATAACATTTTATGTCACTATAATCTTTTTTTTTAAACTAGTGTATATTTTGTTGTGATTATTTTGTTGGTGTGAATAAACCTTAAATCTGGACGGGAATGAAGAGTTTGGTGGTGCCAATTGTGTTTCTCTTTTGGTCTCTCATATGTTATAGTTTAAATGTGGGGTGTCTTTCAAAGGCCTCTGTCCTCTGAGGCAGGGCTTTTGCAAGGCGACTGGATCATGGGGCACTGTGCTCATCAGTGGATTAATCCAGAGATCCATTCAGATCTCACTGTGCTGGTAGAAGGTGGGGTCTGGTTGGAGGCATCACTGCAGGTATGACCTGGAAGAGTATATTCTTCCTTCTCTCTCCACTTCCTGCCCACCATGATGTGAACAGCTTTCCTCTGCCAGGCCCCTCTGCCTTGCCATTTCTGCATTTGAGCCTGTCTACCATGGACTGAAACTTGTGAAAGTGTGAACCAAAATAAACCTCTCCTCCTTTAAGTTGCAGGTGTCAGGTATTTTATCCCAGTTAGGAGAAATTACCCAAAGCACAATAGTGTTGCAATGAGAAAAAGTATTAGCATGGTAATCAACAGGCTGCACTTAGTAGAGAGCAGATAGTGTCTGCAGGATCCAGTGTACAGTTTCTGGTTGAGTGGAAGTTCTCAGCGGATGAAACAAGCGTCAAGTGGGAGTTGGTATTCAACTAGAGCTCTTCTAGCCACTCAGGATTCTCCAGAGGGAGTGGCTTTTTCTAATTTTAACAAAGCTATTACAAAAACTGGTGAAAACTTAGATGCAATCACAAATCCATTTTATTGTTTCTCACCACTGCCCGGTATCTTGTTCAGTAAACTTGTTGGTTTCTTGCCCTTGGTGAAGACTTGGGTAGGTCCTATAACTGTTCTTATCACCCTCAGAAAAGAAACAAATAGTCCTCTTGTAATAGAAAATATTTAAATGTCTCAGGTGATAAAATACTCAATTTCATGTAAACTTAAACTTTCTGGAAGATTGAAGTGGAACAATCTTCAATCCCATGTCTTGCTCTTCTACTTTTTCTAAATATCCCTTTAAGAAATTTTAGAATTCTCTATTTTCCCTTGGGGTAAAAGGACAAAAAAAGTTAAATTGTGAATGTTCACAGAAGAAATAACAAAAATATGAATACAGTTAAACATGTGACCAAAGGAAAACTTATAACCTTAAGTTCCTACAACAACAAAGTAAAAGAATGAAAGTAAATAAATTAAGTTTCCATCTTAAAAATTAGAAAAGAGCTATAAAGTAAAGAAAAGTAAAATGGAAGGAAACAAGATCAACAACAAAATAGATAAACCACTAACCAATCTAATGAAGAAAAAGGGTAGAAAAAATTTTTTATAAAACAAGAAAATTACCAATGAAACTTAGGACATATTAAAGGTCAATAAAGACTACTTTGCACAGTTCTATCCAAATTAAATGAAAAACCTACAAAACTTGGATGATTTTCTTTGAAAATGAAATACACATGCTCTGTGACTTATGACAGAGTTGCATTCAGACAAATCCACTGTAAATTGAAACTATTGTTAAGTCAAAATGCATTCGATATACCTAATACCAAACATCACAACTTAGCAATGCAGTGCACTGCAGAGTCAGTTGATCCCTTCTGACCACATCACTGACTGGTTGCTGTGGCTCCTGCCACTGCCCAGCCTCAGGCCTCAGGAGAAAGTATTGTATTACCTATAACAGTCACCAGAAGAGATCCAAATTCAAACCATGAGTTCCATCATAATCTGTATCATTTTCATATCACCATAAAGTAGAAAAAGTATAAGTCAAACCTCAGTAAATCAGTAATCTTGTGTGGAAATTTCAAAATGTAACATAGCCTGTGACAAACTTCAACATTCATTCCTAATGGAATGGGGAAAAAATGGGAATCCTTAACATAGTGAAATATTTTATACTTTGGGCCCCAAATCAGCCTCATACTTAACAGAGAAACATTAGAATCATTCCCATGAAGATCAAGCAAGAATGTCCTCTATTTTTCACTATTTTAGTACCATATTATAGATAGAAACTGATAATAAGATAATAAACTTTTAGATTCATAAGGCTTGAGAAATAATTAAATTACATGTAAATTATATAGTATTATATTTGGCAAACAGAATCAATAGTGAAGATAACAAACACTAAGTTGAGTAAGGTGCTATCATGTAAAATTTACCTAAAACACTAAAAGCTGAAACTATTTGGAGATATATGTCCTTAATATTGAAACAAAAAAATGAAATACTTGATAGGACATGTACAAAAACTGTACTAGGAAAACTATAAAACATTCTTGTAAGCCAAAAAAAAACCTTGAACAAATAGAAAGTTAGCATTTGTTTTTGTGTGAGACTATTCAACACCATAAAGATGCCAGGTCTTCTTCAAGTAATATATACATGTAATATTATTCCAATTAAAAAGTAAACATTCCCTGAAGCTATACAAGCCAATTCTCAAGTTCATGTGGAAAAATAAGCATTCAAGAGTATGAAGGAAAAATTTTTTTAAAAGCCAGAAATAAGGCAGGACTAGCCCTAATGAATATCAAAACCACTAGAAATAAAAACTCTCTAATAAAAACATTGTGGTACTGGCACATGAATAGACAGACCTGCAGAAGGGAGCAGTACATCCAGAATTACTTCCAAGTATATGTGGAAATCACTGGACAATAAAGGTGTCATCTAAGAGCACTTGGGAAGGATGCACTTTTTAATAAATGAGGTAGGTAACCATCTGGACAAAGACAAAATTTCATTTGTAATTTAGACCATACATCCAAATAACCTCTAAATAGACCACGGATCCAAATTTAAATGAAAATTATGAAAATATTACACCAACACAAGTGTGAGTTACATGGGTGATACCAGGAAGACTCTTCTGACTAGGAGAGATGGCCACCACCATCGTCCCTCTAGACACCATTGGTCAAGTGCAGCGGCCCCCCTGGGCTCCCAATACACTGCTTCAGGTGGCATGTCTTCACAGTCAACCACAGGTGACAGCTTAACTGTGTTGTCCCCACGTGCCGTAGAATAGGCATCCCATTTCCCACTGTCCAGTAGCTCCACACTGTGTATAAATCCAAGGCTGTGACTAAGTTAAACCTGAAATCTCATCTTTGAACTGTCATATGATTCAAACACCATCTCCACACCACTTCTCTATCTATCGAGTTCATTAAGCAGACAGAAAACACAACGGTAATTGAGGAGGGAAACTTAAATATAAAGCATTATCAGCTAGAAATGGGGTTGATGAGAGAGAATAAAAGACAACTTTGATGATGCCATAGGGTTCAAAGTACCCAAATAAGGAACAGTTTGCACAAAGGGGCCTTCTTCTCAAAACTGGGATTCATGCTTCCCTGGAAAGGGTGCAGCTGTAGCCCAGGGAATGGCAGAGTAGTTTCCTGTGTTATTCTGGGTCAGGGCTGGGCCCACAGCTGGTGGGCTGAAGTTGGCAAACAGGACACTTTCTACAGGCCGACAAGCAGGATACCGTGAGGCAGGACTGCTGAACAGGAAACAAGCTAAAGAGCGAGCAGGAAACATGAAAGCCAATGGATGTGGGTGCAATGCAGGCAACCTTCTTTTAGGACCAAGAAGAGGGAGGAGGCATGAGCAGGCTGAAAGGGCTTCTACAGTGTCCCTCCAGTGCCCTCTATTGACAAGGCTCACTCCAGTGTTTGTTTACGAGGTCCTGCTCCAGAATACAAGGCACCCAGAGGCCATGGATTTCCAGCAGGGAGGCAGTAAATGGACAGCCGGACAGGTTCATGAGAAAAAAAGGCTAACTCCTGTTCTGGGATGAGAAGGGTACAAAAGAGTCTGGGACATCTTTTTATGATAGAATGAAAGCAAGCATTCAAAGAAAAGTAGGGACATCTCCACTGGACTAAAGACCGGTCTTGAAGAGGGCTTCCATAGGCCAAAAGTGGGCCAATGAAAAAGCAATAAAGTGCTCACTTCAACAGCACATACACTAAAATTCAAAAAATACAGAGAAGATTAGCATGGCCCCTGTGCAAGGATGACAAGCCAATTCATGAAGTGTTCCATAGTTTTTCAAAATTTGAATGATAGATTAAACAAGGATATGGAATCTGGAAAAGATGTCAGGCAGGTAGAAATACTTGAAATAAAAAACAGTATAAAATTCATACATTGCAAAAGTGACCAATGTGAAGGCACAATGTTTGATGTTGAGGACAAAATATGAATTATGATAAAGAGCTCAAGGAAGCCAAAAAGAAAATAAGAGAACAAGAGAAGACTATCCAGCAGTTACTAGACCACAATAAGATGAATCTAAACCTAAGTGGATTTAGAGGAAAAACTAGAAGATAGCACAGATGGATTTACTAACATGTTCACAGAAATCATAGAAGAAAATTTCCCAAATGTAAGAAAAAAGTTTAAAATACAAGTAAGCAACACTTATAGAATACCAAATAAATATGATGATAAAAGAAGTTCACCAAGGCCTATCCTTATTAAATTACTGGATATCCAGCAAAACAAAACAATTTTTAAAGCAGCCAGAGAAAAACAAAATATCACATATAAAGGTAAACCAATTAGAATCATGGGAGACTTCTCAACACAAACGCTAAAGGCCAGAAGAGCTTGGAGTGAAGTATTTAAAGCCCTAAAAGCAAATAACTTCCAACCCAGATTAATTTTTTTTTTTTGGTACCGGGGATAGAACCCAGGACCTTGAGCTTGCGAGGCAGGCAGTGGCACCACTGAGCTAAATCCCCAGCCTCTTAGCCAGATTAACTTATACTATCCTTCAAAATAGATGGAAAAACAAGGTATTTCAAAAAAAAAAAAAAAAAGATCAGCTCAAAACATATGAGTTCTAAACCAGCTATGAAGAAAATACTTAAAAATATTCTTGAAAGAAATAACAAAATGGAAACAGCTTTAAAAAAAAGAAGAAACTAGTGAGCTCAATGGATAAACAGCACCAAAAAAGTCAGGAAAAGAAAAACAAAGGATACACTAACAGATAGAAAAGACAATGATAATAAATAAGCGACATATCTCAGCACTATCCTCAATGTTAATGGTCTCAACTCTCCAAATAAAAGGCATAAATTGGCAGACTGGGTCAAAAAGCAAAATCCAACAATTTGTTGCATTCAAGAAACTGATGTAATCCAAAATGATACTCATAGACTGAAACCTAAAGGATGGAAAACAACATATCATGGTCTCTGAAAACAAGCAGGTCTCTGAAACATATCAGGTCTCTGAAAACAAGAGGGGAAAGAAATTCTAATATCAGTCATGGTAACTTCAAGGTAAAAATGATCAGAAGAGGCAAAGGAGGTCACTATATAATAATTATGGAAATAAACCAACAAGAAGAGATAACACTGATAAACATGTATGCACTGAATACTGGAGCATCTATCTTCATAAAACAAAAACATTTGAAATTAAAATGTCAAATAAACACTAACACAATCATAGTAGGGGATTTTAACACCCCACTTTCACAAAGAGATAAATCAACTAAACAAAAACCAATAAAGAAATATGAGAGCTGAACCACACCATTGAATATAGGGACTTAATAGATATACACACAGTATTCCACCCCACTACAGCAGAGTATACATTCTTTTCAGCAGCACGTGGTACTTTTTCCAAAATAGGTCACACACTAGTCCACAAAGCCTGCTTAAGTAAATATAAAAGAACTGAAATTACTTCATGCATACTATCAGACCTCTGTGCAATGAAAATAGAAATCAATAATAGAAGAAAATTTGGAAAGGGGAAAAGCTCCTGGAAAGTGAACAACATACTCCTAAACTACTAATGGGTCACAGAAGAAATTTTAAAATTTCTGGAAGTTTATGATAAGGACAGTACAACTTACCAAATCCTCTGGGTTTGGAAGCAGTTATAAGAGGAAAATTCATCACAATCAATGCTCACATTAGAAAAATACAGCAAACTCAAATAGACAATCTTATGAGAAATCTTAAGATAACTGAGAAACAACAGTAAACCAGCCCCAAACTGAAATTAATAAGGGAAATTATAAAGATGAGAATGGAAATAGTGAAATCGGGACTAAATAAAAGTTTAAAAATCAATGAATCAAAGAGCTGATTCTTTGAAAGAATAAATAAAACAGAGAAGTCCCTTGCCAGCCTCACCAAGAGAAAGAGAGAAAAGGTTCACATCAATGCAATTAGAAATGAAAAAGATGAAATCACAACAGGCACTATGAAAATCCAGAAGATAGTAACTACTTGGCAAAATTATATTCCAACAAATTTGCAAATTTTGAAGAAATGGACAGATTCCTAGACACATACAAACTACCAAAAGTAACTCAAGAAGACAACTATGCTTAACAACCCAATAACAAGCAATGAAATTGCACAGTAATAAATAATTTACCAATTAAAAATAAAAGCCCAGGACCTGATGGATACTCTGCTGAATTCTACAAAACATTTAAGGATGTTATATCACTAATACTCCTCAAGCTCATCAAAGAAATTGGAAGGGAGAGAGTGCTCCTAAATTCATTTATGGAAGCCAGTTATTATGGCTTGTGTCTAGATGTCCCCCAAAAGCCTCATGAAGTCATAGGTGGGGCTTTTTAGAGGTGGCTGGATCTAGAGTGTGTGGTGCTGAGATTAAGTGTGTGATGCTGGGATTAACGGTGTGTGGTTACTAAATTGGTCTACTGATTGGTTTGGCATAGTTCGGCATGTGGATAATGGGAATGCACACTCTGGGTATGTGTGGCACCATCCAAATGGCAGGTAGGCTTTGAGGGATAAAAGGGAGAGAAAGGCTGCTCCTGCTGCTGCTTTGCTGCTTTGTTACTTTGCTGCTTGCTACCTCACTGCCCTTTGCCTGCCATGAACTGTTTCTTCTCTGTAATGCCCCTCTGCCATGTCATCCTGCCTTGGAGCCAGCCAACTATGAACTGAAACCTGTACAAACTGAGCTACAATAAACCTTTCCTACTTTAACTTTGGGTGCTGGGTATTTTGTCTCAGCAATGAGAAAAGTAGCTAAGACACCAGCATAACCCTAATTCCAAAACTGGATAATGACCAGCTAAAAGAGAAAATTGTTGGCCAATCTCCTAAATGAACATGGATCCAAAAAATCATCAACAAGATAGTAGCAAATAGAATGCAGCATATTATCAAAAAGATCATACATCATGACCAAGTAGGTTTCATCCCAGCAATGCAAGGATGGTTCAGCATATGTAAGTCAATAAATGTAATGCATCACATAAACAGAAGCAAGGTCAAAAACCATATGATCATATCAATAGATGCAGAAAGGCCTTTAGACAAAATCCAACACCCCTTTGTAATTTAAAAAAACCTGAAAAAAACAGGTATAGAAGGTCCATCCTGAATATGCTAAAATCTATCTATGACATACCAATAGCCAGCATCATGATAAATTGAGAAAAACTAAGAGTTTTCACCTTAAAATCAGGGACAAGACAAGGATGTCCATTATCACCTCTGCTGTTCAACATAGTACTTGAAACATTAGCCAGAGCAATTAGGCAAGAGAAAGAAATAAAAGGGATACATATAGCAAAGGGAGAATTTAAATTATCATTATTTGAAGATGACATGATACTCTACATAGAAGACACCAAAAAACTCTTAGAATTAATAACCAACTTCAGCAATGTAGCAAGATACAAGATCAACACATAAAAATCCATTAGCATTTGTGTACACCAATAATAAAGGGGATGAGAAGGAAATTATGAAACCAATATAATTCACAGTAGCTACAAGAAAAATGAAATACCTAGAAATTAACCTAACCAAGGACATGAATGACTCCTGCAAAGAAAACTATAGTACTCTGGAAAAAAAGAGATTAAAGAGGACATCAGAAAATGGAAAGTTGTCCCCTGCTCCTGGATAGGCAGAACCAATATTGTCAAATGGCCATACTCCCAAAACTGTTATACAGATTCAGTGCAGTCCCAATCAAAATACCAACAGTATACTTTACATATCCAGGAAAAACAATCTTAAAATTCATATGGAGCCACAAGAGACTCAGAACAGCAAAAGCAATTTTGGGAAACAAGAGGAAAGCAGGAGGCAAAGTAATACCTAACTTCAAGCTATACTATAAAGCAATAATGATAAAAAATGGCATGGTACTGGAACGAAAACAGATACATGGATCAGTGGAATAGAATTGAGGATACAGAAACTTCTCCAGACACATTCAGTTATTTGATCCTCAACAAAGGGCCAAAAACATATGTTGGAGGAAAGATACCCTAATTGACAAGTGGTGCTGGGAAAACTGATTATCTCTTTGCAGAAGATTAACACTGGATCCACATCTCTCATCATATACTAATTTAAAATCAAATTGATTCAAAGATCTAAACATGAAAACAGAAAAATTAATATAATGGAAGATAAAATAGGTCAGACATAGGAAGACATGGGTTTGGGAAAGGATTTTCTAAACAGAACCTCAATTGCCCAAGAAATAACACCAAGAATCGACAAATGGGATTATATCAGATTAAAAACTTCTGTACAGCAAACGAATCAACCAGTGGAGTGAAGAGACAACCTACAGAATAGGAAAAATTTTTTATCAGCTACCCCTCAGCAGAGGACTAGAATATACAAAGAACTCAAAAAAGTCAAGTCATCTAAAATTAAAGACCCAGTCGAGAAATGGGCAAGAGAAACAGACACTTCACAGAGGAGGAAATACAAATGGTCAACAAGTATATGAAAAAGTGCTCAACATCTCTGGCCATTAGAGATGCAAATTAATACAACACTAAGATTCCACTGTACTCCAGAAATAATGGCAATCTCTAGGAAATCAAACAATAACAAATGCTGTCGTGGCTGTGGTGAAAGGGACCCCTTCTTCATTGTTAGTGGGAATGTAAACTAGTATAACCATGATGGAAATTTCTCAAAGATCTGAAATTAAAAATTCCATACAGTCTAGCTATCCGCCTGTTAGATATCATCCCCAAAGATCTTACAATATCATACTGCAGAGATACTTGGATACCAATGCTTATACCAGCACAATTCGGAATAGCTAAATCCTGGAAGCAGCCTGTATACCTATCAACAGATGATTGGATAAACCAAATGTGTTATCTACATATAACAGAATGCTACTCTGCTATAAAGAATGCCAAATTTGAGACATTTGTAGGAAAATGGATGCACCTGGATACTATAACGTTGAGTGAAATAAACCAGATACACAGCTTAAATACCATATGACATCTCTCATTTGAGTGAGCCAAAGTGCAAACAAAGAGAATAGTAAAGGATGGATAGAAAGGGACAAGGAGATGGATGTCTTGCAATAGGGAAGTGGTCCAAGGGAACAAGTTCGAGAGTGAGGAGGAGAAGGGGAAACAAGTAGAATAAAGATACGCCATGTACAGGCACCTAATAACCTCAGTTAATGTAAACATCATATGCCATAACATGAGCTAAGATTAACAATGTTAACAAGAATGAAAAATGGGATGAGGGATTGGAGGAGGAGAGAGAGAGGGAGAGAGAAGGGGAAGGGGATTTCTTTTTTAAGAAACAGGCTGTGGTATGTACATGTAAGCACTGCCCAAGAAGATTGTGAACTGCATGAACTACAAACATGTACTAAATAAATAAATAATAGGAGAGCAAAAGAACAAGCAACAAAAAGTGTAATGGTGGTAATGAATTATAGCAAGTTAAATTTTTAAGCTACATTAGTATACAGTGATATTGTGAGAGAGAGAAAATAAAAGAAACAGAACTCTTCACTGATGAATAGCAACTAATAATGCGAAGGAATGATAAAATTAAAAGAATCTCACAAGCCTCAGTGTAATTGATTCAGGAAGTAATCACTGAAGAATGTTAAAATCATTGCACAAAAAGTGATGGGGAACACTCACCTGGTCTCCGTTTTCCCACAAATGACTCAAGCGGAGGGGCTGGGGATGTGGCTCCAGGATAGAGTGCTTGCTAGCATACAGGAGCCCGTGGGTTCAATCCCTAACACTGCGAAACAAACAAACAAAATAAAAGAAGGAAAAAAGTGCTTTTAACCAGAGACTTGGTAATCACCACCTTCATCTAGTCACTAACTGGGGCACAAGGTATGGCTCTCTTACTGTGGTAAAATATGAAATATCAAAAAATGAAATATTGCTGTAAGATATGTTTAACAGAATCAAATCAGTGGAAAATAAACAAATCCAAAAGTGTAGCTACTCTATAATACAACCGGCTTGAATTTCCAAAATGTAGAGTTACCAGATAACATATAGGATGCCCAGTTACATCTGAATTTCAGAAGAACAACAATTCATCTTTTAGTATAATTATAGGGCATATTACAGTAAAAGATGATTCATTGTTTATCTGAAATCCAAATTAACTGAGCATCCAGCATTTTTATTTTCTAAACTGGTCAGCCCCACAAAAAGACCAATTTAATGAGAGAAAAGTGGCAAGGGAGAAGATACAATTTTAGATTCAAAGTTTAAACAGACATAACCAACCAATGAACTTTCATTGCTTCCTAGACTGAAAAAGACACAGTTATAAAAAATATTTAGGGGACAATGTGACAATCTGATTATATACAATGCATTACAGGGTTGTTGTTAATACCTTTCCTTCTTTTTCACTCTTTCCTTTCTTCCTTCTTTTCCTGGACAGGGTCCTAAGAGGTTTGCAGATTCTCTGACTCTGGTTACAGGAAAATAATTTTCAGGACTTATCAGTAAGAGGTGCAAAGGAATTTATTAGGCAAGAATTTACGAGGGTACACTAAAAGAAATAGTGTTTGAAAGAGGTGGGGAGGAGAGAAGAGAGGAGGGGCCTTATGATCTAGAGCTGGTATATTCATGGAGCTTACAGGTGTTTTCAAAGGGCATTATTTAGGATGTGCATTCCTACTGTCAGGTAATATATGTGTTTGAGGTTAAGATATGATCTGTAAGATGAAGTGTAATTTACAGATGGAAAAGGGTGCCTATTTACAGATGAAAGGCTCAATTTGCAGGTGAAAAGGAGTTGCCCAGACTTCTTATGTCTCAGGAAAAAAGAAAATAAAAACTTAAATTGGGCTTGAGTAACTTTTGTGTCCTAACACTGCAGTTTTTCTTTTACAAATTATGATTTTCCTTGTCTCCTTTTTACCTATCTTTATTTTGTCCTTCTTTCCTTCCTTGTGGTACTTGGAATTGAAACCAGGATTTTCATACTAATCTGCATTCCCAGCTCTTTTCCATTTTTTTATTTTGAGAGATGTCTTCACTAAGATACTCAGACTGGGCTCAAACTTTTGATTCCCCTGCTTCAGCTTCCCAAAATACAGTACTGGGATTACAGGCATGCACCACCACACCCAGCTTCTTAATTTTCTTAAATGAAATAATTGCATTGTTCATGAAAGTGAATGTCCTTATTTCTAAGAGAAGTACAATGAAATATTAAGAGACAGAGTTCTATGGCTGCTGTAATTCACTTTCCAGTGATTTATGAAGAAAGTGGTAGGAAGAAGAAATGAGGAGATGCAGGTAGGAGATTACAGAGTATGGCATGTGGGGTGTTATAGGTTGCATCTAAATGTTCCCCAAAGCCTCATAGGGTCATAGGTGGAGCTTTTCAGAGGTGGCTGGATCTAGAGTGTGTGATGCTGGGGTTAAGGACATGATGCTGGGTTTGATTCATGGTGCAATTCTAGAATTACTGCCCTGACTCAGTCGTGAGTGCTACCTTCCCTAAAGGTATCCTGGACAGAATATAAGGGACAGAAAGAGGGTGGCTGTTGTCCCTCCTTGGCACTTGCTGCTGGTGCTGCTGCTTTGCTACATCACTGCTTTGCTGTCTTCTGCCTGCCATGAACTCTTTCTCCTCTGCCTTTCCACCCTGCCTTAGAGCCAGCCAACTATGGACTGAAACTTCTACAAACTGTGAGCAACAATAAACCTTTCATCCTTTAATTAACACCTTTAACACCTTTGAGTGTCAAGTATCTTGTCTCAGCAACAAGAAAAATAACTAAAGTCATGGGAGATAAGCGAGTCTAAAGATCTAATTTATGACATGAGGACTTCCATTCATAAATTGTACTGTATTGGGGATTCCTGCTAAATGAGTAGATTTTGGTTCTTCTTGCCCCAGGAAGGAGAAGTAACAATGTGAGACAATGGGCATGTTAATCTTCTATAAACTACATGTTATATACCTAGTGTGCCCAGTAAAACATTTTTTAAAACCATTGTCAAAAAGAAAGAAAATGAATGTGACAAAATTCCTTTAACTTTTCTCATGGTTTGAAAATGCTTCAAAAACTTTGAGGAGGATGAGAAGGGAAGAGCAGGCAAAATACAATGGACGATGAATAAAATCAGAAATAATGAGTCAGACCAATCCCTCACTGTTTACCCCCAAAATTATGGAAAAAGTATTCATGGCTGTTATCAATTAAAGACAAGGTTTAAGCCACTGTTCCAGCCTCTGGGTTTCCCCACCAACCCTATGAACACTCAATTGGATGAAAGCTTCTTTAGTCTGAGACCTTCCCACCCTCCTTGTGGCAGTGGCAGGGCCTAAGTGAGACTGGTACTCTTTTTTATGGTCCCTAGCACAGCCTGTCCCCTCTGCTGCTCTCAGTATTGTCTGACAGCCCTTGCAGCAGTAGCATCCAAGTTCCCCATGGGATCTGGTTTTGCCTGTGGAGCAGGGCATAGTCAAGAACTGTAAGGAGCAATTCTGATACTGAGCTGTACTGGCCATGTGCAAAGGATTCAAACATTTGGCTGCAGAGATGGAGGAAAAGACTACTTTCTACTCAGTAATTTCAAGAGACAATTTTTTATGTTTCTTCAATTTTGCAAACTCACACTGATGCACAATTATGTTCTCCACTCGAAGCCTCCAGTCCTAAAGCATAAATTCTCAAAAATACTGCAAATTCAACTTCAGGGTTATTTCCATATAGTTGCTTTGACTTACCAATTTTATTCCAAATCCATAGTGGCTTATGTCTGAGTAATCTAACATGGTTATTTTAATAACAAATGTGCATAAAGACATTGTACATTAAGTAAAAATTTCCAATAATGCACCCTCCCAGGACACAAACAAATTAATTTCAGAGGCCATGCAGCTGGACCTACTCATCCAGTCACAGTGAACGAAGGATCAAGCAGCTGCAGAGACAAAACCATCTGTTCCTCTAAGGAGCTCCTGAGAGATGGTAGAGCAGCCCTAAAGGGAAATCTAAAAGTAGGATCCTAAAGGCATTGCATCACCGACATCACTTTTAACATATCAAAGTTATACTTTGGAAGAATTATTTAGAATTATTGAGTAAAAGTCCAAAGTCTTCTATGGAAATGATTCATGTAACTTCTTGACAGTAGGAAGAAAGTGTGTTGAGGTACAGCTCAAACACTTGACACTTGCCATACATCATTTTCTTTGCCCATCCAGATAAAGGCAGTAGAAATCTGGAGAGTAAGTCCTGACACCATGCAGAATACAGAGAGAGCAGACACAGCAGTGCCTCCTGATGGGAAACAATCATCTAAGTTTCCACCCCAAGAACCTAGGAAATGAGCAAAGGAATCCCAATGAAGGCAGAAAGAAAGAAATAGCAAGGGTAAGAGTGGAAATGAACAAAATCAAAAACAGGAAAAGGATGGAAAAATTGAACAAAACGTTAGTTCTCCCTTTTTTGGAGACAAGGTCTCACTGTGTAGCCCAGGCTGGCCTCAAACTTTATAGTGTTCCTCTTGTCTCAACCTCCCAAGTGATTGGCATGAGCAACCATACCCAGCTAAATTAGTTCTTTGAAAAAATAAATAATTGAAAATTCTCTAGCAAAAATGATCCCAATGAAAAGTGAAGAGACACAAAATCTCCATATCAGGAAATAAACATGAGAGATCATGTAGATGCTGCAGCCACTGAAAAGAATAATAAAGGAGTGCTACACTTACCCCTTGAGTGTGTCCCTCTGAAAACATGTTGAGGTCCTAACTCTATACCTGCTCTGAGAGTCTGAGAGCAGGTATAGTCAGTGTAGTTGGAGTAAGGTCACACTAGCACAGAGTGCACTCCTACTGCAGTATGACTGACAGCCTTGAATAAAGGCCCATGTGAGGACAGAGGCCCACGGGGAGAGGTCACGGAGCAGTGCAGGCAGGTTGGAGGTCTGCACCTGTGAGCCCAGGAGCCTCAAAGACTGCTGGGACCACCAGAAGCTAGAGAGAGGTGAGGAAGGGTTTTCTCTGCAGATGCCAGCAGGAGCAGGCACAGCCTGCCATCAAGGTGATTTCAGACTTCCAGCCTCGGGAACCATGAGACAACAACTTTCTGTCATTTCAAACCACACAGTTTGTGGTACTTTCCTAAAGAAGCCATGGAAAAATGAATTTAATTGTGAACAACTTCAAGGTCATAATTTCAATACTTTAGAAGAAATCAACCAACTCCAAAACCATGTACTCTCAAAATTCAGTGAAGATGAAACTGAGTCTGAACAGTCTTGCAACTACCATATTCCTGACTTGTAATTTTTAATTTCCTGAAAAAAAATCCCAGGCCCAGATGATTTCACTGGAAATTTTTATCAATAATTCAAAAAATTAATACTAAAGCAGACATATGGATGGTAAATGGGCACATAAAAGATCTTTAGCATCACTAGCCATTAGAGAAATGCAAATTAAAACTGCAGTGATATATCCAAGACACACCTATCAAATGGCTAAAGTAAAAAAATACATCAAATGTTGGTAAAGATGTAGAGAAATTGATCATTCATATACAACTGATGGGAATGCCATTCTGAAAAATAGTTTGGTTTTTCCTTGTAAATGTAAATGGACTCAATGTATGACCCAGATAGTGAACTCTTGGGTATATATCCTAAAAACATGAAAACTTATTTTTCCGTAGAAATTTGTATAAAATGTTTGAAGCAGCTGTATTTGTAATGCCCATAAACTGGAAACTATGGAAATATCCTTGAATGGGTGCATGCTTGAACAAGCTACAGTACTCCTGTAGTTTGGATCTGAGGTATCCTTTAAAGGCCCAGTCCACAGCCCATGGATGTACCAGGAAGTGGTGGAGGCTTTGAAAGGTAGGGATGAGTAAAAGGAAGTTAGGTCATTGTGAGTATTCCCTGGAAGAGGTTTGTGAGACTCAGGTCTCTTCCCCTTCTATCTCTCTTTGCTTCTCAGCCACTGTGAGGTGCTCCGTGCAAACCCCACCTTGATGTGCTGTCCAAAGCAACAGGTCACCTGACCATGAGCTGGAACCTTCAAAACTGTGAGCCAGAATATCCCTTTACTGTTAAAAGTTGATGATCACAGATATCTGTGACATAAAGGAAAGCTGACCAACACAGACACTGTACCCATACCATGGAGTACTCATCAGCTGCAAAAACAAACTATTAATGCACACAGTCTAGATCGACTTTGAGAAAATCATGCTGAATGGAAGAATTCTCATGCTGGATGATTTTGTTCACTTAACATTTGTGAAATAAATATATAGGTGGAGAACTTCTTAGTGGATGCCAGGGATTAGAGACAGAAGAGAGGAAATGAGTATGGTTATGAACTTATACCACGAGGTAGCTCTTTTGAGTGTCTTGATTGACACCTCAAGCAACATACCTAGAGACACCCTCCACCCACAACATACATGTGCAGTAACTGATGAAATCTGAATCAATTGGATGCATTGCACCAATGCCGATTTTCTGGTCTGAGTGTTATGTTCTGGTTTTAGGTTTGGTGTAGTGAGCATAGGACCTCTGTGTATATTTCAAGATAGATGACCAATCTGTTGTGGTAACTGTCTTTTCTAATTTTCACTGAAACAGAAATAAAGACAAGGAATAAAGATGAAAAATCACACTACTGAATAATCTGAACATAACCCCTCTTAACCATAAGACAGAAAAATGTAAAAAGTTTTTTTTCCTTCCTGACGTCCACAGATTTCAGCTTGGGCAACAGAAATCAAGGAAAGGAGAAGATGAAAGAAAAGGACAAGGACTGGGGATTTAGCTCAGGGGCACCATGCCTGCCTGACAAGTGTAAGGTCCTGAGTTCCATTCTTGGTACCAAAGAAAGAAGAGGACAAATGGAAGGAGGACAAGTGGGAAGAGGAGAAAGGAAAGGGAAAGGATACAAAAGGAGGAGAGGAGAAGAAAAACTGCTTCAATCTGCCCACTGTGTGGTGACCAATTCAGAAGCAAAGAGCTTGTGTCAACAAGAAAGAGGCACAGTAATTCCTTGCACATCTACTGATGTTCAAAAGACAGCAGCCTTCTGTACTGTGTTCCAGATATCTATACATCAAGCAGATGCCAAATCTCAGAAAATAATCATGCAGAAAATAAAGAGGTAGATAAATCTAAGTGGAATTCTGAAGATTATTTTCTTTTCAAGTGAAGCAAAATAGGTAGATCAGAGGTAGAAATAACCCTGATAGTAGTTTGTGTGGGGATTATGCACACTTATCTTATGTTAATGAATCATTTCTTTCCTGGGACATTAGAGAATTATGTACCAAAAAATAGTTGAAGATATCCATCAATAGTTTAACAGAGGCTATTTAGCCTGCCAAAACACTGAAGATAAAATAAAATGGTACATAAAGCAAATAGCAAATCACTGAAATGGAGAAGACCAATTTTTAAGAGAAAACATTGAAATATCAGAAATAAGATGAAAGACCCCAATTATAAAAACAAATGTAAATAGATGAAGCCTCTCCATTCAAGACAAAGATTCACATAATGGAAAATAATAATATTAAGTCCTAACACCATCTTTAATTTCACCTTTTTAAAGAGATTTTTCTTAAAAACAGACTATAACCTTTTTAAAGAGTTGCGATATTACTGGCAAATAACAAATAGCATGAAATGAAACTTTATTCTATATCATTCAAGTTCTAATATATAATTATAATGAGTCACTGTGTCAGATAAAAGGATGATGAAATAGCATAATTATAAAGCAAAAACTATTACAACAGTGAATGACTTGCTATAACTTGAATAACTTGATGAAAACATTAAACTAGTGAAGAATTTTAACTTTTCACTCAGAATCACTTAGATTCATACAGGCAAACTCAAAAAGCTAACCTGCCTAGTAATTCTACAGGACAAGCCAGCCTTTCTTCTAGACTGTTTGGTCCTACTGTAGAGTTATTATGCTTCTGAATATACTACTCATCCCCACCCCCATGGATTACGAGATTTCTCCACTTGAACATGAGGCATTTTGCCATCTACCCCTTTCTGGTTCCTGTCTCCTGACTCTGGGATTCCTCAAAAGCATGCTCTGAAGAGGCAAGGGCAGCTCTGGAGATCCTGGGACTTTTCCTGGGTACAGTTGTCTTCTCTTTTTTGTCCGCCTTGACCTGCCCAAATTCCCGTCTCATGCTATTTTCTCCACGCAAGGAGATTTCATTGCAGCTTGGAATTTCTCTCTAGGGAATTGGTGAGGAAATCCTAGGGCTCTTAACTTTTGTTTACCCTCTTTCTGTGAATACTGTTCTTTAATGGGTGCTGTTACAGTGTTGAAAACTACTTTGTAAACTGGTTTTTTAAAATGAAGACATTAATATAAATTCATTCATCTTGCTCCCTCAGAGCCAGGAACAGAAATCCTTTAAAAATAATTTAACTCTTAAAAAAAGACTGAAAAAGATGAAGTAAAATAAATCTGAGAAATGAAAAATGACCTGGCAGAATTCACAGGTAAAAGTATAGCTTTAAAATAGATAACTAAAGGTGCCAGGGATGTAGCTCAGTGGCACCGTGCCTGCCTGACAAGGGCAAGGTCCTGAGTTCGATCCCTGGTGCAGAAAGGAAGAAAGAATGAAAGAACAAAAAAATGAAAGAATGAACAGAAGGAAGGAAGAAGGCAGCCTTCAAGACCACGAAAACTTGAAATGTGCAATAATATGGAGGACAAGATTTACAAAAATCATATTAAAGACAAAAATAGAAAATGATATAAAAAGAAATCATTAGAAAAAAGATAACAGAAAAATCTGACACAGTGGCTTAGCATATGCATAATTGGAATTCTTGAATTAAGAAAACAAAAGAATGAAGCAAATTATTCAAAATTATAAAAGAAAAAATACTTTGCTATAATAAATGAAAACTTGAATTTGCTGATTAAACCTGTGTAGTATTTTCCAGATAAATTATTATTTAGAATGTTCAACATAAAGACATGTCAAGTAGTATATTTTAAAAAATCACTAAGTAGATAAACTTTGGGCTGAAAAATGAATTAATCTACTAAACTAAAGGATAAAATCACTTTCATCTGCCTTCCTACTTATCCATAACAATATTTAATAACATTGGAAGGTAGAAAAATGTTTTCAGAGTTCTGCAAAGGAGAAAAAAAAAAAAAAAGAATGAGTCAAGAATATTATGTCCAATCTGTTTGTTGGGCAATAAAGTCATGCTTAAGTTTGTACAGAATCTAGAAATAATGGGGAGCTAATGAATCTTTCTTTAACAAAATAAAATTACTTAAATTAATATGCTACTCAAAAAAGACTGAATCAAGAGAACAGACTCAGCCAGCCTGGTGGTGCACACCTACAATGCCATCTGCTCCAGAGGCTGAGGTAGGAAGATTACAAGTTTTAGTCCAACCTGAGAAATGTAGAGAGACCGTGTCTCAAAAAAGTAAAACATGGAAAGGGCTGGGGTTGTAACTCAGTGGTAGAACGGTTGCCTAGCATGTGCATGGCCCTGGGTTAAATCCCCAGTATAAAAGCGGGGAGGGGGGACAGGGGAAGAGGGAGAGGGAGATGTCAAGAAAGAGAAATACACTTAAGGAAAGGAAATACGTGCTTTAAACATACTAGTAGTGAACAATGAGTATATTTATATATAAAGAAAAATGATTTTATTTATTGTTTTATAACAAAATGAAAATTTATAAATTTATACACTTTATCAGTATAAAATTATTTATTTTAAAATGTTTTTATTGGTTGAAAGTATGCATTTTCTGATATCCTAATCTTTAAGAAGAGTCTACTGAAAATAGACATATTAAATGAAATTACTGCATTCAAGCCTCAGATGGGGAAAGAATATTTGCAAAAGGCATATCTGATAGACTATTATCCAAAATATATAGAGAACCCAAAAGTCATCAATAAGAAAAAAACAATTTTAAATAGGCAAAAGACCTGAACAAGCACCTCACCAAAGAAGATATAAACTAAAAAATAAGTGTTTGAAAGACATCATGTGTCATATGCCATTAAGGAATTGCAATTAAAAACCACAATGAGATATTACTACACACCTATTAGAATGGCCAAATTCCAAATACTGACAACACCAAAGCAGGGAAGGATGTGAAACTCTCACTTGTTGTTAAGAATACAAAATAGTACCATCCTTTTAAGACAGTTTGGCAGTTTCTCACAACACTAAACATAGTCTTACCGTTCAATTCAGCATTTGTGTCCCTTTGTATTTACCCAAAGCAACTGAAAACTTAGGTTTACTCAAAAAAAAAAGCTGTACAAAATGTTTATAGCAGCTTCCTTTATTATTGCCAAAACTTAGAAGCAACCAAGTTATCCTTCAGTAGGTGAATGGATAAACTGTGCTGCAGCAAAACAATGGACTGTCTATCACTCAGTGCTTAAAAGTAACGTGCTATCAACTATGAAAAGGTGTGGAGGAAACTTACATGTCACTGTGACAAAATACCTGAGATAATCAACTCACAAGTTGGAAAGGGTCACACTGACTCATGGTTTCAGAAGCTTCAGCCCATGGTCCCTGGGCCCTGTTGCCTTGGATCTATGGTGGCACAGTTCATCACAGCAGAAGCATGTGGTGAGGAAGGCTCTTCACCCCTGGGTGTCCAGGAAGGAAAAAGAGAGAGGAAGGGCCCAGTGTCCTAATATCTCCTTCAAGGGCAAGCTCACCTAATTTCCTTCCACTAGGCCTCACTTCTGAAAGTCCTATCAGCTCTTGATGGCACTCACAGACTGGGAACAAGCTTTCAACATATAGGGCTGTAGGGACACTTCAGATCCATTTACTGAATGAAAGAAGCCAACCTGAAAGGTTAAATATTGTACAATTCCAGCTATCTGACATTCCACAAAAAGCAAACTCGAGAGACAGAAAAAAAATATCAATGGTTGCCAAGAGATGGAAGGAAGGGCCAAAGGAATGGGCAAAGTGCAGATATTTGAGCAGTGATGCTACTCTGCAAAATAATTGTGGACATAAGTCATGATAAATTTGTTCATACCCATAAAATATACAACACCAAGAGTGAATCCTAATGTAAACTCATTATGTTGTGTCAGTGTAAGTTTACCAATTATATAACAAATGTACTATTTTTGGTGAGGCCTGCTCATAGTGGGGAGCTATGTATGTGTGGACACAAAAAGTACACGGGAAATCACTGTATATTCCACTTGATTTTCCTGTGAACCTAAAAATGTTTTTAAAAATAGTCTATTTTTTAAAATTTGCTTCATTTAACCATGCATTTTAAGTGATTTCTAAATAACATTCGGATAGAAACCCAATGTGCCTTATTAATACTCATTAAAAAACTAATGAGCAGTTCTTTATGGTTCAGAATGACTATGGAAATAATTTTTAAACCATTAAAATTTAAAATACTGCATCTTGTGTGGCCAGTAACAGTATGGGAAATGCTACTGTAAACAAGCCAGAAAAGTATTAGTAAAAGATTAAACATAAAAAATGTGTATTATAATGTCCTTGAAGAGCCTGGCCACATTAAACATTAGTTCAATTATGGTATCCTTGTAGTCCTCATACTATGTGTTCTTTATGGTATATGTACTGAGGACTTCATTTTTCCCCTGAATGTCAATATTTTGGCTGCCATGTTGTCTGGATCTACATCCTTATAAATTCAAATCTAGTGGGAAGAAAAGCTCTTCTTTTTCAATGAATGGAAGGTAGTTCTTCCTTGATTTTCACTGAATACAACTGAATACCATAGTCACTGTTAAGTGAAGGGGCCAAGGGGACTCGTGCTCTCACTGGCCATGCGTGAGCTCCACATCACCACTGGGGAGCTAGTGGTGGTGTCAGCCACACCTGAGTTATGCACAGACTCAGGAGAGTGAGGGTTCCAAAGAAAGCTTGGTTCCTATTTTCCCTAGGAGACCTGTTTAGCAGCTGCGCTGCTAAACAATAACTGAGAAGCCAGAGTCCCTGCTCACTGGGAGTTACAGGACACTCAGGAAGACAACTATGAATAGATATTCCTAACACAGGGTGTCGATGTGGAGATGAAGATATACAGGAGCAGTATATTCAGGTTGGAGGTCAGGATTATGACTCAAGAAGATTCCAGGAAGAGGAGATGTCTGAGACTAGAAAGATTCCTAAGTTTTTATGTAGGGTAGAAGAGGGATATGTTAACAGGTAATCTACTTGAAAGATGGAATACAAGATTTGATCCCCTTGAAGTCATGTCTTATCTTTGTCTCCCTAGAATCCAACATGGTGCTTGAAGTCTAGTGGACACTTGATAAATGTTTGATGAATTTAATATTCCTTCATTAGTCTTCAACAAATATTCCTTGGGGGGATTTGAAAAACAAGTATATTTAACCTCAATTTTTTTAGAGATGGAAACAAAGATAGGGAGGTTAGGTCATCAAGATCACAGTGCCAGCCAATCATGATGCCAAGATAATCCCGACAGAGACAAGGACACATAGGCCAATTCAAACCAAAACTCAGACATGAAGAACATTGCAAATCCTAGCCTTGCCTTATTAGGAAGTAAAACGAGAAATAAAGTAAGTTTTACATTGGTTAGCACTTCTTATAAAGCCCCAAATACCAAATTTTCTTCTAATGATTTCAGATGTCAAGTTGTAAAAATTTATTTTACAATGTTCTTGAATAAATAAGGGCTTGGGAAAAAAATGAGAGAGAAACATATTTGTTTGAGTGAATTGCTAAGCAACACCACACATGCCAGAAACTCCTTTTGGATTTCCTCTTGAATGTGGAGACAGTGAGACCAATGGGTATTTCAGCTTGTGTCTGCCTCAACAGTTCTCACTGGAAAATAGAAGCAACCCAGAAAACATATGATTCTAACAATACAGAAGTTAGAGGCATGGGAATTACTAAGTATTAAATTGGACTGCACTGTTCATAATACTGGCTTTTTAAACAGCTGAGTGTTCCCCTTGGCGTGAGGACAAAGTAAGGAGTTCATAGAGTGTGTCCCCAGAAAAATCCTCAATGAGATGAAATCAAAGAGCACTCTGGCTATGTTATCTATCTCACACAGCACCCCACACTCTGCATTATTGAAACTTGTGACATGACATTAGGACTGTGGCAGTCAGAGAAATAAAAGTACAACTTTGTGCATTTCACTTTGTAATAAGGGAACACTTTTTATGAGAAGTGGATTTTTAAGATAACTATTAAAAGAAGGAATTCTATGTATAGGAAGAGAAACTTAAGCCAGCTTGAGCAAAAGTTAGGCATTTTGCAGGGGGGATATAATGTTAAAGTAAAAGCACAAAAGGGAACATTAGGAAACCAGAAGGAATGAATAGATATTTGTGCAGGAAACATATCTGATAACAGGAGTTGAGTTTATAAAGCTTAGATTAAAATTAATAGTGAAACTCTTAGAATGTAAGATTTAAGATACAATGGACTAAATACTACTCATTCTACTACATAAAAATTACCATGAATTTTTTATATTACATTTCTTCTGGTAACTTAAATAAAATTGTGGGTAAGCATACATCTAACACTAAATTTATGTATGTACACATTTTCAATCAATATTTTAAAGGTGAAAGTATAGTCACAGGAAGACTGGTTCAGATTTTGTTTTAAAACAAAAAACTGAGAGCAAACAAGAAATGGAAACATGAAGCAGAATCTGCAATGAAGTAATCTGCCTGAATTGTGAGGAGCTACACCACTGTTGGGGGAAAATATTCCAACATTTAAGATAGCATTTTGACCAGTGATTTAATCATAGGTTCCTGTGGGCGTAACACCTATCCAGAGCTCCTGGGACTCAGAGGAGAAGTGGCAGGCCGTAAACATTTAAGGAGTTGAAGAGTCAGAAGACTCCAGTTTAGGTCAAAGGTCCAGCTCTGTGACTGAAGATGATGGCAGGGACTTAAGAGTCTTCATTAACTTCACAAATCCCTGTGGAAGGTAAGCCTTCCTCCAGGAGGGCCAGGCTTTGCACCTGCTTCACTGCTTTCTCTTACTTGTAGCATTGTGTTTGATACATAGTAGGTACTCACAAAGTACTGTTTACAGAATCTTGTGCTGGGCATGGAGCCCCTGTCCTCAAGAAGCTCATAGTCTAAATGGGATAAAGATATCCAAATGAGCAATTATAATAGATGAAGTACACGAATCAGTAGAGCTCTAATACTGCTACCATTTACCATGTGCCAGGCAGGGTTCTATATGCCTCACTGCTACAATCTGAACGTTGGTGTTTCCCCAAATTGATGCACTAAAACCCTAACTCCTACAGTGAAGATATTAGAAGGTAGAGCTTTCAGGAAGTGATTAAGTTGTAAGGATGAAGCCCTCATGAAAGGAACTAAGGTCTTTATTTTCAAAAGGCCCAAGGAAGCTTGTGTTAGCCAGCTTTCCATTTTGATAACAAAATATCTGAGAAAAATCCAGTTAAAGGGAGGAAAAAGTTATTCAAACTCATGGTTTCAGAGGTTTCAGCCCACATGAGTTGGCTCCATTGCTGCTGAGTTCCTGGTGAGGCAGAGCATCATGGCAGGTGACACGGGTGTTGCAAAGCTGCTCAGCTCATGGTGTCTGGAAAGCAGAAAGAGAAAATGCTGGGGCCCACACATTCCGCTTAGGTGCATGCACTCCTGGGAGCAAACTTTCTTGCACCAGGCCCCACCTCCAAAAAGTTCCACCACTTTGCAATAGCACCGTAGACTAGCGACCAAGATTTCAATGAATGAGCCTTCGTAGGACTTTTACAACCCAAACCATAATGGAACTTTTCAGTCCCTTCCACCATGTGAGGACACAGCTAGCAGGTGCTATCTGTGTCAGAAGGTGGGCTTTCACCAGATACAACATCTGCTAGTATGATGACCTTGGACTACCCAGCTTCCAAAACTACAAGAAAAGAATACTGTTACGATAGTAATCAGTACAGACGGATTAAGGCAATTATATGTATCAAGTCTTCTAATCCTCACAACACCATGAGATAGGCACTATCATTATTTCCATCTTTACAAGCAACAAAAAGAGAAGAAACATGACCAATATCATACAGCAGGAAGTGGAGAACAAGACCTAAAGCCCAGGCCCCCGCCTCCAGGGTCCCTGCAAGAAATGAGCACAGAGCAGGCCCCAGCCAAAGATAGTCTAACTTCACCAAAGTTTCCTTTAGGTCTGGGATTCTAGATGATGGGATCATTGGTGATAGTGAAGCAGGGATTACAGGGGAAATTCATAATACATTGGTGCTTCCCAAATTGAGGGTAGCCCCCAAACTCTGAGAAGATACAGAATTTCAGGTCTAAAGTTCTAGAATTCTTGAACAAATAAGACTAGTGTGTCTTTAGAGTGGATGTATCCTTAACAAGTTTTCCAAGTGATATTGGAGGTCTTTAGGTCATATTTTGAAAACACAGAGCTAGAGAGCTGGGGATTTAGCTCAGGGCCACCTTGCCTGCCTCATAAGCCCAAGGTCCTGAGTTTGATCCTCGGTACTGGAAAAAAACACACAGCTAGAGCTGTTCCCCCGGGGACCCCTTTGGCTCAGATCTGTGCTCTGTCCATGCCCAACTCCCTCTGGGCCCCATGTCTATTCAGAATGCTTTGACAATGCAGTGCAGGAGGTGCTGTTCGCCATCTTTAGCAGTCTCTTGGATGACAGGCATTGGGACCCCTACTCAGGACAGTAATTATCTCTATGTTTTTAATCTTTGTTTGATCTGTCTCCTCTCAAGGCCAAGCCTATATCATACTCTGCTTCACAAGCCTGACTCCTCATTGGGTGCACCGGGAAATGTCTGCAGGACAAGCCAGGCTTGTGCTTAGGACCCACAGCCAGCCCGGCCTTTGAGAAGCTCACAGTTGGGTAAAGGACAGTTACTGGCATAAACTGCAGAATCAAGTGATAGGAGCTACAAATTTGTGAGTATGAGCAGCATATTGTGAGTTCATAGAAACCAGCAGATAATGCCGCATGAGGAGATGGGCAGCATGGGAAATCATGCTAGAAAAGTACCTTAGGAGCTGTCATAACCCATAAGCTGACTTGTGTCCTCCCAAAAATTCAGGTTGAAATCCTAACCCCTACTTCTGTACCTCAGAACAGTACTGAACTTGGACTTGCCTTTTAAAAGGCAATTAAATTAAGTGAGATCCTTAGGATGGTCCGTAATTCGGTCCAACTGGCCTTCCGATAAGAGATTAGAAGACCATGTGAGGAACCGAGAAAAAGCAGGGGACACACATGCCAAGAGGAGAGGCCTCAGAAGAAAACAACATGCTGTGAGATTAATTTCTGTATCGGTCAAGCCCCGTTGCCAGTGGTAGTTTGTTAGGTTCCCAAGGAAGCTAACATACAAGCTGATCACCAAACCTTACTAAACCCAACTACACAGATTAAATGTTACCCTCTGAGCTGCTGGAAACTCATACTCTTGTCTAAGCAGCAATGTGAGGAATGAGCAGCTTTGGTTCCGGAATATAATCCGGAAACAGTGGGGACACATGGAGAATAGAGGTGGAAAGGGACCCTTGGTTCCAATGTGGGATAACACACACAGAGGTAAATACGGCCCGGGAATGAAAAGCTGACAGCCTATCGGGGCAACATCTGTGGGCAAAAGGGAGGAACGAAATCTAGAGAAGAGGTGGAGAGCAGACAAATGGGATCAAGAAGCAGCGCAGGCAGGCCGCCCCCAACCTCAGCAGGGATACAGGAAGTGACAAGGGAGAGGATAAGACATTGAGCTTGGAGTAGGCTGAGTTTGAGACAGCTGCAGAGCTGGATGTGCAGCCAAGGGGAAATAAAGTTCCAGGATCAGGGCCTGATGCACGATCCTGTTCCTCAGAGGCCAGTGCTGGGGAAGGACAGGAGCTCCCGGTGCAAGCTCCAGCCATCTGCTAGTCCTCAGGCCCAATCCTCTGGACGCCCACAGCGTGGACAGCAGGGACATCAAAGCACAGAGGGGTCGGGGAAAGCGGTGCAAGTCAGCTCTGGTTTGTCTGAGATCTCCAAATGTGGGAAAGGCACCTCGGCCCACTCTAGAGATCCTCGCTCAGCCCGATTTCACTATCTCACACCATCCCACGGAAGGGTCTCCATCTTTCTCTCTTCTCACTTCTGTAAATCGAGGCACAAATGACTAAGGGTTAACCCGGACCCAAGCATTATCTCCAGGGCCTGTTTGTCCCCGGGCGCACTCCTCCCGAGCTGTTCAGGATCGGAGAGTGAGTGGCGTGCACAGGGCTCGGGCTCTGCTGGGCGCAGGGAGGACCTACACGGCCGGGGCGGGACCAGGCCTGGGCCCCAGGGACGGGGCGGGGCGGGGCGGGGCGGGGCGGGGCTTAGCGCGGCCCCGGGGCGGTTAAGGAAGCGAGACGGTGGCCTGGGCGGCGCGCGCTCCGAGTGTGGCGCTAAGGCCCGCGCGCCAGGCGCCCGTGACGCGATGGTGAACGCCAGCCGCGTGCAGCCGCAGCCGCCCGGGGCCGCTGAGCCGTCTGCGCCCCGAGCGCCCGGGCCGGGCGGGCGGATGGCGGGGCTGGGCGGCCCAGGCCTGCGAGAGCCGCGAGGCCTGGACATCGAGATGGAGCGCATCCGCCAGGCGGCCGCGCGCGACCCCCCAGCCGGGGCCTCGGCCTCGCCGTCCCCGCCGCCCTCAGCCTGCTCGCGGCAGGCGTGGAGCCGCGACAACCCCGGCTTCGAGGCCGAGGAGGAGGACGATGACGAGGAGGTGGAGGGCGAGGAGGGCGGCATGGTGGTGGAGATGGACGTGGAGTGGCGCCCGGGCAGCCGCAGGGCGGCCGCGTCCTCGGCCGTGGGCTCTGCGGGCGTGCGCGGCCGGGCTCTGGGCGGCTACCACGGCGCGGGACCCCCGGGCGCGCGGCGCCACCGGCGCGAGGACCCTGGCGCTTCGTGCCCCAGCCCAGCCGGCGGCGGGGACGCGCGGCATCGCCACCTGGCCCTGGACGGGCAGCCGCCCCGCGTGGCCTGGGCCGAGCGCCTGGTCCGCGGGCTGCGAGGTAAGCGCGGCCTCGGGTGCCCAGAGCTGGGGTGGAGGCTGTTAGCCTAGCCCGCCCCGCGCCCTTCAGAATCCCCCTGCGCCCGGGTGGGGTGTAGGGTCTGGCGCCTGCCTCTCTTCTGCTGACTTTTGAAAGCACGTGAAAGCCATAGTAGGGGGCCTTGCAGGGGGAGAATGAGTCTTGCTTCTAGTACAACTCATGGTGGTTACAACTAAACTGCATGTTTGCTTATGTCACAAAATCACAAAGAATTTTGTACAATACGAGCACGCATGATGCCCTTCACGCTCCGCTGTTGTCTCACCCTGTTCAAGGAAGAGTAACTATAGCGTTATCTAAATTCGTGGAAGTGCCGTTAGGTTGTCACTGACGATGTTGTTTTGGTGATGTTGCCTATGATTATTTGGTCAAGAAGGAGTTGTTGACCGTATCACGAATGGAATAAAATAATGTTTATAAAAATAAATGTTTAACCATTTTTAGTTCTAGACATTTTTCTGAAACAGTTGCAAAGACAAGGTTACATTGTTTTAAAACCTTGCTAGTATGTTTTTAAAACTTGGATGTTTTTAAATAACAGTGTTGTTTGCGTTGCCAACTAAATAATGAAATCTCCACATACCAGCTGATCAATGTGTGGAGTTCGTTCACCCAGCTCTGCAAAGGGCAAGGGAGAAAATTTCAGATTTGCCAGTGCCTAGTAAGAGGAGGCAGATTTTCCAGTAGCAAATGGGATCCTGCTTTACAAAATTTTGTAAAGTCGTCCTTAGAGTGTTGTATTGAGTCTTACCCACTTTTGTTTGTTGTGTGTGTATGTGTGTGTGTGTGTGTGTGTGTGTGGTGGTGGTGGTGGTGGTGATGGCAGCACCAGGATTGAACCCAGGGTCACTCTACCAGGGGCTGAGCTACACCCAGCCCTTTTTACTTTGAGACAGAGTCTCATCTAAGTTTCCCAGGCTTCCTTCCAACTTGTGAATCTCCTGTTTCGCCACTACAATCTAATGAATCCTCATTTTTTAGTTTTCATTCTCAGTTCTTTTGACATTCTCCCTGTTCTTCCCTGTCAGTTTTGAAAATTGTGCGCACAACCCATAGAGGTGGTGTTGTAGCAGCATAAATAAGACAGCTCTAGTCTACATTTAAATCTCAGTTCTGCTACTCATTGGCTCTAACACCTTGAGCAAGTTATTTAACTTTTCCTCATATGCTTGATCCTTAAATTTTGCATCTATTAAAAAAGAAAAGAGATAATCCTAGTGCGTAGTTCTTGATTTGTGGGAAGAATTTGAATAAGACATCAGAAGTGAAGTAGTGTCTTGGTTATTTTCTGGGTACTGGAACAAAATACTTGATGCCCACAAGTTAAAGGAGGAAAAGTTTACTTTAGCTCACGGTTTGAAGAGGTTTCAGTCCATAGAAGGGTGGCTCCAATGCAGGGTAGCATGGTGAAGGAGAAACAGTCCATGGTATGTTAGGCTGAAAAAGGCAACAAGCAGCTGCCTTCCTTCCCTTTTTATTACATTCAGGCTACAAGTGTGTGCTGCTCACAAGCAGGGTGGATCTTCTGTCGTCAGTAAATCCATTCAGCCACATCCAGAACTATGCTAATCCAATTAGAGCACTGATCCAGTTATCAAACCCTTAACCCAGTATCACACAGCCATGATCCAGCCACTTCCCTAAATCCACACCTCTGAACACATAAGGCTTTGGGGAACATCTAGATATGAGCCATAACAGGTAGTAAGTCTGTGCCATGCTGTGAGTGCTCCATAAGTCTTACAAATCATAAAAGTATATTTGGGCCCTTCTTTTACATGCATGCTTATACTGGTTAATTTGATTCAGAGCATAATGGAAATGAAAGGATCCTTTTGATAACTTAAGTGAATAAAACACTAGTACTTTGTAAGGTTCAAAACTGTATTAAAACAAATTATGTATCATTTTACCCTATGTGAAATGTGCTTTTAAAAAGTGTTCACTGAGATAAGACGGAAGTTTCCCACATTAATAGTGGCCAGTCACAAGATCCTAGTAACTTAGGTTGAGCATTTGACAGCACACATAACCTTTACTAAACTCAATGGAATAAAATATGAAATACATATTTTTATATGAGTTATATACATGTTTATTTCTTTTAAAGTGTTTTTTCAAGAAGCTTATAGTTACTAAGCTCATACTCTTAAAACCTCTTGTCCAGCTGTATCTGTGGGAACTTCCAGATTGCTGAGCACTGAAGGGTCCTGGCAGTGGCACTCCCTGAGAGGCCACGGAAGCCCCAGCTCTTCTCAGACTTGGCCCAGACAGCTCTTCATCTGTTTCCCTGGTGATATCCTGTTTGATAATTGGTAAATGTAAAAAAATAATAGCACATATATCAGTGATCTCATTCTTTCATAGGGGGCCAGACTGAGGAAATTTTTAATTATAGAAAAATGTTAAATCTCATTTTATCAGTTTCTGTAGTGAAGAAATTATAGTTGACATTCTTGTCACCCATTAAATAAGCAACATTTATTAAATACTTAGTACCTATGATGAAGATAACACAATGCTGGCAGCTGCAAAAAGAAATAAACTGGAGTAGTGTATCACCATTTACCTTAGAATCCAGAAATGTAAGATGATTAATGAAGAAGGTGTGATTTTTCACCCCTCTTGGAATAAGTGATGGAAATGTTGGATGCACCACAATACAGGCAGTGCCCTAGGATCACAATAGCCAGCCACTTTTGGAAATTTTAAAGTAGGGGAGATTACTGAAGTTTAGAGTGGTCAGACATTTCCCAGAGATCTTTATACAGTTACTCAGACCTCTGGGGCCTCTGCTACTCAATGATTATAATGAAGGAGTTGCACTGAATCTCCAAGACTGCTTGTAGCTTCAGCATACTCTGGTTGTTGTTTAATAACACCAATTCCAGGTGGACAGCAAATAGTCCTTTCCGTTCATTGGTCAGTACGTTACTCTGCTGCCTTAGCAGAAGTGGTATAGTCAAGAAAGAAAAAATGCCTGAGGCCTGGTAGGAGTGCTTTGTATCTAACCGAGGAACCAAGGCTGCATCCCTGCATATTAAGAAGCAGATGAACATTTCTGAGCAGGAGCAGGGGCAGGGAGTCTTGGTGGGGAATGGAGTCACCATTGCAGTGTCCAAGAGGCCTGCAGAGGAGACACCAAGGCAGGTAGACCAGGTGGCTGGCAGCCAGGGAGGAGATGCTGATGGCGTGGAACAGAGGAAGCAAAGACTAGCTCATGGGTTACAGACAATGCCCCAGACCAGGAGATGTCCGGCAGTAAAATGTAGCAGTCTGTTTATCAAATCGTCTGACTTTCTAAAGTTGAATATTTTGCTATTAGTGAGTCAGCTTGCAAGAGTCAGTTTCTATTTGTTGTTTTAAACATGGATGCTTGGGCTTTTTGTTGCTGTTTTTGTTGCTGTTCCTAGAGAAATCACAAAGAATAGGTTGATTATCCCTTAGCCAAAATGCTTGGGTCCTGAAACATTTTGGAGTCTGTATTTTTTAAAGATTTTTGAATATTTGCAGATACAGTTGAGGATGGGACCCAAGTTTAAACATGAAACTCATTTCTGTTTTACATGCACCTTGTACCCAGAGCCTAAACAGTGATGCTGAACCTTTCAGAGATTGAGTGCCCAAACTGCAACCCTAAACCCACTTATTCATCTCAAAGTGCCAACACTGCAATTAAATACTAAGGTTTTAGTTTAGAAAAAAAAAACTCATACACTTTGCTCCTGTGACAGAGAGGGCTGTATGTGCCATAGGTTCATCACCCCTGGCCTAAAGGTATTTTTATACAATGTTTTGAGTGCACCTGTGTTTTAACTGCAGCCTATCAACATGAGGTCAGGTGTAGAATTTTCTACTTGAGGGGTCATGTTGGTGCTCACACAGTTTCAGACTTCAGAGTATTTTGATTTCAGATGTTTGACTTAGGGATGCTTGACTTGTACTAACTGTGTAGGTAAGGGTGGGCTATGCCACAGAACAAATAAACACCTTCCTCCCATTCAGTGCCCAGAAGAATAAGAGGTTGGTTGCACACTAACACTTAAGGAGGGTATTCCAGGTGAGCAACAGCTCTCCTCTTTGTGCTTATATTTGGGAACATCAGCTCCTTCCCTCATGCACCTTTCCCAGGGCCCTGTCACCATATGCAAGGTCAAAGCTGGACACCCCAGTTCTGATGGGAGGAAGGTGAAAGAAGATTACTGTTGTCTTAAAGTCCCGGTCCTTCAAGCAGCTCCCATCTGTTCCACTCATGATCTGTTGGCCAAGTTCTTATTCGTGTAACCCAGACACCTGCAGGGAAGTCTGTAAAATGCACTGTAGCCTTGCATCCAGACGGGAAGGCATGGATTTGGATGGCCAGCTATCAATTCTGTTACTTTAATGGTGCTCAAGGGAAATAGGAGGCCTATTTTTATTTTTCCTAAAATAATCAGACCTGGACATTGAAATTAGTGTGCTGTTTGTGACCTTCAACACAGACTAATTCACCATTTTAACTTGCCATTCTCTCAACCTGGTTTATTTCACGTGGCATAATGTTTTCAAGGGTCATCTATGTAGTAGCACACCTCATTCCTTTTAATGATGGAATCATTGTACTCTGTATCGCATTTTGTTCATTCATTCCTTAGTTGGTGGACATGGGTGTGTTAGGTTTTTTTACCAGTTTGGTTTTTTTTTTTTTTGACCTTTTGGCTCTAATGATTTTCCTTTTATTTTTATCCAGTCTTCACCCCATCGATTTTTCCTTTTCATTTTTACTTGCAGCATTATTTTGAACAAACAAGATTTTGTATTTAATTACTGCAGGATTCTTTTGAGGGATGGTTGCTACTCTTTGGGTTGTGTCAAGGTTATGCTAGAAAGAGTTCATGCAATAAACAATCCTTTTTATGAGATTCTTCTCTGTGGTGGGTCATAAGGACACAAGACAAATAATAGAAGGCTCCATCTTTCAGGGGTGAGTAATTGCAGTGGTCGGTCCTAGGTATGAGAGGAACCCAAGGAAGAGAGGAGCAGCTCTTCCTGAGGAGGTCAGAAGAGCCTTCAAGAGAGAGTCAAATGTGAGCTACATTTTGAAGAATGAGGAGGAAATTCTGGGAGAGAACAATAGCAGGAGCAAGACCAAGCAAACCTACAGCATGAGTTATGGAACTGGACTTTTTCCTGTTGGCAGTTGGAGTCGGGAGCTTCAGACTGGAGGCTGGTTGATCCCATGGCAGTCTGAAGGACTCAGAGGGTGGAGTGAGGTGAGCTGGTGGCTGGGAGACTTGGTCAGGAGAGGGCTGGCCAGGATGGAGAGCGATGCCCAGGGCTGGAACCAGGCAGGTGAGCAGGGATGGAGGGAGATTCAAGACAGCCTGAAACTCAGAATTGCCAAACCAGCTCCCTGGAGGGATAAGAGAGGGCCTGTTCTTGGGCAAACCCAAATAGGAAGAGCAGGTTTCTAGAAGAAGGAAGAGCTTCATTTTGGGCCTGTGAGTGTGAGCCATGTGCAGAGGGAACTATTAACAGGGGTCAATACCTGTCCACACCTCAGGGAATGCTGGCTGAGATTACAGGATTCAGGAGTCACTGAATATTCTAGTCAGGTAGCCACTGACTATTTTAGTGAAAATGAAGCAATAATAGTGAAAAGTCATGTCCCCTTTCTCTCTTTTATTTTTGTTTTCTTTTTGTGGTACTGGGGATTGAGCCCAAGGCCTTCACACTGAGCTGTATCACCAGCCCTTTTAAAGTTTTGTTTGTTTGCTTTTTTAGTGATACAGAGTCTTGCTAAGTCTCTGAGTTGCCCCGTGGGCTGGGCTCAAACATGTAATAGTCTTGCCTCAGCCTCCCAGGGAGCTGAGATGACAGGCATGTGCCACCACACCTGGCTAACCAGCTTCACTTTCTAGAAGTCTTCCTATAATTCACATGCTCTTCATGTAATATTTCTAATTCCCAGGAGAGCCCCATGAGGAAGAATTCCTGCTCGATTTTAGAGGGAGTGGAGAATATTAACATTAGGTAAGGTCTCACGGCTCATGGCTCACAAGTGGCTGAGCCCCCAGGGACAGTAGATGACTCCAGAGTCCTACATTGCACCATGTCATGTCAGTAAGTCAGAGAGAGTTCATGTATTTCAGGTGGGAAAATATGAACTTGAGGCAAAAAAAACCCCACTGAACCTTGGGTTAGTTGCAAAGTAATTGGGGAGAATGGGTAGGGTTTAGATGAATCAGAGTTGGCTTTGAGTTGATAATTGCTGGAGATGGGTGATGGATACAGAAGAGCATTATGTCATTCTCTCTTTGTGGTATTTTCAAATATTTTCCAAGATGGTAAGTTTTTGAAAACATTTGTATAAAGCTGTTGGGGAAAGAGCATTTGTTTACAAAACCAGCTATTTATCTTCAAAACATCTTGCATTTGGGGTTACCCATTCCAAAGACCCTGATGTTCATATTTAAGAAGTAGCATTGTGCAGAGGCATACACTGTTTAGACAATGTACTTTGACTTGGCCTCTGGCATAAGCTAAACACCCTTTTAAACATAAAGGAAGTTGGAGAGTTATGCAGTGTGCCCCTCATTTCATGTTTTCCTAAATGGCTAGAAGCACCATATGTGCTGAACATGGGTATCTGGAAAATACTCCCATCATGCTGGGACAGTCATGAGAAAAGGCAGCAGCAGATTTTGAAGAATGCCGCTATTTTGCATCTGAGCTCCATCCTTATCCTGTCAGCTGTGTTAAATATGGGAACTAGTTAGGTAGTTAATAACAGGGAAATTATTTTTTCTGTTTGTGAAGAAGCCATCTCTCACCTATCTGAATGTAAAGAAGTCCCTGTCTTTTAAGATAACCCCTACATATACACTCAATGAGAAAATGGCATGAAAACTGTAAAGGCCATAAATACATAAGGAGGTAGATTGAATAATTTAGAAAAATAAAAGTCACAATAATATATAAAATTATAAATAAGGTGACTTGTTTCTTTTTATTTGAAATGTCTCATTCAAGGGCAAGAATTAAGTTATCATGGGCCATTGTAAGTTTAGCTTGATAGAAGTTTGTTTTTCTATTTAAAGGCCAAGCAGTATCATTTGTGAAAGTTAAAGTTTTGCCTTTTCCTTAGTGCCTGGTTGTCCATAACCCATGGAAAAGAATGAAACCTCTAAACAAGAAAGGCAGGGAAACAGTGTTTCCTGATGGTACAGACCAGCCATCTTTGCTTCCATGTCTATGTTAGGCCTGGTCTCCAAAAGAAGTCCACCCAAAGAGATGATGTGGTTGTATCCAGGGCTACTGAGCCTAATTCTTGGCTGCCTCTGGGCTATTCGGAGTTGTAATTTTCCATGTCATCTACATTTGTAATAATTCTTCAGTATGATAGAGTTTCAAGGAACAAACATTCTGCTCACTGCATTTCTTCTGTATGAGTCATTCCCCGACAGCTTCCAGGTCTTGGCAGCAGCACCTCCATCATAAGTTATGCTTACTTCCAGCATGGTGAAAACCTATGATGTGTAACACAGTGTCTTTGAATTCAGATGGTGATTTTCCTAAAGGAAATTTGGGAGAAAGAAGGAAATGAAATACTCAAATTTAGGAGTAGAACTGATGCATTATTGTAAGATCTAAAACATGCATGAACACAGATGATGAAATCACTTATTCTGAATGAAAGACACTTTCCCTTTTCTCTCTTTGGCATGATTGCAGTGTGAGCTTCAGTTATTGAAGGGCTGAGGTCTGTAGAATAAAAGCATTGCAGGCCCAGGATGGTTTCCATCAGCAGCCATGCTAATCTAACTGAAAGAATGGAGAAGCTTGTCTTTTCTGGAAACATTAAGATTCTTCTAAAGAAACAGTAATGTGACTTGACCGCACTGTTTATTAAAAGGGGGTTGGATGGCCACCATGTCTGCCTGCTGGCTGAATCCAAAACTGTAACTTTCTGCAGCAGGCTCACGCAGGGTTATGTCATCTTCACTCAGCCAGCCCAACATTTTTCCATCCGCTAAAACATAGAGCATGGCTGCTGATCTTATTCTTTCCCCTTAGAAAGAGAGAAGCTGCTTTTAATTTTAAAAGTACATGTTAATTGAAATTTTATAAATCAGTTAAGCAAAACAGACTTAGTATGGGCAATCCCTATCGAGTTCCTGATAGGACAAAGATGAGCACAGAGCAGCTCCTCTGCCTGTGTGATAGGCACTTGATGGATGTTTGGAAGTTGCCATGTCGCACCAACCAGAACTTTTTCATGAGGTGGCTTCTAAGGCCATCTGCAATGTAGTCACATCACCTCCTTAACTGGGTTTGATAGTAGCACGACAGGTCATGTCCTTGCTCACATATGAAGAGCTGTGTGTTGCACATGGTGGCTAACTCTCCTCTTTTAAACTGTCCTCATTTCCTGCCCTCCTGCATTTTTACTAAGACATTTACTAGTGGTCTTGGGAGTTGAGAAAATGACTGGATCTTTGCCTTGTATTTTGCTTGGTGCATTGTGAATTATAAAGTACTCCTGCTATGCCAGTTTCACAGTTGCATTTAGAGTTTGTTAAAATATATATCTTCATATATATTTATGTTTCTGAATGAGAACCTCCCTTATGCCTTACACTGTTTACTTCATGTTTTCTTCTCTTTTGCTATTCATGAGCATTCTTAAATAACATCTTTTTTCCCCATTATATTTTAAAGGTCTCTGGGGAACAAGACTCATGGAGGAAAGCAGCACTAATCGAGAGAAATACCTTAAGAGTGTTTTGCGGGAACTGGTCACATACCTCCTTTTCCTCATAGTCTTGTGCATCTGTAAGTAGATAGTTTCCTTCCACTCATGGAGAAGTTTTGAAAACATTTGCCCTGTCAAAATCGTAATTAAAAGGAAGTATATCAGTACCTAAAGGGTCAAGTCAACAGTTGTCTTCTTGGTTTTGTTTTCAATTCCAATTTAAACTTTGGTAAAGATCCTCTCATCACCACCTTAGCAGATGTTAATGAAAAAATCAGTTATCTGACTAGCTAGTTCGATGTGAGTTGTGACCATTTTCACTATGAGAAGCATGTGGCAACCTGTCAGACATGAAGAACTCAATTAAAAGGATTTTAGCATTTCAAAACAATAAATAACCAGACCAGTGAATGTAAAAAGTCAGTGTAAGAACTGTTTTCAGCAGATTGACTTTCTAAGTTTAACTTTCAGGAAACACAAACAACCCACCAATATTACTATTATTTGCATGTTTAAAAGTCTCCTTTTGGATTTGGATATGGTGTGTCAGTGCCTTTATTCTAATTCCTTATTTCTTCCAAATTTTCAGTAGTTGCGGGGCTTTTCCTCTACAGGAAACCCATGCAGACCCAGACGGACCGATGTCTTTGCTCTGTGATCTACTCTTCCTTCAGTGTGTCTGTCTGCACACCCTTGGTGGGTAGGCAGGTGGATGTAGCCAGAAAACAGTCTCAGAGACGATTTGCCTCCAAGTCCAGGAAGTCGCAGGTGAAGGACTTGGCCCCAGATTCAGAGCAGGTTGGAGGATGGGTTTCCATCCCACCCCTAGTTTCACCAAACTCCTCTGTGATATATGGAGAGAACCAGAATTTAATCAACACTTTGGTAATACCATTCCTCATATATTACAACTGATCACCTTGAATTTAAGTGCTGAAGGAAGCTTCCTTGAGATACAGGAAAAACAATGATAAGTTGAACAAACATACAATATCAAGGAAACATTTGGACTTCTGTATTTGTAATTGCAATTGATTGAACGTGGAAAATCCCACACTGATTTTCACTGCATTAGTGAGCTCCTAATACGCCTTATAAACATGTCTTCTTTTCACATTTTCTGAAATTTTGCCTACCCACGTGGAAACTTAAGGAAAACATGTTATTTAAACTAAAATGATATGTGTATGAAAAATATCACCTTATTTTTTTTCTACTAACCTTGACATTTTCTTCTACTTGTTTAGGAAGAAATGTCTCATACTTCAAAAAATAACATTACTTTTTTTTAAAAGAAAATTTATGTGGTTTTTTGTCTATTTTTTAAAATAGCTTTATGGAAATATAATTTAACCACCCTAAAATTAATTATTTAAATACCCAATTCATTTATTTCATTTTATAAATCTATAGAGTTGTGCAGTCCCCACAATTTGATTTTATAATGTTTCCATCACTTTAAAAAATACCTCCTAAACTGTCCTCTGTCATCTGCATTTAATAGTCAGCCCCTTTCTCCTTCCAGTGCTGCCATCATCCATGCTTCTCTTAACTTTCAGTTCACTAGAGTCTGCTGGCTTTTTGGTTTGCTTGGCGGGGAGGTGAAATGGGGAGTTTGGTTTTTATGTCTTTTGACTAATACCTCCTCCCTGCATTCCTAGCTACTGTTCTACTATCTGCTTCTATGAGTTCATCTATGTTAGATTTCTCCTAAAAGTGATACAACACATTTTAAAGCATGTTACATAAGACAAATGCTAACAAGCTAGACGTGATCTACATATTACATTAAAAATTGCTAAGCATGTGATGTGATATTTTCAACTTTTATGCTCTAAACTCTTAGAATACTGAGGTTGCATTTGTTTCCTGCATAGAAATGATAGTTACTAAATATGATACTGGAGGGTCTGAAATATTAACAGGCTGATTAGGATTACTAAGCTTTTTAAAGCATTACATATACATATATTTCATAGGCCAAATAAGTTAACCCTGTAAGTCTAGAGTTTCAGTGGTTCCTCAGATTGCCTGAGCATCAGAATTACCAAGAAAATTTTGAAAAATTATAATAATTATAAATTATAGAGTCTCCCAGATGTGGCCAAGAGACCTGAGTTTTCAGATATACTGGTAAGATCAGATACTATGCCAGAGAGGTAAAATGAAGACCTAGGGTGTATATAGGAAACCTGCCTAAAATCCTATCCTGCTTAAAGTTACAGTGTTTTCTTATTTTAGAATGTTTACACGTAGGGTTTTTTTTTTTTTTGGCAGTAATCACATTTTTTTCTTATATCAATAGATATATTTTACGTAAGTAACTTTTATTTTTAGGATATTGTAGCATCTGTGGTTAAGAAGGGATCTTAGCAATCATGTGGGCAAACCTCAGTTGAATACTATAATCTCCCCCACACATCCTTCCAGATGATCAGTCATCTTGCCTCTGACTGAGCAAGAATTCTAGTTTTAAAATCTAACTTCATTTCATTTTGCTGTGGCTAAATTAGAACTTATGAAAACAAAGACTACTCCTGTTAGCTTCCCTCCCTCCACCCTCCAAGCCTCCTTACACCAAGTACTTTTCCCATGCCTTTTCCAAGTCAGCCCATTGGAAATTTGCAGACAGACTTCCAACTCCCTGTCTTCTCCAGGACAGACCTGTCCAGTTCCTTCAGCTGTTGATGCCGTGTTGGATACCTGTCTCCTAGGTGGAACTTGCCCAGCATGTGTTCCACTCATCAGAGTTCCCATTGGGGCCTCACAATGGGGCCATGAGCTTCATCCAGATGGTGCACTGCCTCTCACTTCCTACCACGACTGGTCGAGATGGCTGCTCATCATAGTGACTCTGTGGCGTCTTCACCACAGCCATAACGCTCTGTGTCCCTAACTGTTATTGGAGCACTTTTCCCTGGATCATTTGCAAGACTTCCCTTTCTGTTGTTACATTTCATTTCATTAGGGCCTGCTCATCATTCCACTCTGTTGAAGTGATCCTGAACCTAGATCTCACATATCAGCTCTTCCTCCTGGCTTCATGGTATCACTGCACTCATCATCCATGTCCTTAGTCTTGTAAATTAATAAATAAATTTTAAAATACTGGCCTAAGAACATCAACCCATTAAAGCCCTTTGGTTGGATCTTTTTGCTTCACTGTATTATTATCCAGCTCAGTGTTCAAGAAACAGGGTAATGGGAAGGGTTTTTCAAATGCCTGTGTGAATAGCTGCACCATTCTTGTGCTACCAGCTGCTGACTAAATTAAATAGTAAGTAAGATAACCAGGCATGATTCACTTCTGATGGAGCCGTACTGGCTCCTAGTGTTGAGTTCTTTCACTAGTGCTCAAAAACCATCTTTTTAATTACTAGTTCTAAAATCTTTTGGCAAAAGAACCATCAAATGACCAGGTATATCTATTGCCAATGAAATCACATGCTTAACCCTGTGCATCTTTACATGTTGGAAGCTCTTGATATCAAGTATTTAAGAGTTGTAGAAGGCAGGTGCATGCCCTACAGAGGTCCTGAGTTGTGAGGAAGACACCGAATCACCCGGCTGCAGAGAGGCAGGTCTGCGCACGCCCTACCGAGCTCCCGAGTCACGCAGAAGATGGCGAATCAGCCTGCTGCAGACAGGCGGCCACCTGGTTCCACACTACAAAGACGCAGAGGACAGCAGACCACCAGACCACGGTACTGAGTCCCACTGTTCCCAGCCCAGAGGTAGGGGCTTCTGACCTGTCGTCCTACTGCTCCTGGTCCAGAGGAAGGGGCTTCCCAGTCACCATCCCTCCCGCTGCTCCCAGCCCAGAGGAAAGGGCTTTTGGGCCATCTTCTGTCTTGCTGCTCCTGGGCCAGAGGAAGGGGCTTCCGGGCCACCATCCCTCCCACCGCTCCCAGCCCAGGGGTAGGGGCTTCTGAGCCACCATCCCACTGCTCCTGGTCCAGAGGAAGGGGCTTCCCGGCCACCATCCCTCCCGCTGCTCCCAGCCCACAGGAAAGGGCTTTTGGGCCATCATCCCTACCGCTGCTCCCCGCCCCAGTCGAAATGAGGAAACACATAAATAAGTCTCAAAACCAGACTTCCAGATCACCTACAGCAACCCCAAAGGGAAATGAGATGGAACACTCTGATACTCAACCACCTGGACACACTGAACTGGCAACAAAAGGGGATCTGGAAAAAATGAAATCAGAAATAATTTCTCAGATAACAGGAGAAATTGTGCCCCTAGTGCAAGACATGATTAATAAATCTAGAGAGGAGCTCAGGAACATGATGGAATCCCAACATAGGAAACAAATGGAATCCATAAAACAGATGCAAATAGATTTCCAGGACATGAAAAACTCCATTAAAAGTCTACACAGCAGAATGAGCCAATGTGAGGACAGAATTTCAGATATAGAAGATAAGATTGCAATCAGTGACCAGGAAAAGAAAAATTGCTTCAAAATGAGAAGGGAAAATGAGAAATCAATCCAGCAGCTGCTAGATGATACAAAGAAGAATAACATAAGACTGATTGGGCTCAATGAAGAAACAGGAGAGAGTGTAGATGACATAAAAAATCTCTTCACAGAAAAAATGGCAGAAAACTTCCCAAGCAGGGGAAAAGAGCTTGACATACAGATAAGTGAGGCATATAGGACTCCAAATAGCCTTGATCAAAAAAAATCTACACATAGGCATATAATTGTTAAGATTCCAGAAACACAACAGAAGAACAAAGTTCTCCAAGCAGAGAAAAGAAACAAACCACATACAAAGGAAAGCCCATCAGAATCACAGCAGACTTCTCAACACAAACCATCAAGGCAAGAAGAGCTTGGAGTGACATATTCCAAGCCCTAAAAGAAAACAGCCTCCAACCCAGATTGATGTACCTTGCAAAACTATCTTTCAAAATTGATGGTGAAATAAGATATTTTAAGACAAAGAGCACCTTAGGAACTTCGTGAATACCAACCCAACACACCAAGGAATTTTACACAATATCCTAGGAACAGACATTGAGGATCACAACCCCAGGAAGCAAAGCAGAATGAACCCACCTGGCATGACAAGAAATTAAATGTAAAGGGGAAGAACCCAACAAAAAGAAAAAGTCATGGCAATGACAAGTCAATATGTTTCAGTTATAACTATCAATATTAATGGTCCCAATTAACCAATCAAAAGAAATAGACTGGCAGAATGGGTCAAGAAGCAAAATCCAACAATATGCTGCTTACAAGAAACACACTTAATTCAAAAGGAAACACAGACTGAAAGTTAAAGGGTGGAAAACAATACTCCATGTGACGAGAATGCGAAAAAAAGCAGGAGTAGCTATCCTCTTGGCAGATGAAGTAGATTTCAAACCAACACTGATGAAGAGAGACAAAGAAGGACAATACATCCTTGTAAAGGGAAGAATCCAACAGGAAGAGATGATGATCATAAATATCTATGCACCAAACACTAGTGCACCCAACTATATAAAACAAATACTAACAGACATGAAGAGTCATATATGCACTAATACAATTGTAGTGGGGGACCTCAACACCCCACGATCACAAATAGATAGATCAACTAGACTAAAAATAAGTAATGAAATACTAGAACTCAATCGAACTCTTGAACAAATGAACTTAACAGATGTTTACACAGTCTTCCACCCCACAAAATCAGAATACACATTCTTCTCAGCTGCACATGGATCATTCTCCAAAATAAACCACATACTCACACATAGAACATGTTTAAGTAAGTGCAAAGGAATTGAAGTTACCCCCTGTATATTATCAGACCATAGTGCGATGAAATTGGAGATCCATAGCAAAAGAAACTCAAAAAATTTCATAAACAGGTGGAAATTGAACAACACACTTCTGAATAACCAATGGGTCACAGAGGAAATTAAAGAAGAAATCAGACAGTTCCTTCAATTAAATGACAATGACAGTACAACATATCAGAATCTATGGGACACAATGAAAGTCTTAAGAGGGAAATTCATACCAGTTGAATATACATATTAGGAAAACAGAATGAGCCCAATTAAACAACCTGATGCTGAACCTCAAGCTTCTAGAAAAAGAAGAGCAGGACAACCCCACAGCTCATACAAGGGAGGAAATTATAAAGATCAGAGGAGAAATCAATGCAATGGAGACTAAGAGAACAATACAAAAAAATCAATGAAGCCAAGAGTTGGTTGTTCGAAAGAATCAACAAAATTGACAAACCCTTAGCCAACCTTATCAGAAAAAGGAAAGAAAAGACCCAAATCCATGCAATTAGGAATGAAAAGGGTGAAATTACAACAGACCCAGCAGAAATCCAGAGGATCATCAATACCTACTTCCAGAACCTATATGCCAATAAGATGGAAAACACAGAAGAAATGGACAGATTCCTAGATACATATGAATTACCAAAGTTGAACAAAGAAGACCTAAAAATTCTGAACAACTCAATATCAACCAGTGAAAATGAAAATGTAATTAAAAACTTATCAACTAAGAAAAGCCCTGGCCCTGATGGCTTCACTGCTGAATTCTACAAGACATTTAAAGAGGGACTGCTGCCACTACTGTTTAAACTCTTCAGTGAAATTGAAAGGGAAGCAATACTCCCAAATTCATTCCTGGAAGCAAGCATCACCTTGATCCCCAAAGCAGAGAAAGATCCAACCGAAAAAGAGAAGTATAGGCCAATCTCACTAATGAACATAGATGCAAAAATCCTTAGTAAGATAATGGCAAACAGAATGCAGAAGATCAAGAAGATCATACACCCTGATCAAGTGGGATTCATCCCAGGGATGCAGGGATGGTTCAATATATGCAAATCAATCAATGTAATACACTATATCAATACAGCCAAGGACGAAAACCATATGATTATCTCCCTAGATGCAGAAAAAGCATTTGACAAAATCCAACATGCATTTATGATAAAAACCCTACAAAAAATTGGAATAGATGGTCTCTACCTCAATCTGATAAAAGCCATCTATGAAAAACCAACAACCAATGTCATACTAAATGGTCAAAAACTGAAATCCTTTACACTAAAATCAGGAACAAGACAAGGATGTCCACTATCACCATTCTTGTTCAATATAGTTCTGGAAACATTAGCCACAGCAATTAGACAAGAGAAAGAAATAAAAGGAATAAATATAGGTAATGAAGAAGTCAAATTGTCATTATTTGCAGATGACATGATACTCTATATAGAAGACCCCAAGAACTCCACCAAAAGTCTTCTAGACTTAATCACCAAATTCAGTCAAGGAGCTGGTTACAAGGTCAACACACAAAAATCAATAGCTTTCCTCTACACCAATGACAGACTCACTGAGAGAGAAATAGGGCAAAGAATTCCTTTCACAATAGCATCCAAAAAACGGAAATACCTAGGAAGCATCCTAATGAAACAAATCAAAGGCCTCTTCTCTGAAAACTATGGCACTCTGAAAAGAGAGATTGAAGATGATATCAGAAAATGGACAGACATCCCCTGCTCCTGGGTAGGAAGGATTAATAGAGTGAAAATGGCCATACTTCCAAAACTGCTATATAGATTTAATGCAATTCCAATTGAGAACCCAGCAGCATACTTCATAGACCTCAAGAAAACAATCCAAAAATTCATTTGGAACAAGAAGAGACCCAGAATAGCAAAAGCAATTCTAGGTAACAGAGACATGGCAGGGAGTATCACAATCCCCAACCTGCAACTATACTACAAAGCTACTGTGATAAAAACAGCAAGGTACTGGCAAAGAAACAGACTTGAGGACCAGTGGAACAGATTACAAGATGCAGAAACAACGCGAGACACACTCAGCCATCTCATCTTAGACAAAGGAGCCAAACACCCTCACTGGAGGAAAGATAGCCTCTTTAATAAATGGTGCTGGAAAAATTGGGCTTCAACTTGACAAAGATTAAAACTAGACCTATATCTCTTACCATGCACTAAACTAAAATCAAAATGGATTAAAGATCTAAATATTAATATTGAAACTCTGAACCAGTTGGAACAGAGGTTAGGTAGAACCCTTGAAGACATCGGTGTAGGAAAAGATTTTATGAACAAAACCTCAGTTGCCCGTGAACTAGCACAAACAATCAAGAAGTGGGATCTCTTCTTATTAAAAGGCTTCTGCACAGCAAGAGAAACCACCAGCAATGTGAAGAGACAACCCACAATGTGGGAAAAAATCTTCGCCTGCTCTTCCTCAGACAAAGGTCTACTATCTTGAATCTATAAAGAACTTCAAAAGATCAGACCTCCCAAATTTAAAGACCCAATCGAAAAATGGGCATCTGAAATGAACAGACATTTCTCAGACAAAGAAGTAGAAATAACAGTTGAATACATGAAAAAATGTTCAACGTCACTGGTCATTCGAGAGATGCAAATGAAAACAATGGTGAGAATTCCACTTCACTCCAGAAAGAATGGCTGCTATCATGAAATCAACCAATAACAAATGCTGGTGGGGCTGTGGGGAAAGAGGAACCCTGCTCCACTGCTGGTGGGAGTATAGACTGGTGCAAGCACTGTGGAAATCAGTATGGAGATACCTCAAAGAACTAGGACTGGAAGTCCCATTTGACCCCGCTGTTCCACTGCTGGGGATCTTCCCCAAAGAATTAAAAGAATCATACCACAGTGATATATGTGCGCCCATGTTCATAGCAGCGCAGTTTGTAATAGCTAAAACTTGGAAACAGCCCAAATGCCCATCAACTGGAGACTGGATCAAGAAAATGTGGTTTTTTTATAAAACGGAGTACTACTCAGCCATAAAAAATGAGAAATTAGAGACATTTATAGCTAAGTGGATGCACATTGAGGTGATACTCTTACGTGAAATAAATAGGACACACATGAATAAATTCTGAATAGTTTCTCTGGTGTGAGAAACTGAAAGTGTAAATAAGGACTAAATGTATAATAGGTAATGTAAAATAGGAAGAAAAGGGGCAAAGGGAAAGGAGGTGGGAGGGCTAGGGGAAAGGATAGAAGGGAATGGGATTAATATGAGAAAATGGAAAACTAGGAACAAAATCTTTGTAAATAGGGAGGACTGGAGGGGTTGAAGGGAGGGCTGGGCAAGGGTGAAAAATAAGAACCAAGAGAGATTATGTAAAGGTGCAAATTTCCAATGATGCATGTCATTATATTGTATACCTAAAATGTACTAATGATTAGAATAAATAATCAATAATATAAAATAGGAAGAAAAGGTCCAAAGGAGTAGGGGTAGTGGGGGGGCAGGGGAAAGAAAAGAAGGGAAAGGAAAAACGCTGAGAAATGGAAAAAATGGAAATAAAGTCTTTGTAAATAGGGAAGGGTGGAGGGCATGAAGGGAGGGCTAGGAATGGGGAAAAAATAACCAAGATGCATTATGTAAAGGTACAATTCCCAATGAGAAATGTAATTGTGTTGTATACCTACAATGTACCAATAAAAGAATTTAGTAAAAAAAATAGCTAAAAAGAGTTGTTAAAGGCAGGTTGATACACTAGGAAAGGGTAGATTTTTGATTGAGTTTTTTTGCATACAGTAGATCTGAGTTCAAGTCCCAGGTCTACTGATGCTGACATACTGGGTAATTGTGGGCAAGTTATGTAATCTTTCTAAGTGTTTTTGCATCTGTAAAATATTTTTTGAAAGATTGATATGAAGGTCAGAAATAATACATAAGATGCTGTCTGTCATACGGTGGTACCAAGAAGTAAATCTTCCCCCAAACTGATGAGAGGCTGATGTGTCTTCAGTGGGCCAGGTACTAGGAACTCGCTGTAATTGTGTCTCGACTAATACCTTTGGAGTAGCTTAGCACCCATTAATAGTATATTTTTAATTTTATCAATGTTAGTTATGTCCCCTCTGTTTTAAAACAAATCAGTCCACTATACCAAGAGGCTAGAAATAACATTTGAATTAAGTAATCCCACTTTCTCTCTGAAATTTCAGATTTATTATTACTTGAAACCTGAGGTTTTAATGAATTCACCATCAAAGTGCTTGTTGATATATGTGGATTACTGTTATAAATAGCAGTGTATTTCTGTTGTGTGAGTTAGATGCTAAAGTTAAAGAGAGTGTTTTAGAAGATCTTTATAAAAAACATAAGATGGTGTGTGGTATTCTCTTGATTAAAAACAATGTGCCCTTTGCCTTTTCTGTGCTCTCTATTTTGTAGTTATTCAGACCTCTTAAGTATAAACACAGTAATAGAAATCAGAAAAGTTAGTTGAATCAGCATCATGGGAATGTAGTATTTCTATAGAAATTTCTATAGAATAGTATTTCAAAGAAATAGGCAAAATTTAAATGCAAAAAATCTTGTAAAAAACCTGTATAAGAAATACAACAAAAGATTAATATTTTAACACATTTTAAAGAAAAACCACTGGGAAAAACAATTCTATAATTATTTTACAGAATAAAAAATGTAATTTATTACACAGTAAAAAATATGATACATTGTGTAGGAAAGTCTTTAAACTTTCTGGTATGCAAAGAAGTAATAAAAATGAAAAAATAAAAAAATAAAAATACAGTAGGATATGTTCTAGGGCAAAGGCACCCTTGTTAGAAGAAATGTATGTGTCTCCATTTCTGTATCCCTGCTGAGACTTTGCCTTGCATTCCTGAAGAAGAATATTTTTATGTCACTTGTAAAAATCTTGCAAGGATGCTAGTCTAGAAATAGTTTTCTTGGTTTGCCAGCAAGTCCATGCAGATCCAATTGCTGATAACAAAATTCTTTGAAGTTGGGTGTAATGGAGCTAATTCCATGTCTGGTGACAGACACCCCAATAGCCTTCCACATAGCTTCCCACAGCACGGGCTTCAGGCTGAAAAATCGCAATTCACAGTCCATGGAAATTAAATGTTCAAAACTTTGTGGCTGGAAAATTTCTTGTTCTTTCTGATAAGTTGACCAGACAAAAACTCAACTTTACAATGATAATAAAAAAATGCATAGAAATTACTTTAAACATAACTTTTACTCCACTTGTGTGATTTTTTTTTATCCTCATGGTAATGTATACATAAATATTACGTATCTTTCTCTCTTATTTCTAAAATAAGGACTAGTCCAACACAGCTTTCCTAATAGCTCTTGTGTCAACAGCCTCTGCTCATTAAAGATTTTCATCACAAGTTATTATGTAGCATTTTCATCGAAATTTTAACCAAAACCAGATTAAAATATATGAGGATTTTAATAACTTTATTTCACAAACTTTGATGTAAATTCTCCAAAAGGTTTTGCTTCCTAAAAGACCCTCCTCACCAGTGTCACTGAACATCTCTTCATTGCTAAGTTCTCTTTTCAGCCTCTTAGCCAGTTGGCCCCATGGGATTTGTCATTCTAGAAAGTTCCCTGTTTGGCTTCTGCAACTTCTTCTTTTCTTGTTGCTCCTTGCCCTATTGACTGTCTTTGTTTTCTTCTTTTGGAAACATTCGGACAGTGTATTTTTGTAGTTGTGTCTTTGACTTTCTCTTCAGGTGATCTTTTCCACAGCAAAGCATAGTTAGTAGTTGTATATGGTGGCCGTGAAGTCCCTCTTCCCAGCTCCAGACCCCTTTCAGGAGCTACCCCCTTGTGCCAACTTCTGCTGGACATCCCAGTGGGATCCCTCACCCGCATCCCATCCCTAACAGTTCTAACCTTGTCTCATCCCCTCACTCATCCACATGCGCTTCAGTCACATTTTCTATCTGAATGAATGTTTCCATCACTCAAACGCCTCACCCAAAACCTGAGTGGAAACTGAGATGCCTTCCCTTATCCTCCTTGTGGCAGTGTTCTGCCTGCTTAGCACCTCTCTAATCTTTTTCATTCATCACTTTTGTCCCTGATCATTTCTCTCCTGTTCAGTTTTTCATTTGGATAACTAATATCTTTTTTTTTTTTTTTTTGGTACTGGGGATCAAACTCAGGACCTTGCGATTATGAGGCAGGTGGCGGAACCACTGAGCTAAATCCCTGGCCCCACTATTTAATATCTTAATTACAAACAATTTGGCCCTGTCGTTAAGTTGTAAGTGATGTGAAACAAAAAGACCGCAGAAGAGGGTTCCATATAGGGAAGGCCTCTCTGAAGCCTGAAGCAAGGGGGAGCCAGGAAGATGGAGACAGCTGAGTGAGTAGAGGATCTGAGGCAGGAAGACACTCAGAACATTCCAGAAGTTGAGTGAACATTCCCTAGTTCCTGCAGCATGCCAAGAAAGGAGCAGGTGCTCAGGGGCCAGATCCTGGTGGGCTTAGATAAGGGATGTCAGTGGGAAGTTGGGTTTTAAGTAGGAGACTAATAAGATTCATTTAAATGTTAAGATGCCTCTGCCATGTGCATCACAGATTGGATGGGACCCCCTCTCCCTGTGTCTGGACTTTTAGGACCTCCAGTTTTTAGCCTGTTTCTGACACCAGGTTAATGCAGGTGTCTCTTCCCTTGACATGCTGTAGTTACTGCACCTTTAAGATAAACTTTAAAATCAAGAGGTAAAAAAACGAGCATTTGACTAGTACACAGTCTTCACTTCTTCCTTCAGAGCTGCCATTCCCTATAAACACCTGGTACTTCAGCCTTATCAAGCCAATAATGATTCTCAGAAAAGCTTTCTATAATGTCTTTTCCTGTCAATCTAATTCTCAATATTAAAAAAAAAAGTTCCCAGTATTTAACCATATTTGCTCAGGCTCAGTAAGGTAGACTTTTTATTCTGTACCATCACTGTAGGTGCAGGAACCACTGAACCAGGTCTTGTGGTAGGGAGGGTTTGGGGGCACATGGGGACTTATATCCAAGGAGCGGGGTGGGGTCAGTGGATGGAAAAGAACTAAGGAAACCTTGTGGTTCAGGGGATTCTGGCTATACCCATCTGACAGGATTCTTGCTGAGGACAGGCACAGTGACAGACATTACTTGGAGGATGGAAGAACATGAGGAACCTGACCAGATATCCAAGATGATCGTATATTGAGGGTGGGGTTCTTACAAGCCAACTGAGCAGAGTTCTTCACTAAATATGGATTTTATAAGGAAACACAGATGGGCTTAGGTGAAGTTCGGAGCCTACCTGTGGTTTGGCCAAGCAGAGTCTTTCTGTCTCCTCACCTCAGGATCAGCTCAGGAGCCAGATCCAGAGAAGCTCTAATGGTGCCCACTCAAGCAGCCCTTCTGGGCTGCGCTAATGTCCTGGGCCACCTCTGTCACACAGGCCCACACTGGTCTGTGAGACTGCTTCCTGCATCCATCACCCTCAGGGAGGAAGGATGGTGCTGCCGCGGTGCACGTCACAGTGCTCACAGGAAGAGTGTTATGGACACTATTGCACCTCCCTACTCATCCTTCCTGTTCCCTAGCTCTGTACTTCTCCTTCACTAATACACCGAGCGGCTCTTAAGAGCTGGTCACAGCTAAATCTCTTCAAGCCTAGTCATTCTTTGACTTGTGTGTAGCATTTTGTATTTCTGTATGACACATTCAGAACAGGTTTTAATTTTATATCCACTGCACCCCCTTGAGGACACAGTACACAGCAGAGCTGGCAGAGAAGTTAGGTTTCCTGGGCTGCCTCACTTTGGGGCACTTGGCCTGGAATCTGACCAGGGCATCTTGGTTCTGCTGTCTTTACATCTGGTGCCATTACATTTTTATGGCAGTTTAGATTTCCTCTTTGGGCTACAGGAAAAATTTCTGAAAAAAACCTCTTAAATGGCTTGATTTTATGTGTGTATGCTTATTTATCCTTTTAATTTGCAGAATTTATGGCTTAAAAATATTGGCTAGTTAAGAACTTTTATGTTTTTTAGGGGAGAATATGTTTATCTTTTGGCTTACAACAACAGAAATTTTTGGACAAAGGCCGAAAGTGAAGGTATTGCAGGCCTGTGCTTCCATTGATGCTCCAGGAAGCCTTCCTGCCTCTGGCTCTGGTGGTGGCTGGCACTCCTTGGCCTGCATGGTGTGCAGGTGTCCAACTCCAGTCCTCTGTCCTCACATGGCTGTCCTCTTACAAGCACACCTGCCCAGTGGATTTTTAACTTTAGAGATTTACTGATGTTTTCTTTGTAATCTGGTGCATTTTACCAATCTTTGTAAATGTTTCACAGATGTTTGAAAAAGAATGCAAATGACCTCTTTGGTATGACAGAGTGAGTGTCCCTTATCCAAAATAATTGGGGCTGGGCCAGGGATTTAGCTCAGTGGTTTCGCTGCCTGCTGCACAAGCGCAAGGACCCGAGTTCGATCCCCGGTACCAAAATAATAATAATAATAATAATAATTGGGGCTAAAAGTGTTTCAGATTTTGCATTTTTTCAGAAGTTGGTACCTTTGCATATATATGGTGAGATATCTTGGTGGGACCTAAGTGCATATACACCTTGTACATACAGCCTGAATGTAATTTCATGCAATGTTTTTGGTAATTTTGTACATAAGTTTCATGGCATAGAATTTTCTACTGTGGTATTCTGTTGACTGCTCAGAAACTGTCAGATTCTGGAGTGGTACCAGATTTTCAGGTTAGGGATGATCAACCTGCATGAAGTTTTCTGTATACATAGTGTACTAAGTCATGTATTTGATTCAAACCCTTAATATGTATAAGTGATTTTTGTCTACTTTTTTGTCCAGTTACAGTGCAGAATTTGTCCAGTTGCTAATTCTCCTTAGACAACTAGCAGTTATCATTTTATATCTCCAGATGCTCTGTGGTTCAGTACCGAATTCATGATAGTAAAGTCTGTATGGGATCATTTTCCAACTTAAATAACCTTCTTATCTGATTCAATAGATTCAAAATTCACCTTATACTCTCCTCTATTAAATGATTTTAATACCACGAACAATAACTTTCTAAAAACATTTTCCCTGATATGTTTTCTAGTTCCTTTATTTTTAACTTGATTTGGTATAGATTTCTCGTAGAAATTTTAGAGGTGGAATTTCTAACCAATCATTTAAAACCTTACCCCCTAGTAAGAGTATAACGCACTCACATTTCATGCATGTTTTTGTCAAATTTCTACCTTACTTTTTCCCCTTTTTTTTTTGTACTTTCTTGTTATTTTCTATTTTTCTTTTTCTTTTCTTGAATTAGAGATTTTCCCTTTCCTTTTTTTTTTTGGTACTGGGGATTGAACTCTGGACCTTGAGCTTGCAAGACAGGTGATGGAACTACTGAGCTAAATTCCTGGCCTTCCTTTGCTTCTTTATTCTAACAATTGGGATTTATACAGTAGACACCATTCCACAATACTCCATTTGAACCTGTATTTTTCAGTGATAGCAATAGTAAAATAATACTTATTAGCTATTTTGAAAAGATAGACCATGATTTAAGGGCAGCTTTGTTTTATCTATGTGCTGCATTTTTGGTGGTCTATGCTTTAATGCATTTTGCTCTGGCTTAGTTGATGAAAAAACGGAAACTCCTGGTTAAGACAAAAGCTAAATCCTAACACACACAGGATACGTGTGCGTCCTTCACCTGATATAAGTTAACATTTCATGTAGAAGCTTTGTCTTTCCTACCCATTTCGTCTAGAGAGAGCGAGTGCCACCTTCCGGGGAGCTTTCTTCATGGGGACTGAAAGGAGAAGGGATGGAATGGTCATATTTCCATTGCACTTCGCTGGGTGCAAATGTGTGCAAATGCATAGTGTGTGTTTCTTCAGTTGGGCTTCACAAAAGCCCTCGATAGTGTTATTCTCAATTCCTAGATAACACAGTGCAAGCCCAGGAGAGTTAGCAGCTGTCCAGGATCCCAGGACACCTAGACAGAGGTAGATACAGAGGTAGTACAGTTCCCTCGCCGTCCAGCAGGTGACGCCCCACAACCAAGGGCATCCGCGGCTTCCCTCTGAGTGAAGCCATGAGCTAACACAGAGCCTGAGCATTAAAAGAGCAAAAGTAAATACTGGGTCTTAAAGCAAATAGGATAATCATATAATTTTTCTTCTTTATTCTGATAATGTGAATGATACTGATTGACTTTTTAAAATGAGAATCCAACCTTGCCATCCCAGGATAAATTTCATTTGGTCAACATATATTATCTTTTTAATATATTGGAAGGTTTTATCTGGCAATAATTCTTAAGAGCTTCAACATCATTGTTACTTAGGGATACTGGTCTGTAATTTTCTGTTCTTCTAATGCCTTTATAAAGTTTTAGCAACATGATTATGCTCATATGAGTTGAGAAATGTTCCAACAACCTGTATTTTGTGAGAGTATATTGATGTTATTTCTTCCATAAATATTTGATGGAATTCACTTTGTAAAGCCATCTGGCTCTGAGTTTTATCTGTGGGAAGATTTTTTAAAATAGAAATTCATTTAATAAAGCACAATAGGAAAATAAAGGAGATACACTTTTAAATCAGTGGCTAAAATATTTACATATTTATATATTACTATACCATATTTGGAAGTAAAAAATATTAAAATAATTCATCAAAATCCTTTGCAACAACAAATCCACAGATAAAAAGCTCTGGAGTGGTCTTTATTAACCAGGCCATCCAAGATACATTCCAACTTCACATTAACTGAAAGTAATGAACCTACACATTCAGGGGAGCCTTCACTCCTTCGTCTCCATGTCAGCTTTGTCCCCTCCATTGACTGTGACCCACTGGAGGCCTCAGTAACCCACTGGAGGCCTCAGCACCTGCACATCCCTGTGTCCATCTCAGGTGGGAGCTGGGCAGGCAGCTGGCTCTTGGGGACAAGCTCTGGTGGAGGGAGAGGTCACCTTCTGTTCCTCTTTGTCCAGTGCCTGTCCCACAAATGTCGATGGATTAGGATCCTAAACCTTAACTTGGGTCCAGTACAGTTTGAGAGGTATCAGTTGGATCATGTGAAACTTGACAAGGCCTATTCTTGTCCTGTCTACTTCCGGTAATAATCGGAGGCTGGAAATAATAGATCCCACAAGTTGTGCCTCTTGTGTATATTTATTTCTTAAGGGGTTCCTTGAGATGAAATCTCAAATGCTTACATACTCCTTTCCTTTAATAATTTTAATTTTCTCTGATGCTTCAGAGGGAAAGAGGGATATATAAGGAAGAGATTTATGAATAGCATTTGTTCCCCTCAATAATTTAACACGGGTTTTAATATACATTTTAGGATGCCTAAAGATTATTGTAGAATCAAGTCAGTATTAATCACCTGGTGTTCAGAACTGTATTCTAAAGAAATATAAGCTGAGAGTATAGCTCAGTGCATGAGAGAGGAGGCCCTGGGTTCAATCCATAGCACTTCAGGAAAAAAAAAAAAAAAAGCAAAACATACCATTTTCCCCTGGAACTTTTCATTGGATAATTGCAGGAATTATAGCACATTACATCTGTAATTGTTATTGTTCAGCATGAGACAGTACTTGTTAAAGTGCTGCAAGGTGTACAAGGTGTGGTGTAGCAACCCAGTTAGGAAGAAGCGCCACTGATGGATATTTGTTAAGGGTGGAATTTCTAACTGCACTAGATAACATTTTGTTACTTTCTGGTAAGCACTAAAAACTCCTATGGGATAGCTACTTATTCTGACTTACAGAAGTGGAAACCAAGGCTCATGAAGTTTCAGTCTCTTGCCCAGCTCACAGTGACCATTGGGAGCCTGGGCAGGATGAAACCCCTGGTCCCCTTGGAATCTTCTGACCTCCATCCAGGCCATCCAGTCTGATGCCAAGTGTCCCTGGCAGGCACACCTGAGGTCAGAGGCTCCACGAAGGATCTGATTTCAGGTAGACAGAGACAGATGTTCCCATGTCATCTGGCTCCTGGAAGGAAAGAGATGGTGACCAAAGTGGCACTTACAGAAGCTGAAAGGAGGGACTCTGCAGGGACTGGCAGGGCTAAAGGAAGGACCAGTGCACGTGAGGCATTCAGGAAGGTCACCCCTCCAGGCTTGAGGGGACCAGGGAGGGAAGGGCATGGTGGGAACCAGTGTGGTGTGGGAGAGATACCCGGCAGCTGTGGCCCAGGCTGGAGGACCCTTCTAACCTGCTGCAGATGGAGAGGAGGATGGGACAATGGAGAGAGGGGACAACCCAACCTCTCTCCTCTGTCCTGAAGAAGACCAAGGGTGTCAGATGATAAAGTCCACAGAGGTCAGCCTCAGGAAAAAAGCAAGGCAGACAGGATAGGAGTGGGTCTGGGGGAAGCAAGTAGGCTGTGCATGTCATAGGGACAGAACAGCACAGGACACATTCACAGCATGAGGGATACAGTAGCTCACACTGGGGCCGATGAGGTCTGAGCCCAGAGAGGTGGAGAAGACCATGGAAAGCCCATGTAGTACTCAGAGTGAGCCAGTTTAACTTGCACCAGTATTCATCTTATATAACTCTTTTCTAAGCTGCTGATAGGGATACCCCAGAAAAATGGTGGGGGGAGAAGGCAAGGGTGACAGAGACCTTATGTGGACCCTTGTCCCCCTCAGATGTCCCTCTACAGGACCAGCTCCTCATGTAGGCTTTGGCTGTGTGGAGCTGTGCAGGTTCCCATGCAGCTCACCTTTCTCTCTCTGTCTTCCAGTGACCTACGGCATGATGAGCTCCCATGTGTACTACTACACCCGGACGATGTCACAGCTCTTCCTAGACACCCCCGTGTCCAAGTCAGAGAAAACTAACTTCAGAACTCTGTCTTCAGTGGAGGACTTCTGGAAGGTATTTATACATGACTTTGAAAGTCCATATTTGTCCTGCAGAAGTGTGCATTTGGTGTCATAAGTTGAACACAAGAATATGTACAGGGCCTGCTGTGTGTTTACCACTTGTGAAATGCTACAAACAGTGCTGAGTTGTCGGAAGTTACAACTCAAAGGGAGCGAAATTACATTTGTTGAGAACCTTTCAGGTCAAGTGGCTTGCACCATGCTGAGCAATTCATACCTTCCTCTGTCTAAACCCTGCAGTGACCTAACCGCCCAAGTGCTAACACTGCACTCAGTTTGTAAATGAGCCTGATGCTCAGATGTACAAGACTGCATAGCTAGCAAAATGAGAAACGGATGTTTTTGTAGCATGACAGCCAGTTGTTCATTTTAGCTTATTATATAGTCGTCCATTATTTAATATTGATTGCACATCTTCTAGGCTATAAGGCCCAAGAGGGCAATTTGGGTTTCTGTGTCACTTTGTTGTGTTTTGTGTCTTTGCTGACAAGGGCCTGTGTCCCCAGCTCCTGGAAAGGCACACTCTTTGACAGATCGAACCCAGCCCCTTTTCCAGTTGTCACAAATTCCAATCTAGTAGCAGAGTATGAGCAATGACTGATACTGTGGGACAAATATTCTGTGGTGCTTGGAATCTAAGAAAATAGGAAAGGAAATTGAAAAGGAAGTGACTGTTTCTCCCTGGGAGATAGCTTGCAAAATTCTTACTAAACCCTAGGGTCAGAGCTGTTGATTTTAAGCATAGAGAAAGCAGAGTCATGGAAACTTATTAATGTTTAACAGTACTTGGCATCCAACCTCACATTCCTTACCGCTAACCTTCCTCACCTCGGTGGGGCAGAGCAGTTTGTGTCTAGTGGTCATCTGATCAGGACCACACCCTGAGCATTGGCCGGGTCTGTCCTCCCTAGAGGTAGAGTGCATTGTGCAGACTAACACAAGACTCCTCACCACGAGAACTCCTTAATCACTGCTGAGCTCCAAAGGGGCAGGAGGGGAAAAAGGTTCCCCATGTAGTCAGAGCCCAGGTGGCAGGCTGGTGGTCCACACTTGCCTCTTCTCTGCAGATGATTTCAGAACCATGGTTGGGTGGGATGCTGTTTTCATAAGGGAAGGTGGGGTTAATGGTGGGTGTGGATTTATACGACACCCCAACCCGCTGCCTTTAGTTCCAGTACAGAAATCAGAGTTGCCCTGATCAAGTATCAACCCTGTGCCACGTGCCCTGACCACACAGCAGATGGATCCTCCAGATGTGGGAACCTTGGCATAGAGGATCCTACTGCAGGTTTCACAGGTGGCAAATGAGGGAGTAAGATCCACGCCCAGATCTCTGACAAAAAAGCCTACTCTCCCAACCCTGTCACGGGTGCCAAAGTGTTGGTCACACACAGCTTCTAGTAAAGACCAGAACAGCCTTGGAGCTTGAGCCTTTCCCCAATGCTTCCTTTGCTTTCAGTTCATAGAGGGCCCCCTACTGGATGGGCTGTACTGGAAGGCGCAGCCTGGCAACCACTCCGAAGTGGACAACCGCAGTTTCATTTTCTATGAAAACCTGTTGCTAGGGGTCCCACGCATCCGACAGCTCAAAGTCAGAAATGGATCCTGTTCTATCCCCCTGGACCTGAGAGATGAAATTAAAGAGTGCTATGATGTCTACTCGGTCAGTAGTGAAGACAGGGCCCCATTTGGACCACGAAATGGAACCGCGTAAGTGTCTGACATTTATTCATTCTTTCGGGGACTTCAGTGCTTACATGGAAGCTTGGGCCAAATTGATCTTTGCTATCTCCATACCTCTCTACTTCTTAATCCCCTTTTAATTTGTGTAGCTATATTTTCAAAAGGCTAAATTGTTGGCTGTATGCCCCCCACAATAATTTATCTGAGCCTTTAAACATTTCATTTAAGATGCTGAGGCTTTGTTCTCATACCATCTATTAGGTTCCTTATCAGGAAATTTTCTGGTACAGAAGTTTTTTTAGTGGCCTTTACAAATAGATTTTTATTTGAAATGCAATTATTTAAGGTGTAATTATTTTTATTGATATGTAATAGGTGTATACCTGTGTGGAGTCCAGTACAGTAACTTGAAACATGTCTGCAATATATACTGATCAAATCAGGTTGGTTAGCATTTCCATCCACTTACACCATTATCATTTCTCATGTTGGGGCCTTCAGTCTCTTCTGGTCATTGCAAGATAGGTCATAAACCACCGTCCACTGTTGCTGCCTTCCACGCAGCCTTTTCTCCCACTTGGCTGTGTCTTGTGCCCTCATCTGACTTTTCCCGTTGTCTCTCCTAGCAGCTTTCCTAGAGTCTACTGGAGACTCTTCTGCTCTCTTTTTTGAGAAGTTTTCTAGGGTTTTAGTTTTTGTTGGTGAGAACAAGTAGCATTTGCCCTTCTGTGGCATATCTCACTTCATATCATGTTCTCCAGGTCCATCCACTCTGAAGCAAGTGGCAGGATTTCCATTCTGTTTTGTGGTTAACAGTATCCTCTGACGGACACTTAAAGTGTGAGCTAGGGCTGAGAGTGTAGCTCAGAGGTAGAATGCTCACCCAGCCTCCCTGAGGTCCTGGGTTCCATCTCTAGCACCACAGAGAAAAAAATAAGTGATCAAAATGTGCACTAGTTGTTTAAAGCCCACCCTTCTCAAATGTGTTTATTCAGTTTATATGAGTACATGAGCATATTTACAGTCTTTTGTGTACTTCAGTACCTGTGTCTCAAATACTTGGGATATTAAGGAAGGACAGTTACTTTTTTAAGATTATTGTAGTTATTCCATAGAAGTGGGGCAGCTCTGGGGTGGCCTCTTGGGGTGTTGCCCTGGTGAGTCCCTGGGACAGAGCTGTCTTACACACCCTGCTAAACTCTTTCGAGTTATCTCGATCCTGCTCTTGGGAACCAAAACCCTGGAATCCCCATGTGTGAGTTAGCAGTGGGGCAGACATATTGAAGACTGTATTCTCTGTTTACCTCCAAGTGTCCACCCTGTTTATATCAGAGCACATGAGAGATAGATTTAGAGCAAAGGCACGAACAATCTCAGAGGCCATTTTTCCTGGTTGTGTAAGTGATTACGTGTTTTCATGCTCCTTTTTTTAACTACTGCAAAGCATAAGCACACCCCCAATCTGTGGTTCCTTTTCCAATATTCTATTTTATTTCATGTCATTTAGAGAAACTGATACAGCCACGACTCCATGCCACACTGCTGTTTATACACACACCATCTCATCTTCCCTCACAAAACACCTCTGGGAGAGGCATTGTCTCCATCATGTATGGAAAAACAGGCTGCACAGTGAGGAGTTGGGTGGAAATATCTCCCTTTGGGCTCTCACTGGCCCTCGGGGCAGACCGGCAGCTGCCAGAGAAAGCAGCAGGAGAACTCAGGCAGATGGCTCAGCTCTGTGAACATGGCCAGTCCACCCTCACAAGCTCTGGGAAGAAAGTGACCTCTCTAAGCCCCAGGGCCTCATTCCTAAACTGGGGCCGATAACTCTTTGGGAACTCAGTCAGAACTTGCCAGCTTGATAAGGCTTGTTACATACTTCCTCTCAGCAGCAGCCAGAGGCTGTCTCTGTAGTGGCCACAGAGGGCTCCAGTGATGTTACCTTTCTGTTTTGTCTTTTAGTTGGATCTACACAAGTGAAAAGGACTTAAATGGGAGCACCCACTGGGGAGTGATCGCAGCTTACAGTGGAGCTGGCTATTACCTGGATCTGTCAAGAACCAGAGAGGAAACAGCCGCCCAGCTTGCTGGCCTCAGGAAAAATGTCTGGCTGGACCGAGGAACCAGGGCAGCTTTTATTGACTTCTCAGTGTACAACGCCAATGTTAACCTCTTCTGTGTGGCCAGGTGTGTCCTGAGGGCTTACATGCCTCCTGTTTCTGGGCACTGATCTGTGACCCTGTTGTTCAGAAGCCTTGCCTGCAGCTGGCTGAGAGAGGTGCAACGATCTGGGTGACAGAAGGAAGGAGTGACTACTGCAGGCTTAGTGGGATAAGGACATTTTGGGGAATGACTTAGGATCACAAGGATGGAAACATTCAGAAAGAGCCCTGTGGTTTTCTCACATCTATTGCAACCGTTGTAAGGCTGATCAGAGATCCATGCTCCTTCACCACATCCCCTGCTATCAAACCTTAACTCCTTTCCCCAGGTTTGCTGCTCTCAGGTGACTCCCATGCTGTTAGGACATGAGCACAGCAGCGAGGACCATGCCCGAGGACGCCCTGGCCTGTGCTGTGTTGGTCACTCACCAGAGGCACAGGAAGCCCTTTCTGTAGCTCTGTGATGTTGCATCATGACCACTCTAGGAGATACTGAGAACACTGATAGTGACTCCCTGGCTTGTCTGGGTGTTCTTACTCATTCGTTCGTTCATTCATTCATCCATTCATGGTTGGATGCCTGGTAGGTGCCCAGGCTTTATCCTTAGGACACATTGGTGAGTGAAATAAGGATCCCTCAGGAAACAATAAACAAAAGGGATAAATAAATCATATAGGATTTCAGATGATAATTTCTTTTTTGAAAAAGAAAAGTAAAAGTAGAGTAAGGCAAGGGTATGTGGAGTTTTCTCTGGATGGCATGTGGGCAACACCTAAATATCACCCACAAGGATTACCCACACTTAACATTTCCACCCGAAATAGGAATATGTACTGGCAGTGTCTGTATTTTATCATCACTTTAGGCTAAACTTAATTCTGCTTTAATGGCCAGTCAGATTTTCCCATTCCTTGTAGAAGATGGTATCAGATTAAACCAAGTTCTAGTTATTATTAGGCATGAATGAAAACTTGTTGCAATTATTATTGAGCTTTTTCTAATGATTCCCATGAGGCAATGGAGAGGATGACAGCAGGCAGGTGACTGTGGCACTTAAGTGTCTCTTTATAGAATGTCTTCTGTATGTCCTTCCCTTCCTCCCCAATTTTCAGAGTGATCACTGCCCAACCAGTCACTCTTGTTTTTCTACACTGTTTGGCAAGTTTCTGGACATGGCCGACAAGTGCAGTGCCAAATGTGGCCAGTGAGAGGTGACTTGACCACTGAAACCACTTGCTCCCTTTCAGCTTCATCCTGGAGGTGTCACAAGGCCCCTTGCTCTCCGTGCTGCTCTCCTGAGTTTGGTTCTGGCCACTACTGTCCACTCCAGCAGATAGAGAAAGAAGAGGAGCTGTAGTTCACCACAGTCTCCCAACTTGGTCATGGAGGGAGGCAAACTATTTGGTGCTAATTAGGTGCTACCTACCAAATGAATGAATGAATGAGAGACTCAGTCCTCTAATTTATGTATTACAAAGTAGAGACTTCTCAACCAGATCATACATGTTTTGAGAGTGTGGCTTGTGTTTCTTATATTCTTTGTGTTTCTGGTTTAAGTGATTTCCACCCAGTAAAAGTTCTAGAAAGATAAATTGGTTAATTTTTCCATATAAAAATATTGTACAGTATTTTGAACAGTATAGATACCTGAGGAGTAGAAGGAAGCCTGAGAAGGAAGGAATCATTTGGGTTGGGAGGTCTTGGGAAGCACAGGATTCTCCAAGTATGGAGTTATTGACCATGGTAAAAATAATTTGCCACTCGCTGGAGTGACCTGTGGTAGCCACAGTGGCCTTATGGTGGAGGGACAGAACAGATGGACTTCCTTTCCTGACCATATCCATGTGTTGATGTTGTTTCTCATCACAATGCAGGTTATTGGTTGAACTCCCAGCAACGGGAGGTGTGGTCACTTCTTGGCAGTTTCAGCCTGTGAAGCTGATCCGCTACATCACAGCTTTTGATTTCTTCCTGGCAGCCTGTGAGATTATCTTTTGTTTCTTTGTCCTTTACTATGCGGTGGAAGAGATTTTGGAAATTCGCATTCACAAACTACACTACTTCCGAAGCTTCTGGAATTGTCTGGATGTTGTGATTGTTGTGGTAGGTTGGAGAACAATGCCAAATTCCCAGCTCTACTCTAAATGCATGTTAACTACAGCCTTTAGTCTGCTCGCATTGTGGATCTGGATATTCCACAAGAGAATCTAGAAGTCCCTGTCTCTTATGTCAGTATCTGTGTTACAAATTACTTTCTTGTGTGCATGAGAAGCCTGACTGTGAGGTGGGCCAGCCTTTGTACTAAGCTCTCAGTTATCCACATTAATCATAAGAATAACTTAATAATTCATACTCATATTTGGCATGCCATATGAGATATGGGGGAGATAATTATTTATTTTGGGATTTAGCTACTGATATTTTTCTTCAACTGCTACTAAAAATTAAATTATGACTTCCTATACATCAGTCAAGTTATGGCAAGAAAAAACACTACAAGCACTTTTTGAGTGACAGAGGAAACCTCTTGCAGTTTAAAATTTCCTACAAATAGAAATAAAATTTGAGATATACCTATCACAATGCTGGGCATAAGGTGCAAGAAATCATAAGGCAAAGTTGCATACACAAGACTGTAGTGTCTTTTATGTGCTGTGCCTGCCCCAGACTCCTGTAATTTCTAGCACTTGTTCATTTTTTTCCTCTTAAGCTAAATCACTTAGGCCTCATCTTTATCACTTCCTTCCAGAAGCCTTAGCAGATTTGCACAAGTTCTTCTTTCAGCAGTAACAGATAACCTTTTATGAGGTCTTACCAGCGTGCCTAATTGTTAAGTGCTTAAACATTTTTATTGGCACAGCTGTGGCATATATTATTCCTTATCCCTGCTACCCACTGTCCTGTCATGGAAATGATGCTCTGAAATCACTCAACCACCCCCGAGTCTCCCTTACAGCTGAGTCCATGGAGAGGAACATTTTCATTGTATCCCAGGGAGCGCACAGGAAGTACTCCCACCACCAACACACACATTCAATATCATCTTTGTAAACCTTTCACCAGTAACGAAAGGAAGGTGGTGAAATTAGCGTTTTAGTTGTGCAGTGGCCAGATGATCCTTGCTGTGATGCTTACTGGGGTGGGTCTGGACGCCACCTCAGGAAGAGCTAATGAAGTGTCTTATGGCCATCAGACCTGAGGAGACAGAGAAAATGGATGGTGATGGGTGCATCATCTGCCACACCCGACCTATTGCAGACCCAGACCCTTCATATACCTGTTAGTCCAATGGAATGGACACCACATGGGGGCTTGTGTCTCCACAGGTCTGATTGTGCATCCTGGACCCAAGGCAGATGTGAAAAGATGTGTGGTCATGAGTGAAAGACAGCAGAGGCTCACATTCCCTTCTGCCCTTGTCCCTGGCATTCCCACTGTTATGACCATGCACACTCCTTGCCTTTGACACACTCCTTTACAGTGAGTACAGCTTGTCTCACCCTTCACATTTTGTCATGTTCTGCCAACTCTTCAGTGCTCCTCTCATAATATTTAGTTTTCAACCAGAACACGATGTTTTGAGGGCAGTGTTTACTTAAAACTTACTTCTGTTTATTCCTCCTTGCCCCTCGTACAGTGCTGTCTAACTAGACATCTGCACGGTACTTGGTGAAGATTGGAAAGAATATGTGGCTGGAAAATGGAGAGAAACCAGAAAATTTAAAACCACAAACAAAATCAGAAACCAAGATGAGGCCAAGCAAACAGAAGAGTAGAAAGTGATTTGTATGAGAGTGGCAGAAAACCAGCCATGCCCATTTGAATTGAGCTTGTCGTGGTACCATCTCTGCTCTGCACACTTGTGTGTATGGGTGTGTGTGTATATGTGAGCACACAGCCATGCACACACACATTGATCAGGCTTCTATTCCTAACCAGAGGGAACACAAGCAGTACATTTCATGCACATCTATGGCATTGCTCAGCACTTGCCACCCTGAGTGGCTTTTCTGGTGCCATTGGGTGAACACAGTGGCCAGCCATGGAACCTGTAAGTGGTGAGGCAAATAAAGTGGTCATTTATAGTAAGCTATTTATTCCTAAAGCACTATAGTGAGATATAACTCTTTTGCCTTTCAGCTCTCAGGGATAGCAATAGGAATTAACATCTACCAAACATCAAGTGTGGAGGGGCTCCTGTACTTTCTAGAGGATCAAAACACCTTCCCCAACTTCGAGCATCTGGCATCCTGGCAAATACAGTTCAACAGTATAGCTGCTATCACAGTGTTTTTGGTCTGGATTAAGGTAATTTATACATTTCACCTTCTGGGTTGTTAGTACTTTTTCTTTCTTCGCATTAATATAAATCACACAAAGCGTAGAGGACTTGAAGTTGCCTTGTGACCAAATTCAAGTGGGCAGCCAGGGGGGCCCCTGTGCCACCCCTCTTACTGGGCATGAGACTGCTTCCCCTGCTTCCTGAACTCCTGCAGGGTCTGTCCCTCTGGGCTTCCTTTAACACATGCTCACTCAGCCTGGGCCCAGGCTGCTTTAGCATAGGGCAGGTCCCAGTTTCCCTCAGGGGTGAGCAGAGGAGGAAGAAGAACTCAAAAATGGAGGAAGTTAGGGTACAGGGGATCAAGAGGAGCTGCACCTGGAAATGCTCACTGAAAAGATCGCCTCTCTCCAGGAGGCCAGGAGGAAGGTTCACCAGAATTGAGGCAGGACAGTCACTTTCTCCAAGGAGTCCCTTCCTTGCTCACTTTCCTCTTTCCCAAGGTGTGATGTGCATTCCAGGTGTGGGAATGATTGGGCATTTCATGCACAGTGAGCCTCCGTTCTGGAGATGTAGGAGTTTCAGTAATCCTGAGGCAGCTATCCACCTGGTCCCATCACCACCAGCTCGGGCTATGACTGTGCTGTCTAGATGGCAGCTATTACCACATGTGCTACTTACATTTAAAATTAAGTGAAGCTGGCGTATGATTAGAAATTCAGTTCCTCAGCCCCACCAGCCACATTTTTAGTGCTCAGTGTCTCTGTATTGCTAGTGGCTACTGCATAGGAAATGGAAATAATAGAACATTTCCTTCCTCACGGGAGTTCCCTATAGCAGCTTTCTGGAAGGTTCTCCCCCATCTCTGTGTCTTCTTGAGGTGGCATTTGCACCCAGAAGACTTGAGCTTCACCTAAGGGCACATCCTCACCTCCTCATGTCTCTAGGGCTTTTGTCCAGTCACCTGTTTGTTCAGGAGAAGCCCTCACTACACATCAAACCTCTGTCATAAAACGAAAAGTAGCCAAAATCTGAGATGAACAGGAATTTTATTAAGTGATGTCCATTATAGCAGCCTTCAGAAGAATTTAACTGTGGCCAAGAACAATTTCTAAGAGACCATGAAATAAAGTTCTAGAGATTCCCTTCCATCTTGTTGTGCCTCTGGCTGTTGGGTCTTATTTGTTGCTTCCCTTCCCCAAATTCTGCCATTAAGTTCTTTAGGCAGGGACCAAGCTCCACCGCTGACCCTCAGTTCTCCCACCAAGGCCCTTCCCAGTGCCCTAGGTCATCCTGCACCTGTGTGGTGAGCTGCACAGCCTGGCTTGTCCCCAGCAAGGTGGCTTTGTACAGGGACAGCTGGCCTAGGTCCTGGCTCCCAGCAACATTGACTGCTGAGGATAAAACAACAGTGTTGTGGTGGTTGTGAAGATTCAGAGCAGTTACATACAGCCATCCCTGCCCAGGAGATGCATGATAAACAGTGGTTATCAATTCATAGTAATATCTTCTGATGTTTTCATTAGGGCTTTTTTCCTTTTATTTTTATTGTTTCGGGGGGAGGTGCCTCACCTAAGTGGAAATATTTCCATCTTTATGTTGCACCCATCTCACATGGCTTAATGTCTGTAGAGCCCATGTGGCAGTCTCTGTCAGATGCCATTCCTCCTCCAAGTGGAGTAACACTCCACTGGGTGTGTGCTACCTGGTGTTGTCCTCTCACCTATACCATCTGCCTCTTTTGCAGCTCTTCAAATTCATTAGCTTTAACAGGACTATGAGCCAGCTGTCCACAACCATGTCTCGGTGTGCCAAAGACCTCTTTGGCTTTGCCCTCATGTTCTTCATTATTTTCTTGGCATATGCTCAGTTGGCGTACCTCGTCTTTGGCACTCAGGTCGATGACTTCAGTACTTTCCAAGAATGTATGTAAGTATTTATGAAATTAAGAAGAAAATTTAATCAGAGATGGCAGTGCTCTCTCAAGGATAAAGAAATCTTCTCAGTTGCTATTTGACCAGCAAGTGTTCAAAACAGTTTAAAATAAGAATGAATTACTTTTTCTGGAAACAGTGACCCATAAAGGCAAAGCAGATAATGCAGTCTGAAATGCTGAAGCCCTCAAGGAATGAGCTAGAGACAGCCAGAGAAGCCAGCACATTCCAAAGACAGAGGTTTTAGCACATGGCACAGATTGGGGTTTCTGTAGGGGTCATTTGTGAATATTGTCATTCCTGTTGAATATGCTTGCCCTATATGGGGAACTTCAAGTTTGAATAAACTTCAAGTTATTTATGTTGAACTTCGAGTTATTTTATAAGAAAAAAGGTACTTCCAATATTCTAGAAGAAACAGTACACCATAGGAATTTTTAGGTTTTTTCCAGAGTTCTCAGATATCCTAAACCAAGCTGAGGAGCAGCTCAGGCCTAGAGCACACTTGTCTACCATGCATGAGGCCATGTGTTTGTTCCCTAACACTGCCAGTAAATAAATAGAGGCCATTATCATATTTCTGAGGCATTTATGAGGAATTAGTAGTTAGGAAAGGAGAAGAAGCAAGTTGAAAGGGCCTTGTCAGTAGGGATGCCTGATTCATCTTCCTGATTGATAAAAGTCAGGAATGGAAATGATTTTACTAGACCTAAAAGCAACATTCAGCTACTTAGACCTCACTTTGAGTGACTATGGACATATTGGATCTTTGAACACATAGAATTCTACCTGTCCTTCAAAAATCATCTCTTTTTACTTTTAAGAGCTTGTAATTTCACACCCTTGTAAGGTGACCTCATGGAGATTTAGAGTTACCATGTTTTACCCAGATTAAGTGTGGATTCCTAGAGCCAACTGCAACATAAGTCATTTAATAATGATTATATTTAATATTTACCAAATGGAGACATATGTCATATGAAAGCAAATGTTTTAATATCCTAAATTGCTTCTATTATTGATATAAGTAGCAAGACTTTTGCAAACAGATCCATAACTGCCAAAAAGGTCCAAAGCTGTGAAATCACCCTAGGAAATGTTGCATCAACCGTTGGACATTCTTTGGTTTTGTATTGTGGTGTTTTGTTTTGTTTTTATAGCTTCACTCAATTCCGTATCATTTTGGGAGATGTCAACTTTGCAGAGATTGAGGAAGCTAATCGAGTTTTGGGACCACTTTATTTCACTACCTTTGTGTTCTTTATGTTCTTCATTCTTTTGGTATGTACATTTTTGTTTATAGTGGGGTGATTTAAACTTCATGATCACAAATCACCACCTTCTCTTTTGTCTCACACTGCATTTCAAATACAAACCCAAGAAATAGGAAGAAATGTTTATATTAGAAAACCTGTTTTACTCTTATTGATTCACAGTTTTAAGCATTGCTCAAATAACTTCTCATGGAGATAGATAGATAGATAGATAGATAGATAGATAGATAATCTCCAAAAAAAAGTTAGAACAAATTTATCAATTACCCAGAGAGTGCTTTGCTTCAGAGATAGAATATGTTTATTTGCTTAACATAAATCTCATCACTTTCCTATTCACTTGCTCTCTTGACTTTTCCTTTGTCTCTTTTTTCTTTTAAACAAAAATAAGAACTGACAAAAAGTCCAAGTTGTCAAGAGTAATATTTGAATGAATTCTTGCCTGTCAAAATGAAGACATTCTAACTTATTCACATTTTACACTATCTAGAGACTGCCTACAAAGAATACTTAAATAATAAGTTTAAAACCAACAATGAATGGGTGTTCCTTTAAAAATTATATTCAGAAATAAATTTTTGTTCTCTTAATTCAGCACACATTAACACTTACGTTTTTGCCCAAAGTTAAGATTCTTTGAAAAGTGTTTGGTTGTTTGCCTGCATTAAATTGTCCACTGGAAGATAAAAAGTTAAGTTGGCTTAACTTAGGCAGTGGGTTTTTTACCTCTACACCCTAACACATAAGACTTTCCTTACATAAAGAATTATCTTAATAAAATAACAAATTTGTTTCCATTTTTAGTAAATTTTTCACAGATCTTTTTTAATAGGTTTCAGCAATTCAGTGGGAAGTTTCCAAATTTGCCCAGGTGTTCCTGTGTTGGCGAACGTGTTCATTGGTTGCACAGGGAACTGCAGGATAGTGCAGGTCCACTCTTAGCTTACTGCATACATGCACTGTGGCTAGGTTTTAGATTTAATCCTCTTCCTATGTTATAGTAAAGATCCTAGGGCAGTGTTGTCGGCAAATCTTTTAGAGCTTTCAATGATACAAACAACCTGCTGCAGCATGCATGCCATATGTTCTCCACCACTGTCCTAGGGGATGAATAAGCCTTTCTCACTCACTAACATGGTTGCTACTTTCAATGCTGGGGCACCTGAATTTCTAAGAACATACAGACCAGGAATGGAGAGTCCTGCAGTGACCCTTCCATTGACCTCGAGCAACCTGGTTTTCTGAGTGTGTCATCTGCTAAATGAGGGACACAGTTTGGGGCTTTGAAGGACTCAGCTGAGGACTTGTCAGAACAATGTGCTTTAGTAGGCAGCACCTTCTATGTTACTTGGTCATTTTATCAAATCAATCACCAAAACAGGAAAAGAAGCCCTTAGGTTTTGTTTTTATCCTACAATAATTTCCGTAGTATTGCACAAAAAGGAATTGTTCTTCTCATATCCACCCACCCCCTGCCCCCAGATAGGTAGAAACAGACAGACAGCAGAAAGACAGGTAGACAGATGGAGGGGAGGCTGATTCCAATACAAACTTGTCTTTGAAGGAAATGAGGAACTGAGGGTAGATTTGGACACTTCCTGGGCTGCCTGCCTGGTGTTAATTTAGTTCCTCTGTTTAGAAAGAATCCAGTGGGGGTGTGAAATGGCTCAGCTGAGCCAGAATTCCCCATCAACCCACACCAGGGAAAGATCTCATAGGACATGGGCCCATCTGACAATGAGGGGGCCCTTTGACTGCCAGGATGGGAAGGAGGCAGGTGAACTTCCTGTCCTCACACCTTCAAGAGCCTTTCTCTGCCACTGTCTGCTTTCCTCAATCTCCTGAGTGCTCTGACCCATTTCACCTAAGACATCCAGGCATCACTTAGCCATGGGGAAGAAATTATAGAATGTGAGATGCCTGAGGTAGAGGCCAAAGGTGGGAGATGTTACTAAAACTGACATTCTCCACCCTTGGAATAGAGTATGTAGCCAGGAACTTAGGTATTCTCTATGTTGGGTTCTCAAAATTGCCTTAATGGATAGAGATGTAGTAGCCTACTAATAAGAGAGCTCTCACTTGTTCATTCATCAGCCACTTAATAAATATTTATAGAGCAGCTATATTCCTGTATTTATGCATATTATATATAATATATATATTATTACTTACTATGTATTACACACGATGGGGTAGTGTGCTATATACTGAGGATACCATGGTAAGGAAAACACCCTGACCCGACCCTGATGAAGATTGCCTGGACTTGTGGGGAAAACCGACATAATGAAACACACCAGCTTATAGTTACAAACATGTTATGCCCTAAAAACTCAGGACCTGTGAAAGAGGGACCTGCACTCCTTGGCACAGTGCTTCAGGAATGTCTGTTGGAAACATGTTGGTGATAGAAACTTTACCACTGGGGAGGGAACGGTCAGGAAAGGGTGCCAGCTGTCAAGAAACAACGGCAGCTGTAACACCCACAGTGCATCAGGGCCTGTCCTGAGCACAGGGCACAGATTACTCTATTAACTCCCACAACCAGTCTGTAAGAAATGGACTGTTTGCTTTCCCAGTGTATAAATGCAAAAGCAAACAAATGAGCCTTAAAACAGTTAAAGCCAGGCGTCACTCACACCTGCAATCCCAGCACTCAGGATGGATCTCAGTATTGAGGGCCTTGGATTCAACACCAGGGAATGAAAAAAAAATGTTTTTTCAAATGGCCTTAGTCTTGGTGTTTTCCAGACTGAAACCCAAGTTTGCTTGACTTACAATGTCTTCATCTTCTGAACAAAGCTTTTCTTTACTCTATTTCTACTACATTCCTGTTTGCAGAGGTCTTCTTAACCTTTTGAAGCATGATCTGTTCATCTCAAGTATGATTATTTAACAAAATTTAGAGTAAGCACAGGATTATTCTTGTCTGTGTTGACTGTTGAAATGTAAATAGCTTTTCTAAACAGCTCTACAACATAACGTTAAATTTTTGAAATGTACAGAAAATTAGAAAAAAATGATCCCACTATTCATAAGTAAATATACTAAATACACTAGCACTTTATTTTATTGTCTTTTTAAAAACTATAATATATGGCTTTATAAGTAAGGATATAATATTTCCTTTGGCATGACAGTGGAAAATAGTGTTATCAAAGAATACAGTAGCAAAACTATTAATTTATAAAGCATTCAGACTTTGGAAAAAAAAGTAACTAAAAAGGCATGTGTTAATTATTAGAAATATATTTGGGTTTTTTTCTCTATTTTCTCCCTTCCTTTGATTTACAAACAGAATATGTTTTTGGCCATCATCAATGATACTTACTCAGAAGTGAAATCTGATTTGGCCCAGCAGAAAGCTGAAATGGAACTCTCAGATCTTATCAGAAAGGTAGGCTAAACTTTATTTCTCAAAATATTTTTTACTTCCTACATAAAATGAGGATTATTTCAGCCAAATTTCCAAGACACCATTAATCCACTGACACTGTTTAAAAGAAATAGTAGATTGCTGTATTTCAAGAATAATTTAAAACCTCTCTGTTTGGATGCTTGGTGGATATGTTGGTAGTTCAGACTTAAATTCTAGAATCCTTTTATGCCCTGAATCTAGTGCTCAATAATCCTGTGACTTGAGAGCTGAGTGTCTTTCTGTGTTGTGAAGGCTCCTCTATGGACTGTCACTTCCAGATCCTGAGTTCAGAATAAACTGGAAGGGAAAATTATATAAAGATACATCTAATTCTCCTACTTCTTTCAAAATTACCACTTTAAAAACATTTAGAGGAAATGTAGTCATTTACATTGGACCTTCTAGGGCAGTTACGAAATAGCTGAAGGAGAAGGTCCCTGGAATGGAGGCTGCAGCCTGGGGTCTGAAACCATCTCCTGCCTCCCTTCTCAGGAGGTGTTTGTTAAACAGAGGGCAGGACAGGAAAGTGGGATGGCTTTGTGCTTCTCAGTATGCCTTTACTATTTGGTTTAGAGTAAAAGTTACACAACAACAATAAGGAATGTGAGGTACACAGTTTGTTCTCCAGCATCATGTTGGTGAAACCCAGTGGCACCTTCACTCTGGTTTCTATTGACACCAGGCTCCTGCCCATGTTGTATGTGGATCCTGTGTAAGGGAAAACTTCAGCTTACAGCAGAGCTCCTTTAAAGGGACCTAAGATTCACATGATCTTGAGTTCTGCACCACAGTGAACTACATTTTAGCCAAGCTCTGCTGTGTATGTCGCACTGCACACGATATGGTTTTGAGATACACCAAGCTCAGTTAACCTGGCTTTGTTTATCAATACCAGACCTTAATGACAGGGTTCAAATTTGAGCTCTGAGGGCAGATTACCTATGAGTAATATTGCACATGTATAAACTCCACTCCAGGCTCTTCAGTCCATACATCCATCACCTGGGTAACAGATGTCCATGGCATTGAGTGACCAGTGGGACATTGCTTTCAGTGGGGTGTTGACTGGTCCTTGGACATGTGTTGAGTTCATGCACAGAGTGTAGTTTTGCTTCTTGTTGGTCAATAATGAACCCTTGTTACATTTTATGCAAATGCATAATTGAAAAATAGAATTGACCAGCAAAGAGGAAAGTACATCAAAGAGACAAAAGATGATATTGGAAGTGAGATCAAACCAGACGACATGGATTTATAGAAGAAATGGCTAACTGTGGGAATGTTGACACTGCCCCCATTTTAGAGGTCCAGGAAAACAGAACTTAAGTGAGGGCCAATTTGTCAATGTAAATGAGGATTGCGCTTGTGATGAAAAAAATGACGATGTCTTGGAGGAGGTGACATCACCCAAAACTTTCATTTTAAAGAAACACCAGAGAAATTTAATACTAATTAGTGTACAAAAGAAAAATGTTGCAGGCTAATCTATAATGAGAATGAATGTCACCGTCCCTAACTCATAGTAAATACACTCAGGTCACATGTCCAACAGATAAGGAAATACTCCGAAGAGGAAGGAAGCACTGTTCTGCTACTTAGGTTATGCTTTCTACGAAGAAAGTACTTTAAATATTTGTAATGTTTTAAATTTCTGTGTACTAAAATAATTAGGTTTATTCCTGTTTCTCTCTAAATCTATAACTGATACCAAGGGAGTTTTTAATGTTTTGAGTAAGAGTTTTGAAGGTTGAAATTTTTTCAGTTGATTTTTCAGCTTTTACAGTCTTTCACTGTAGTTTACTAGTGAAAAATCCTCACTGATATTTCCCTGGGATGTTTTTACATACTTAATATACATAAGGCAATAATGGCTATGAGATATTATAAAATTAAATAGTCAAACATGGTGCAGTGGCACACCCCTGTAGATGTAGCTTCTCAAAATGCTGAAGCAGGAGATTCACGAGCCAAGGAGTTCAAGGTCAGCCTGAGCCACGTAGTGAGACCTAGTCCCTCAATAATAAAATGATAAACAATAAATAAGCAATCCGTGTCTCAGGTTTCTTGGTCTTCTTGTGAAATAATACATATTCCTATATTCTAGGGCAGACCCTTATGGAATATGTAGTGATTTTCACTTCTGTTACCTAAATTTGAGTACACATATGAGGAAAAGAGCCTCAGTTCTTCTTGATTTATTGAAAAACCCCAAGTCTTTCCATATAACTCTTTATGTTCATTATTCATTCATTAACACACATTGTTGAGTCGCCATGCTCTACCAGCTACTGGATTTATAAATAAAACGTAAAGTAAATGCAAAAGGAGAATAAACTAAGCCAGATCTTTTTCTTTTTCCTTTTCTATTTTTTAATTTTTATTTCCTTCCCCTTTTCCTTCCCTTTTCTGTTCCCTTTCCCATATTTTTTTAAATTTCCTTCCAAAATAGGGCTACCATAAAGCCTTGGTCAAACTAAAGCTGAAGAAAAATACTGTGGATGACATTTCAGAGAGTCTGCGGCAAGGGGGAGGCAAGTTAAATTTTGATGAACTTCGGCAAGATCTCAAAGGGTAAGAGTCATACTTCCTGAAGTTCCTGCTTCTGAAGATAAATTCTTGGTGATAAGAGTGTTTCTGGCCCAAGTACTCATAGAGAGATGCTTTTCTTCAGAGGCAGGTATCTTTCTGTAATATCCTATAAGACTGGCCCCACCCAGTGCTTTCTTTCATCCTTCTTCCTGCATTTTGATGTCTCTGAGTTTGGGTTGGACCACATACAGGATAAGTTCATCTGTCCCTCTCAACCATTTCAGGAAAGGACACACTGATGCGGAGATTGAAGCAATATTCACCAAGTATGACCAAGATGGAGACCAAGAACTCACCGAACATGAGCATCAGCAGATGAGAGATGACTTGGAAAAAGAGAGGGTGAGTCTAATCTTGGGGTAGTTGATTTCATTCAGCACCTTCCATGTGTCAGATCCTACACAGAGTGGTGGGCTATTATATATCACTCTTTCCTTCAGTCAATCTATGTATTAGTACAAAGCTTATTCCAAAAAAGATATCATAATTATTTAAGATGAAATAAAATAGCATGAGTGTAAGGAAGTCAAAGTGAAGAGTGAAGCAAAACTGACATGAAAACATGTTGAATACAAAGAAAACCTAGGTCAGTGGTGGCGAACCTATGGTACATGTGCTGCAGCCCACCATTTATTATCCTTGAAAACTGTAAAAGATTCGCCATCACTGTCCTAGATATACAGCATACACTCATTTCCTTCCAGCCCAAGACCTTGGTAACATGTGTGTGGGGTATTGTGTGCCTCCTCCTCACCTGATGACCCCATGTTCTTCAGGAGGACCTGGACTTGGACCACAGTTCTTTACCACGACCCATGAGCAGCCGAAGTTTCCCAAGGAGCCTGGATGATTCTGAGGAGGATGATGATGAAGACAGTGGACACAGCTCTAGGAGGAGGGGAAGCATCTCCAGTGGGGTTTCTTATGAGGAGTTTCAAGTGTGAGTATAAAGGAACTGGCAAAATTTGGGTTGACCAGAGTCCATGTGTGACATAGCAGTTACCCTCATTTCTTTCAATTCACTCTTTTCCATTACCAATCACCAGTTGTTTTTTGTAACTTTATTGGTAATTTTTTCTCTTTATAAAAAATGAGTTTATTATAAGAAAGTAAAACATGAAAGTCTCCCATATTTCTACCAACCACAATATCTACTAATATTGTATCTCCTTTTTTGTGTGTTCATCAGTATTTTTATATGTTTTATGGTTTCACATGTGGTTCATCCTGGAGGATGACTTGAGAAAAATGTGTACACTTCTGTTGCTTAGGGAAGTATAGATGTTTCTTAGGTCAAGTTGCTCACCTATTTTCCTGCTGATCTACTTGTTTGTTCTGTTTACTTTGGAAAGTGGGGTATTAAAGTCTCCAACAATTATTAAATTACCCATTTATCCTTTCAAGTCTATAAGATTTTACTTTGTGGATATTGGAACTCTATGGTTATGTCTCTTCCTAATAGATTGATCATGTTTTTAATTATAAGATGGTTTCACCCTACCTCTAGTAAAATGTGTTCTTTTAAAGTTTTGTCTCATATTACTGTAGCCACTCCAGCCTTATGGTTGCTATTCACATACAATTTGTCATCCTTTCACTTTAAACCTTTTTATATCTCTTTGTAATACGTGTCTCGTGTAAACAACATATGACAAAGCTTAACTTTTTATCCAGTTGGACAGTCTCTGTCATTGGTTTAGATTTTTTTATCCATTTATATTTAATGTTATTGATATAGATTTACATCTACAATATTACCTTTTCTTTTCTATATATTTTGTGTTCCTTTTGTTCTTCTTCCTCCTTTATTACTTTAAGTGAATATTTCCTGGTGTACCATTTTACTTCCTTTAATTTTTTTTCAGTTTTTAAGTTATTTTCTTAATGGTTGCTATAATACTTAACATGTACAGAGTGACTTATGAGAACCTGCTTCTAGCTTCTATTAATTTAATCCAGTGACATATAGAACTCTCTTCTATAGTTCTTTTCCTTCTTTCCCCTTTTTGTGCTAGATATATAGATATATTCATCAGTATATATTGCAAATCCAACATTGCATTGCTATAATTATCACTGTATAGAGAAATTATGTATTTATAGTATTTACTATATTAACATTCTTACTTACCATATCTGACTCTCTCCATGTGTTTCTGAATTCAACTTTCTGTCTGATGCCATTTTCTTACTCCAATATAACTTGGCTATTACTTACTTCCATTGGCCAGCTGTTGTCAAATATGTTACATTTCTGTATAAGCCCAACAATCGAATTATGTACAGATCTTAAGCAATTTTTTTTAAAACTAGTAAAAAGAGAAAAAAGAAATATTATTTATATTTTATACTTACATGATTACTTGTATTCTGTTTTTTTATAAATATTCTAATTAGTTTCTGGGGACTTGCTTTCAGCCTAAAGATTTTCCTGTAGTATTTCATTTAAAGCAGGTCTGCTAGCGATGAATTTTCCCCTTCTGGGTTCATCTGGGCATGTTATCTTCAGTACCCCTGCCCTCCACTGTTTATGAATAGGCAGCTGTTAATCTCATTGAGAGTCTGTTGTACATGATAAGTCCATTTTCTCTTGCTGCTTTCACATACTGTATCTTTGTCTTTCAACATTTTTATTATGTATGTCTGGGTGAGCATTTCAAGTTTATCCTATTTTCAGTTCTACAAGTTTCTTGGATATATATTTTTCACCAAGTTTTGGAGGTTTCCAAATACTATTTCTGCAAATGCAGTAGTACATTGGTTTACAGACTTAATTTGTTTTATGATTTTGGGAAAGATGGCTGTGTTTGTGTTTGTCTGGGGAAGATGGCCATGGTTGTGTTTGTCACCAGATGCAGAGTTTGAGTGCAAGCAAAATTTTGCCAAACACTTTTGTTTGTGAACCAAACTGCAAACAGAAGCATTCATGGACTGAGGTATTGCTGTATTTCTTAAATTCCATAGACTGTCTTCTTACTGACATTTAGTTGATTTTTTTCAATGGCTGTATACCCTTAAGAAAATTTCTAGAGCACTTCAATGTTTGAATTTTTAAAAATAACATTACACAGTCATAACTGTTTCACTGAGGAGTTAATCTATTGAACTCTAATGCCACCATTCTAGATGTCTCTAGTTTATGGTTTAAAGGTATTTATATATTTTTTATTCAAAACAGAAATCATAAGTGTTTTATCTAATATATGGTGAGCACAGTTCTGTGTCACTATTTGTCACAGTATAATTTCTGATGATATCTATGAATTTCATTGTATAAATAGTCTCTCTTATTGATTGTTTAATGTATCAGTTTTTAGTGATGCACTATTAAAAAGCAACACTCTAGTTTATATCTTTGCAGTAAAATATTACATATATAAAACTGCTTTAGAAAATTTTCTAAAAATAAAACATCTGAACAAAGTGATGGACATAAATTTTTAAATCTCCAGATACAATTTGACTGGCAGAAAGATGCACCAATTAGCATCACACCAGCAGCATAGGAGAGTTTATCTTAAGCTTGAGACCACTTAGGAAGTGTAGCAGGGCTGGGGGGTAGCTCAAGGGTAGATCACTTGCTTAGCATGTTTCAGAACCTGAGTTCCATTCCCCTCAGTGCAAAAAAAGAAAGATTTTTATCATACTGTTTAAGAAAAAATTTCTAACATTTCCCTTTGAAGAGCCAGCTGGGCTGAAAAAGACAATGAGAGGATCATTCCCCCTCTAAACTCTGATTTCCCCCAGCCTGGTGAGACGAGTAGACCGCATGGAGCACTCCATTGGCAGCATTGTGTCCAAGATTGATGCTGTTATTGTAAAGCTGGAGATCATGGAGCAGGCCAAACTGAAGAGGCGGGAGGTGCTAGGGAGACTGCTGGACGGAGTGGCTGAGGTAAGTGGTTGTGAGCTGGAAAACACCTGACCAGAGAGCAAGAGTACTGTTGATGAAAGGACACATCGGTGACACTGCTTTCTAGTTTAAGTATTGAAGAAAAGTAAAATACACAAACAAAAAAAGAAAGATTACAGACATTCACAACATAATTTCCATCCATTTTCATTTTCAAATATTCTTCCCCTTTGAAACAGAAACACTTTTTGATTCTATAAACTATCAGGGTAGTCATATTCTGTAACCCTTACCCTGACATGCTTTTCTTCCTAACTGCAAATCAGTGATCATCTGGAGATGTGACTGTCTCAACCTTCTGCATACAGTTGGCCCAGCCTTCACTGGAGAGTAGAATTTGGTGAACAGTTACTCCAGTGAGTCTGAAAATTGCTGTTACAGTGATACCTCAGTTCACGAGCTTAATTCTTTCCACACTTCTAGTCACACACCAAATTGAACAAGAACCAAATCAAATTTAATGGTTAGGTTCCTTGTTGGCCTTAAGTGGAAATTTGATTCAGTTCTTATCCAGTTCACTCTGGGACCAGAATCACTGAAAGAATTAAATTCATGAACCAAGGTACCACTGTATTTGCTATAACTCCCCACCCTCACCTAACTATAAATAATTTGTGGCTCAGATTTCCTAAGGCAGTTTCTGTATGTACATGACCCTGCCAGTAACATCCAACTTCTTTTTCTCTTGTGAGGATGAAAGACTGGGTCGTGACAATGACATCCACAGGGAACAGATGGAGCGACTAGTGCGGGAAGAGCTGGAGCGCTGGGAATCTGATGATGCAGCTTCTCAGCTCAGTCATGGTCTAGGCACACCAGCAGGACTCAGTGGACAGCCTCGTCCTAGAAGTGCTCGCCCTTCCTCCTCCCAGTCTGCAGATGGCCTGGAAGGTGAGGGTGGAAACAGCAGTTCCAACATCCATGTGTAACACTTGTGTCACTATGTGTCACCCAGCAGGTGAGATGGTGGCTATCACCAATTACCATAATGATTTCACTATTTATATGCTCTAAGTAACATATGATACTGGTCTGTGTGACCAATTATTAATCTTTTGCACTTTAATTTATTGTATATAAACTTTACCCATGGATCAAAGATTTCTTTCATTTTCTCATATAAGAAATCAAGATGTAAATATTGAATTCAGGAAAAAGAAATTATTGAAAAGCAACTAGAGTGATATGCCCAGTTGCTACTCTGCCTAAGTCTGCCCTTTTGACAATGATGTAGCCTTTTAAAGCTGGAAAAGAAGTGTCAAGGGGCTGCTGAGTTGCACTTCCAGCCACAAAACCAGTGTTGTCACTTCCATTCAGTGTATGAAGGGAAAGGAAGGCATCCTTGCTATTCATGAGCTGAATATATAGCTTTCCTATAAGAAAGGAGTTTTAATTCAGCTACCTTCCTGGGGTGAACTTTTCTAAAACTCCAAAGCACAGAATGGGTATATAGCCATTATACTAGAATCTGTATGAATGGTTAATGTAAATGTTAAGTACTATGTAATTTTTGTTATTTTCTCATACCTAATATCTGCAGAACAAAATCACTTTTTATATTATTTTATCTTTCATTAGAAATAAAGTGAGTAAAACCATTGGAGATCAATTACAGAATAAACAGTATCTCTTACTAAAACATAAGAGAATTTGAGGGAACCCTAATTTGCTTCCAACTTTGACATTTTCAGTAATTTGCTAGTATAAAATTGTATTAGTCACTTTCCCTTCATTAGTACAAAATACTGAACACTTAAAGGAGGAGAGAGTTAATTTGGTTCACAGTTGTAAACTGGGTCCATGGTCTGCTGGCTCAAGTCAGAAGCATCATGGCGGAAGGATGTGGTGGAACAAAGCTGCTCACTTCATGGTGGCCAGGATGCCCAGCTGGTTGGAAAGAGGGCCAGAGAGGAAAGGGCTGGAACCAGATATGCTCCCCAAGGTAACACCCCTTTGACCAACCCAGACACCCAATAAGTGTGCTTTACTAATCTGCTAGGAGCCTTTTAATCCAGTCAAGTTGATAATCAGGATTAGTAGCGACATAAATTTACCCATATGGGGGAGGGGGATCTATTTCTCAAGAAAAAATAAAACATTTTTATTTTTAAAATTAAAATTTTGGGGGGCCGGGGATTTAGCTCAGTGGTTCCGGTGCCTGCCTCGTAAGCAGAAGGTCCCAAGTTCAATCCCTGGTACCAAAAAAAAAATTAAATTTTTTTTAAAACAGTGTTGAATAATGTGACCTTTTGAGAGTTTATGGGAGAAGCAAGAGACAGTGCAGTGTTGGTGAGAAATCTTTAGCTGGGGAACCAGTAGAAGAAAGTCCTATTTCTTAATGCTGGGTCTTTAATTCCCAAATTGCTCACTCAGTGGGTAGAAAATGTCAGTATAATTTCCAGTGAAAATGTGAGTGGACCAGCCTTCCCATGTTGACTTCTATGGGAGTGAAGCAGCCTGGGTTTCTTCAGTGTCACTCTCCAAGACTTCACCTTTATCTTTCATATGCTGCACACATTTCTTTATTCCTAGGTACTGATGTACACACTCCGGGGGAATTGGGTGTACGTTTGTGTGTGTGTGTGTGTGTACCATGTTACTAAGTATAAACAAGCTTCACTGTGAAGTGCATCCTCACTGTCTAGTGTCTATGTGTACTGACCATGTGCCATGTATCAATCATGGTCACAAGAAAGTGTTTATTATATTTGTTATTAGTAATGTGCTGTCTTTCATTTCACATGTAAAATGTTGCATAATTCTTCCCTTGTACCTGTAAATTCTATACATTTTTCAGCTTCCATCATGGAGAATTCACTCCTCATCCCTTCTCCCACCATATTCCCTTCTGCATTGTTGTAATGAAGATATTACATATGTGAACTTTTCTCAACAATTAAGAATTTCTTAATTGTATAATACTGAACACTTTGCTTTTTAATAAAGGCTTGATGTGATAACAGATGTAAGAACCTTCTGTTTCCTATTAGTAAAAGAATAGACTTTGAAAACTGCAAGTTCTCTTTTTATATCCTAAAACAACATAATTGACATAATTATATATTTATTATACCAAATACACATTTCAAGTAACTAGCCTTTAGGCATAGGGCTGTCATCATGTTGTCTTATTGTTTTTTCCCTCAAATGGATAGCCTGAGACAAGGATTCTAGGAGAGTGGTTTTTTTAGCAGGTGCCGGGAATAGGAGTAGTAGAGTGGAGGAAAACTGTAGGTGTCTTAGTCACTTTACTATCTTGAGACACAATATTAGATACCTACAACTTAAAGGGGAGAGGTTTATTTTGGCTCCTGGTTTTTAGAGTTCATTCCATAGTTGGCTGGCTCCATGGCAGAAATGGCATGGTGGTGGGCCTGGTGCAGAGAAAAGCTGCTCACATCATGGAGGCAAGGAAGCTGAGAGACAAGAGAAGAGTTGCAGAGGGAGATACACCCTTTCAGGTCACACCCCAGTGACTCACTTCCAACCAGGCCCAACCTCCTAATAGTAAGTCAACTATGAACGCATTAGTGGATGAATCCACAGATAAATATAGCACCCCCATGATCCAGTCACCTTCCAAACACAAGGTTTTGGAGGACACCCAGGTATAAACTCTAATAACAGGAAAGGCAAGGTGTTGATGAAGGGTGTGTTCTCAAGCTGGCTCACACTGCTGAAGTCTTACTCCTTTGGTGAAACTGGGAAACGACACAGAACACAGATTCAGTTTTGTGCCACCTGTGTTAGTCTGCCATTTGTTACTGTGGAAAAACAAACAAACATGAGAATAACAGCTTACAGGAAGAATATCAATTTATTTTGTCTCCAGGGTTCAGAGGTTTCAGTCCATGGTTGTCCTAATTGTTTCTGGTGTTGTGAGTGACGTAGAACTAACATCATGGCAGCCAGGAAGGAAGGAGAAGGGAAAGGAGAAGAAGAGGAGGAGGGAGTAAGGAAAGGCAGTGGGGGTGGCAGGGACAAATACAATCCTAAAGGCCATGATCCACAACACCCTTCAACTAACTCCCACCTAATAAATTTCCCCACCTCCCAGAAAAGCCATCAAATGATGAATCCATGAATAGATCGATCCACTGATGAAAGTAAGACAGTCATTTTCAAAGAGTCCCACCTCTGAACATTGCTGCTTTGGGAACCAAGCCTTCAGCACGTCAGACTTTGAGCAACATTTCCTATCATAACCATAACACTGCCTGAGGAAATAAGATTTTGGTTGGAAAGGCTCTCTGGGAGGATGGTAGTAATTCCCTAGAACTTCTGATAGACAGAGCAGCCCCGGTTGGCTTCTGAGCAAGGAAGGAGCTGCAGACCCTGGTAGGTAAACATCAGTAGATACAAAATGGAGTCCTGTGGCACAAAGGATTTGGACAGATGCTCAAGGTATCCAATGACAACTACACAAGCTTTCTCAGCACATGGAGTTCATGCACTGATGGGTGTGTTATGGGTGGCAATGAAGATACCGTCCCTCTCATTGCCATTTTTTAGGTCCTCCGCACCCGTGTGACATACACACAAGACATTTCCCTCAAGGTAAATGCCAGGAAAAGCTTATCTGAAGAGCAACCTGCTTTCCCCTTTATTGTCACTGAACTGGCCCTTCCCTCTTTACCATGGCCTCCAGGATGGTTGCATCCTTAAGTGCAGAGGACCTTTCAGTCCACCATGTCCATTCCAATGTGTTCCTCATGGCACCTTTCCATTCCAGGTTGTATTTGCTTTTCCTTTTATCATACTTATGCTCACATCAAATGCTTCAGGAATGCTTAAAGAAAGCACTGCAGAAACAGATTTTGCATATGTGTATGTGTATGTGTGTGTGTGTTAAACATCCTGATGCAAAAGATTGTTTCTTAAGGGAGCCCTGCAGAATGCCCAGGACCTGGAACAAATATGCACAATAAGCACGTGTTACCATGCATGTATATATATATGTGATAGACCCTGGACAGGGACACTGCCAGGTCAAATGAGCCCACTCACCATGTTAGCAAAATGTAGGTTTCATTTTATTTAGGTCACAGAGGACACATCAGCAAGCCATGAGCCCATTTCTTTGACCCACCCCCTCAAAACCCCACCAAAAACACCATTTAAAAAAGCCTCTTTTTTCAAAGGGGCAAAGGGAAAGGGGAAGTAGGAGGGGTAGGGGAAAGGAAAAAAAGGAATGGAATTAATATGAGAAAATGAGAAAATGGAAACAAAATCTTTGTAAATTGGGAGGGATGGAGGGGTTGAAGGGAGGGCAGGGGAAGGAGGAAAAAATAAGAACCAAGAGAAACTATGTAAAGGTGCAAATTTCCAATGATGAATGTCATCATATTGTGTACCTAAAATGTACCAATAAAATTAATTTTTTTTAAAAAGCCTCTTAGAATGCTGGGGATTTAGCTCAGTGGTGCCACCGCCTGCCTCGAAAGCACAAGGTCCTGAGTTCGATCCCCGATACCAAAAAAAAAAGCCTCAGCCTGTAGGAGACATCTTCTCTGTTCTGCTCCCACAGAGAGGTCCCTCAGGCTTAGCAATAAACTTGTTTGGACTGTTGACTTTGAGTCCCTTCTTTCCCACTCAGTACGTACATAAGAGCAATTACATTTCTATTATAGGGCAAGAAATAAAACAGGCAACATGTCAGGTATAGAATCTAATTTGGCCTTACATTTTTCTATTGCTCAAAGTTTTTTGAATATTATTTTAATAAGTATTGTAATATGCTTGTTACTTTTTCAAGTTAATTATTAAAATTCAACTACAGAAAATTTCAAATGGAGACTCTGCTCAACCTCCCCTCCCCCCCAACTAGGGATTGAACCGGGGCCTTTGCACTGTGCTGCACTCTCAGACCATTTTTATTTTGACACAGGGTTTCCTAGGTTGTCCCTCTCCTCCGCATGCAGTTGCTCCCCTGCTCCGTAAATTTTTAGCCATCACATTTATCTTCCCGCATTTGTGGAAAGACAGAGTTTTACCTCACCATCGGCCCCTAACACTTCAGACCCGGAATCAGTTGCCCACATCTTCTCTTTCATACTTACTTTCAAATGAGACTGCACGGGTAACAAACTCAGTTGCTTCTGTTGGGCAGTGCGCTATTTTCTAAAATGTACGCACAATCCTACTGACCTTTCGGGCCGCATAGTCAGAATTTACTCACCCGGTATCACAGCATTCAGGTGACCAAAGGCTTGGGTCTCAGACATCGGCTCAGAGGCACAGAGTTCTGGACATAGAGCCGAGATGGATCAGCCACGCCTTGCAAACCTCCCACACAGGGCCGCTGTGCAATGAGATCAAGCACCTGTGGTGGTTTTATTTTATTAGCATTTTTCTTCTTGAGAAGGGGTCTCACTCTGCTGCCAAGGCTCAGTGAAACTGGACTCTAGAGATCCTCTTCCCTCAGTCTCCCTGTGGCTGGGTTTACAGGTGTGGCCACACGCCTGGCCCTTCCAGTCCTGCACAGCCCTAAGCGCTTTCCCCAAATGGCTCCGCTCCATTCCGGCTTGTCCTCTCCGCATCCCCCTGCCCCTGCCTTCCCTCTCCCAGGCCTGGTCTGCAGGACACAGGACATGGCCTGCGGCATCCCCATCCTGAACACCCGGCCTGTTTCCCTGCCCGCTGCACTCACGCTGGGCTGGGACCTTGGACTGAGACCCGACCGGGCTGCGGGCAGGCGGGCGGTGTTGAGCGGGACCTGGCGATGACACGATGGGGTATGCAAGGTGTGGGGCCCCAGTTTGAGGCCCCGTGCAGGGTGGATGATGCCTGTTCCTGAACCTGTCCCAGTCCCTGTCCCAGGGCGGGGCGCTGCCCACTGGACTGGCTGCCACCCTCCAGCGGAGTCAGGTCACCAAGAACCTGTCCTGGAGTCCCTGGGACAAACCCAAAACTCTCGCCTGCTGAGCGTTTTCCCAAAGGAACAGCGGCGATGGCGCTGGGCACATGGGCATGTCCTGGCTGGGGGACCCCGCATTCCGGCGGGGCTCGGTCTCAGCTGCCCCGGAGCTGGCACCAGGGACCCCGCCACTGAGGTCTTGGCCACCCTTAGCTTCTGAATGAGCCTCGAAAAGTCGAAGGGCTGCGTCAGGGCCAGGAAGCCAGGACCAGAATCTGGGCTGGGGACCCGGTGGGCGGCGCCGCCGTGAGGGGCGCAGGGGAGCGGTGCTCAGAGCTGCTCTGAGCTGTGGAGGGGCCCAGGACTCGCTGGAAAGTGGCCAGGGACAGCAGGCGGGGTGTCAGGGCCTCTGCATGCTGTCACCACCCCACATCCCTGCTGCCTGTGGCCTTGGAAATCAGCACCTGCATGAAGATGCTGCCTGGTTTGCATTTACACACAGAAGCTGTAACATCAGAGTGCTCAAGGGCACACTGGGAATTTCTGTAAATTCCTCCCCCAGTACAGGACAGTGTCAGACTAGGAGCCCAAGTCAGAAAATTGCTGTACATAATGTCTGAGAACACGGAAATATTGTCTACTTTTAAAGAGCATTAAAATATGTCTCCATGATGTGTCCAAACATTGGGCAAAATTGCTCTTTTGGACTCTGTCCTGTCATTTTAAAGACTCTTAAAGACTCATGCAGAAATATCTTTTAGTCCTTCTTCATTTTTAAGCCACAGTGAGGATGTCTTCAGGCCTGCCTCTTAGAACTGGAGTCATACCCACAATCTGTGAAGTCAGTTCCTCCATGGTGCAGCATTGATTCCTCTGATGTCAAAGGTCACCCATATGATACTAAATTAAAATCAAAATGGATCAAAGATCTAAACATTAAAACAGAAACATTAAACCTTCTGGAAGATAGAATAGGTGAAACATTTGACATAGGAGTAGGAAAGATTTTCTAAACAGAACCTGAATCACACAGGAAATAGAAACTTCACAGACAAAGTCAAATGATTGACAGATAATATGAAAAAATGTCTCTGGCCATTAGGGAAGTGCATATTAAAACAAGCCTAACATTCCATCTTACTCTGGCAAGAATGGCAATCATTAGGAAACCAAACAATAACAAATGATGACATGGCTGTGGTGAAAAAGGAACCCTCCTGTGTTGTTGGTGGGAATGCAAACTAGTAAAACCATTATGGAAATAGTATGGAGATTTCTCAAAGAACTGAAAATTAAAATTCCATACAGCCCAGCTAACCCCCTAAGTATCTTCCGCAAAAAACTTAAGTCATCATACTACAGTGATACTTGCATACCAATGTTTATAGCAGCACAATTCATAACAGCTAAATCCTAGAAGCAGCCTGTATACCCATCAACAGATGATTGGATAAAGAAACTGTGGTATCTGTATATAATGGAATACTACTGGGCCGTAAAGAATGACAGATTTGAGACATTTGTAGGAAAATAGATGCATCTGGAAAATATAATGTTGTGAAAAAAATCAGACACAAGCTTAAATACTGTATGGTATCTCTCACTTGAGTGAGGCAAAGTACAAACAAAGAAAATGATATAGGATGGATAGAAAGGGACAAGGGGACAGATCTCTTGAAAAAGGGAAGTGGTCCAAGGAAACTAGGATGAAGGAGTGGGAAGGAGGAGGAAGGGGAAATAATAAGAAAGATATATCATGTACATGAACCTAATAACCCTAATTAATGTAAACACTCTAGGCCATTACAGGAGCTAAAACAAAAAATATCAACAAGCATGTAAAAGGGGATAGGGAAACTGATGGGGAGGGAAGAGGAGGGGCAAGGAAAGAGAAAGGGATTAAAAAAAAAAAAGAAACAAGCTATAATATGTACATGTAACCACTCGCAAGATGATTGTAAACTACATGAATTGCAAACATGTACAAATAAAAATAATTTTTTAAAAACGTCATCCATACGACAACTGCTCAGGCCCAAGTGAACAGTCAGCAGTTTCAAAAAAAATGGCCCTTGAGGCCCTAGAAATAACCCAGGGAATGGTTATTATAATTGATAGGCCAGAGATTTTTACCTACAGCAAAGCTAGTAGGAGACTAGTAATATGTAGCTCAGCTGCAAGACCTCCAAAGTCAGTGATACTTACATCCAACTAAAAGCAATTCAGTAAAGCTAGGTTTATGCATGATTTTCCTTAGTTTCCATCTCCTTGTCTTTGTTCGTTCATAATCCTTGAGGGAATTGGGGGAATGACCATTCTGGCTTCTTGATGATCTGAGGTGTAGATCTGAGTTGGACAAATGAAATAGGTTAGCACTCACTTTAGAAATACCCATGGCTCCCTGGCCAGCAAGTTAGCTAGTAGTAGGTCCTTGCTGATGTTGGTCAAGTGGAACATGAGACGGGGAAGAGCTGGGTCTTGAATGAAAGTTGAAGTACACAAATATTACCATAAAAAGGAGCCAGGTAGTAAAGTCTAAAAGCATCCATATACACTGTAAGGTGGAAAGCAAAAGGAAGACAAAAGCAAAAGGTGTTCAACTACATCAATCATGTAGGGTGTTGTCTTCTTCCAAATGGCTCCGTGGGCATGAGCCACCAACACCATATTTGGAATCAGTGAAAATTGTTCTTACCTAAATGGAAGGCACTTGTCACAGCTATGAGCTACCTCTCTCTGTCCAGAGGGATCAAGGGAAGGGCTGCTGCTCCATTGTCTTTTCCTAGGTTACACCAAATCCCCACCCTGTTCTTTCCTTGGTCCACAAAACTGCTCATATGTGTGAGCATCCCCAGACCTGTATTCTCCAGGGACTGTTAGATCAGGATGGCTAGAACAAACTTGTCCCATTGTCTGAATATAATCATGAATGTGTTCTTTGGTGTTAGTGGGAAGTACAATGCCTGGGCTTAAGATTGAGACTGCTTTTGGGGTGACATTAGGATTGTGTAGCTGTCTATTAATTTAACTTGATGCTGCCCCAGTCTCCCAGTGAGAAGCCAATCCCTGCCCCCTCTGCTCTGTAAGAGAAATGCACACTGGGAAATGTGTACAGGATGGACAGGTCCAGCAGCAGGGTGAACTTCCATGCTTGTATACAGTAGCCAATCACAAGTGGCTCTTAGCACACTCACACAGGTAGGCAAGGAACATCCCTTAGTCATTTACTGTTTTGAAAAGAGGCAACTGTCTTCTGATACTACCTAGATTTCAGGTTAGTACTCCCAGAGCTTTCATGGACAGACAGGTCAAAGTGCTTTCTAATATCCAGACATGGAGCAGGGGCAGTGAGCTGCTCACCCTTAATAACTGGGAAGGATGAGCTAGTCCAACCAAGCGGCTCTATTTTCTCCCATCTAGGAAAAATAAAAAGAGAGAAAGGTAAGACATTAAAATATTCATTTTAGTCTTATGAAGAATGTAAACCAAATTTTTCAGGTGAAGCTGTTCTCAAGATAGCATGGTTAAAGAAAAGCCCCTTTTACTTTTTTTCGTCTTTCTCAGTCTCAGATGAGTTTAGGAGTTAACTCTTTGATGTTTGCATGACATATTAACCCTATCATTGCAGTTTAAGAGTTAATTATCTTTAAGGTGTTCACAAGAAATTTGGTTTTGGTTTTTGGTGTTTTTGTTTTGTTTTGTTTTTGAGACAGGGTCTCACTGTGTAGTTGAGGCAGGTTTTGAACTTACTGTGTAGCCCAGGTATTAAATTGGGTTTACAAATATAGGGAATGGTGAAGGGGACATTGCCAGAGCCCATGCAGTGGGTCCTGGCCTCCTGTGAGCCACTATAGCACAAGGCTAAAGACAGGAAATGAAACTAGAGAAACTGGGTCTTGGGACCTAATCAATACTGCTCTGGGCAACAAAGACAAAGGCCCTCAAGCTCATCCAATATTTATTGAATAAAATCATGGGAAGGAATAGGGAGCCAGGTATGCTTTGAAGGCATCTAGTGAAATACTGTCGAACACCTGGCATAATGGTTCCAGGTAGGGCTGTTAGGGAATAAGCACTGATTATATAGCTTGGATAGAACAGGTACTGGGATTGGGTGCAATTTGGAAGCACCCTACTGGGTCAGTGAGAAGCCATAATTCAGGGAAAAGGATTTTAACTGGGATCATGCTGACCTCAGCTGCATATAACTCAGCAGAGCCCTGCCACTTCACAGACCAGGACTTAGGCCTCAGTGAAAGCCATTAGCAAAGGAGCAATACTAGCTCAACTCTACTAGCTGACATGCCCATTTGAATCATGTAGAGCTTCAGTCTGAGTCCTGATATAAAACAATATAGCCAAATTAAGGGAGGCAACAAGCATGTGCCATTCATAGCCTGCTAGTACTGGGCAGGGATGTCTGCTACACACAAACCCATAGATGAATGCACCAAAGGTCATGAGATGTTACAATGAGC